>NC_081556.1:151738630-152079159 GCF_963082655.1 Stomoxys calcitrans | reverse complement strand
GTAAATAAAGCTCTTATGGTCTTCAGACCCTTTACCGGAAGATCGGTCTAATATATCTAAATATAGTCCGATCTGAACCATATTTACGTCAGATGTCGGGAGGCTTAAAATAACCTGCTGTTTTAAATTTCAGAGAATTCGGGTAATAAATAAAGCTTTTTTGAATTTCAGACCCTTTAACGGGAGAACGGTCTATATGACAGCTATATCTAAAAATGGTCCGATCTGAACCATATTTAGGTCAGATATCGGGAGGCATAAAATAACCCACTGTTGCAAATTTCAGCGAAATTTGGTAATAAATAAAGCTTTTATGGTCTTCAGACCCTTTATCGGGAGACCGGTATATATGGCAGCTATATTCAAATCTGGACCGATCCGGGCCAAATTCAAGAAGGATGTCGAAGGGCCTAACTAAACTCACTGTCCCAAATATAGGCGAAATCGGACAATAATTGCGCCTCTTATGGGTCCAAAACCTTAAATCGAGAGATCGGTCTATATGGCAGCTATATCCAAATCTGAACCGATCTGGGCCAAACAACAGAAAGATGTTGAAACGCTTAACACAACTCACGGTCCCAAATTTTGGCGAAATCGGACAATAAATGGACTTTTATGGGCCCAAAACAATATATCTAGACCTCGGTCTATATGGCAGCTACATCCACATCTGAACTGATCTGGGCCAAATTGCAGAAAGATGTCGAGGAACCTAACGTAATTCACTGTCCCAAATTTCGACGAAATTGGACAATAAATCCGCCTTTTATGGATATAAAACCTTAAATCAAAAGATCGGTCTAAATGGCAGTTATATCCAAATCTGTACCATATTGCAGAAAGATGTCGATGGGCCTAACACAACTCACTGTCCCAAATTGTGGCGACATCGGACAATAAATGCGCCTTTTATGGGCCCAAAACCTTAAATCGAGAGATCGGTCTATATGGCAGTTATATCTAAATCAGGACCGATCTGGGCCAAATTGACGAAGGCTATCGAAGGGCCTAACACAACTCACTGTCCCAAATTTTAGCGAAATCGAATAATAAATAAGGCTCTATATGGGGGCTATATCAAGATATAGTCCGATATAGCCCATCTTCGAACTTAACCTGCTTAAGGACAAATGCAAAGTGCAAAGTTTCAGCTCAATTTCTCTATATTTATAGCCCCCACCATGTGATGGGGGTGTACTAATTTCGTCATTCTGTTTGTAACTCCTCGAAATATTCATCCAAGACCTCATAAAGTATATATATTCTTGATCGTCATGACAGTTTAAGTCAATCTAGAAATGTCCGTCCATCTGTCCGTCCGTCTGTCTGCCTGTCGAGAGCACGCTAACTTTCGAAGGAGTAAAGATAGCCGTTTGAAATTTTGCACAAATAATTCTTATTAGTGTAGGTCGGTTGGGATTGTAAATGGGCCATATCGGTCCATGTTTTGATATAGCTGCCATATAAACCGATCTGGGGTCTTGACTTTTTGAACCACTAGAGTACGCAATTCTTATCCAATTTGGCTGAAATTTTGCATGAGGTGTTTTCTTATGATTTCCAACATTTGAGCCAATTATGGTCCAAATCAGCCAGCAACCTGATATAGCTGTCATATAAACCGATCTTGGGTCTTGACTTCTTGAGCCTCTAGAGAGCGCAATTCTTATCTGATTTGGCTGAAATTTTATAAAACGTGTTTCGTTATGACTTCCAACAACTGCGACTAATATGGTTCAAATCAGCCTATAACCTGATATAGCTGTCATATAAACCGATCTTGGATCTGGACTTCTTTACATGCTAGAGGGCGCAATTCCACTCTGATTTGGCTGAAATTTTGCATGAGGTGTTTTGTTATGACTTCCAACAACTGTGACAAATCTGGCCTAAAATAGGTCTATAACTTGATTAAGCTGCCATATAAACCAATCTGGGATTTTGACTTTATGAATCTCAAGAGGGCCTAATTATTATCCGATTTGGTTAAAATTTTGTACAACGGCTTCTCTCATGACCTTCAACATACGTGTCAAATATGGTCTTAATCGGTCTTTAGCCCGATACAGCTCCATTATAAACCGATCTCCCTATTTTACTTCTTGAGCCCCTAAAAGGCCCAATTCTTATTCGATTTGTCTGAAATTTTACACATATAATTCTACTGTGGTCTCAAAAATTCGATTAGCAAAGCAATTCATTTCTTTTATCCTTTGTTTATCTAAAAAGAGATACCGGGAAAGAACTCGACAAATGGGATCCATGGTGGAGGGTATATAAGTTTCGGCCCAGCCGAACTTAGCACGCTTTTACTTGTTATAGACTGTAGCGTGATTTCAACAGATACATGGACGGACATGGGACTAGATCGTCTTAGAAATTTTAGGCTGATCAAGTATATGTGCACTTTATAGGGTCGGAAATGGATATTTCGGCTTTTTTCTGTGTATATAAAATTTTCGAATCAGCGCTCTGCCTTCCGGAGCGGTTTGGCCACGTTCACAAATGCCACCAGTTTGTGTTAGGAAAGGATCGTAACAGTTAAAAACGTTTTGGATGTTCTCGCCAGGCTTGGAACTCGGCCGTTTTCTGTTATGGGGGCACGTTTTTACCTATGCACCAGTGTTGCCATTCATATTCATAAACTCACATAAGTTGAAAATAATTGTACGATTTTCTAATTACTATTCAATTCTGTCAAAAACTAGTTTTTTTTTTTGGCTTGGTTAAAGACATTTTTGACGTATGTATTATACGTCGGAAATGTGTGTCATATACGTTGGGGTTTCCGACAGACCATCTCTGTTACTCATACACGTTTCTCATTAAGAATAGAACCTTACCGAACTGTTCAATACAAAACGAAATTTTAGACGGGGAGACATATATTCGTGTGATATCTTTAATATCATGCTGAAGAAGATTGTATGAGATCCATAGTAAGTGGTATATAAGATTTGTGCTTGCTATTGCTACTCCCGCCAAAAATTCAAACATTTCGTGTGATTTAATATTTTGGGGTATAGAAAATACTCTTTATATTTAGCTCGCAGTGCCTTCTTTTAATAGTTGTTAGTTACGAAGATACTATTGTGTTGATTTTTGCTTGTCAATTTTTCCATATTACCATAATATCCTGTATCATCATCATCATCATCATCATCGCCTCTCTTGTCCATAATAAAGCGAACAAGTGTAGCAATATTTGCTGTTAATGATGTCTCATTGAATTTGCATTTGTGAGCATCATTTGATGATGTTGCTTTTCTAGCTTCATCAACTCAATTCACAGGAATGTCATCACATTCAACTTACCATTGCCTCACTACCCTACTCCTCCTCCATAATTTGTTAACAAACATCTAATAGAAGCAAGCAAGCAAATACAACGACAACATTTTACAAAAGGAAACCAAATGAAATGTAACAAATCTAATTTAAAAGTTGTTAAACAGATCAGCTTCTCTGTTCGTGCTCCTCCTCCTCCTCTTCTTCGCGATGTAGCTAGCGCTAGAATGTCTGATTCACTGATTTCTCCCATACACTTGGGAATGAGACAAAGAAAATTATTGACAGACACGAATTAAATTAATGCTCTTACTTGAGATTATTATTACCTAAGCAGATTGTTGATTTGTGTGCTATTCGCAGTAGCTTTGCTTAACGGCAGTCATCAATCGTTTGGAGTCAAGGATTAATAAATGAATTTTAAAAACATTCTGGCAGAGATTTTCTATTGTATTTTAAAGCGGAACAAATACAGGTGGAACAAGTAAAAGCGTGCTAAATTCGGCCGGGCCGAATCTTATATACCCTCCACCATGGATCAAATTTGTCGAGTTCTTTTTCCGGTATCTCTGTTGTGCTGTTTCAGGCTATAGACCGATTCAGACCATATTTGAAACGTATGTTGAAGGAATGAGAGAAACTGTTGTACAAAATTTCAGCCAAAACGGATAATAAATGCGCCCTCTAGAGGCCCAAGAAGTCAAGATCCCAGATCGGTTTATATGACAGCTATATGAGTTTATGGACCGATTTAAAACATACTTAGTACAGTTGTTGGAAGTCATAACAAAAAATGTCATACCAAATTTCAGCCAAATCGGATGGGAATTGCGCCCTCTAGAGGCTCAAAAAGTAAAATAGGGAGATGGGATCATATGGGAGCTGTATCAGGCTATAGACCGATTTAGACCGTATTTGGGGGTTATAAAAGAAGCCGTTGTTCACAATTTCAGCCATATTGGATAATAATTATGCCTTCTAGAAGCTCTAGAAGTCAAGATCCCAGATAGGTTTATATGACAGCTATATCAGGTTATAGACCGATTTAAACCATACTTCGCACAGTTATTGGAAGTCATACCGAAACAAGTCATGTCAAATTTCAGCCAAATCGGATAAGAAATGCGCCCTCTAGTGGCTCAAGAAGTCAAGACCCCAAATCGGTTTCTATTACAGCTATATCAGGTTATGAACCGATTTAAACCATACTTAGCACAGTTGTTGGAAGTCAAAGCGAAACATGTCATGCAAAATTTCAGCGCAATCAGATAATAATTGTGCCCTCTAGAGGCTCAGGAAGTCTTTCGAAGTCAAGACCCAAGATCGGTTTACAGGGCAGCTATATCAGATTATGGACCGATTTAAACCATACTTGGCACAGTTGTTGGATGTTATAGCGAAACACGTCATGCAAAATTTCAGCCAAATCGGATAAGAATTGTGTCCTCTAGTGGCTCAAGAAGTCAAGAACCCAGATCGGTTTATATGACGGGTTATGAACCGATTTCCACCACGCTAAGCACAGTTGCTGGAAGTCATACCGAAACAAGACATGTCAAGTTTCAGCCAAATCGGATAAGAATTGCGCCCTCTAGAGGCTTAAGAAGTCAAGATCCAAGATCGGTTTATATGGCAGTTATATCAAAACATGGACCGATATAACCCATTTACAATCCCTACCGACCTACACTAATAAGAAGTATTTGTGCAAAATTTCAAGAGGTTGGCTTTACTCCTTCCAAGGTAACGTGCTTTCGATAAACAGAGAGACGGACAGACGGACCGACGGACGGACATGACTAGATCGACATAAAATGTCAGGTCGATCAAGAATTTATATACTTTATGAGGTCTTAGACGAATATTTCGAGGAGTTACAAACAGCTAGTTAGTATACCCCCATCCCATGGTGAAGGGTATAACAAGTGGAAGTAACCGACCCAGTGTTTTTACTAATAATTTTTATCAAATGTTCTCAACTACATGTCATGTATTTTTGGCTATATAAGGTAGCTAAAACTAAATCTAAATCGCATATGAGATATTGAATGAAAAATATATGAAAACTGTTTTCTTCAAAGTTACTAGAGTTCATTCTTAGACCAAAATGGTGCCACGTGCTAAAAGTATGATGTGGCTACAAGAACTCAAACAAGTAAAAAGGCGTTAAGTTCGGCCGGGCCGAACTTTGGATACCCACCACCTCGGGTATATATGTATACCACCTTTGGACAAAATCCGGTGAAAAATGCATACCTTATGCCCCCTAGCAGCTATATTGAAATATGTTCCGATTTGGATCAAATATTGTACTTATAAGTACAAGTCATTGTTCAATTGTGTATAACAAAATATTGGTCTTTTTAGTAGCTATATCTAAAAATAAACCGATCTGAACCATATACGACACGGATGTCGAGAAGCCTTACATGAGTGACTGTGTCAAATTTCACTGAAATCGGATTATAAATGCACCTTTATGGGGCCAAGACTTTAAATCGAGATATCGGCCTATGTGGCAGCTGTATCCAAATCTGGAACGATCTGAGCCAAATTGAAGAATAATGTCAAAGGGCCTCGCACAACTCACTGTTCCAAATCTCGGCGACATCGGACAATAAATGGCCCAAAAACCTTAAATCGAGAGATCCGTCTATATAGCAGCTATATGCAAATCTTGATCGATCTGGGCCAAATTGAAGAATTATGTCAAAGGGCCTAGCACAACTCATTGTCCCGAATTTCGGCGACATCGGACGATAAATGCTTCTTTTATGGCCTCAAAACCTTAAATCAAGAGATCGGTCTATGTGGCAGCTATATTCAAATCTGGACCGATCTGGACCAAATTGAAGAATGATGTCAAAAGGCCTAGCACAAATCACTGCCCAAAATTTTGGCGACATCGGCCTTTTATGGCCCCAAAACCCTAAATCGAGAGATCGGTCTATATGGCAGCTATATGCAAATCTTGATCGATCTAGGCCAAGTTGCAGATATATGTTGAGGGGCTTGACTTAACTCACTGTCCCAAATTTCGGCGACATCGGTCAATAAATGCGCATTTGATGGGCCCAAAACCTTAAATCTCGAGATCGGTCTTATGGCAGCAATATTCAAATCTGGACGGATCTGGGCTAAAGAAAAATGATGTCAAAGGGCCTAGCATAACTGTCACTGTCCCAAATTTTGGCGACATCGGCCCAAATTCATATTCTACTCCCAAATACTTTTACTTGAGCCCCATATTGCGATGGTCAGTAAAAAATTGCTGTTTGTGGGGTATTTTGGTACAAGGGTAGAGACCCAAAAATTTTGTCCCGAAAGTGGGTATCAATTCTTTCTCTACCCCCAGTTCCTTCCATTTAAACCCCACATTGACATGGCCGGTAAATATGCCCGATTTAGGGGTGTTATCGAGGTGAGGTACTCCCCCAATCACTAAACTCTGAAAATATATCAGCAACGTGCTCTATTCTCATATATTTGAACCCCATATAGCCATTGGCCTCGAAATTGGATATCAAATTCGTTTTCTAATCTCAAATATCATTCACTTTTTTTCCAATAAGGGGTTTTATTGGAAAAGCCAACGAAAATATCCGGTTTGGGGTATGGGCCCTAAAAACTATGAATATCGAGCTCCACTATGTTGAAACCCCAAATTTTCTTGGTGAGCAAATACGTCCTACTTGGTGGTTGTTATGGTGGTGGTACGTCCCCTAGACAGTTGGTCTCGAATGTTGAAGTCAGATTCATGTCCTACTCCCAACTACCTTTCATTTGAGCTCCACTCAGTGACTTGGCTTTTGAAAATATATATCAGATTCGTGTTCTACTCTAAAGTACATCTTATTTTGAGCCTCATATTGCAATGGTCAGCAAATACTTCCTATTTGGTGGTGTTATTGGGTTGAGGTGGCCCCATAGACACTTTTCCCGAACATTGATATCAGATTCGTGTTTTACTTCCAAAGACCTTTCATTTGAGTACCATATTGCTATGGTCGTAAATTTGTCTTCTTTGGACGATGTTCTCGGGGCGGCCCCTCAAACACTTGGTCCCACATTTGGATATCAGATTCGTATTCTACACTCAAATAAATTTTATTTAAGCCCCATATTGCCATGGCCAGTAAATAAGTCCAGTTTGGGGGTGTTTTGGGGAAGGAGTGGACCCCCAGAAACTTAGTCCCAAATTTGCATATCAGATTCGTATTTTATTAGCAAAAACCTTTCATTTGAGTTCCATATTGCCGTGGTCGGTAAATGTGTCCGATTTAGGGGTGTTTTGGGGGTTGGGGTGGTCCCCCAAACACTTGGTGCTACAATTAAATATCATATACGTTTTCTAATCATAAATACCTTTCATTTGAGTCGCATATTGTCGTGATTGGTGTATATATATATTTGGTAGTTTTTGGGGTGGGGCGCCCCGCCTAGGTACCCCATCCGAAATTTGGATACCAAATTTTTGTTTGTAGGTTACTATTAGAGAGCACACAAATTTCGCTTAAAACGCACCACCCATCTCCGAAATCTGGCGTTTCTGAAAATTAGGGTAAGGGGAGGGTCCGCTCCCCCTTCAGATATCAAAAAATGTAGCACCCTATTTTCCCCACGGGATCATTATGCACCATCATTGAAAATTTCAAGAAAATCGGTTCAGCCGTTTCTGAGTCTAGAAGATAGGGTCGGAAATGGATTTTTCGATGTGTTGCAAACGGAATTACAAAGTGAATATACCCCCATCCTTCGGTGGTGGGTACAAAAATAATTCATCGGAAAGTAATTAAGAAAAAAATTATATTACCACTTTAATTCGCCCTACACATATTCCCTTACTCATTGGAAATCTTTCCAACATCCTTAACACCTTATCGTTAATTACTTTCAAAGAATTATTTAATCACCGAAAATTGCTTAATTTACTTTATTTTCTTAATTTCTAGATTCAATCTTACGTAGGCTTTAATAATATTTAATTTAATAATTGATTAATAATTTGAAGTATTTCAAAGGAGTGATGGTTCGCATGATGGCATAACCGAGGGGAGTGCGCTCGAGTGCACAAATCAAATTACATTTGTTTATGTTAAAATATTGATTTCATTTCAATGCTAATTCAAATCCCACATTGAGTGAGCAATCTATTCGTAGGCATGTATCCATGAATATGAAATGCAACCATGAAACGTGCCGACTTAGTCGTAGAGAGGGGCCTTGTGAAGTTATATAGGAGGCCCTGAACTAATCTAACAACTGATTTACTGACTTGAGAGGGACTCGAACGTTTTTTTTTTATTGTTGTACTATGTTGTGGCACACGTACATCAGTAAAATTTTTGTGGGCGTCTTGCGAAAATCACAGCAACGCAAAATCACAGCAAGAAAGGAAAACCCCTAATTTCCTAATGTTGACGATACCTGCAAAGATTTAAGGATATGTGAAGCAAATACAATATCTGAAATCTCTTGAGAGTTGGTGCAATATGTGCTCTGGCGGATGAATCGGAATAGTACTATGCAAGTCCAATTTGCCGCATGATTTTGATAATACAAGAGTTCCGTCAATCCAAGACTGTGCCGTTGACAACAATGCCTCGCTTAAGTGTCGTCTCAGGTATCCGATCGGAAACCTCTTCCATTCCTTCCAGGTATTCTATAGTCGCCTCGATTATACCGCGACGGTATGACCTGCTCTCCATTCTCTATCCATTCACCCATTGATTTAAGTCTCATAGTCGTAGTGGCTGCCTCACACTTAATGTGTTTGTCTATAGGTCGGATATCTAGAAGATTCTCCAGTGTCCTAATCGGCATGTTCCTAATCGTTCCGCTAAGCCAAAACAAAATTTCAAAATTTGTTAAATTATCCTTAAATTTCATCAAACTACTGAGGCTTAAGGAAGTAACGGTCTAATCACGCCCCGGAAGAGCCAGTGAACTATCCTCGGATTCAGGCTCAATTTCGAGCTTACGGGGTGACTATATAGTACCCAACATCTGCGATGTTTCTCCGTAAGCTTCTGAATGTGACACAATCTATGACACAAACACGGGCTGACTATATAGTATCCAACATCTGCGATGCTTCTCCGTACACTCCTGAATGCGACACAATCTATTCCGTTTTCTGTCCAAGATCATTTCTAAATATTTGACCTTGTCAGATTTCGAAATCGTTCTATTGTTGAAACGTGGTGCGTCAATTTGGCCGACCTTCATTTTTCTCGTGAACAGACAGATTTAAATTTTCTCGTGCTTTACATTGTAAGCCGTAGGTCTAGCCCATGCTGATTCTGATCCTTACACCTTAGAAGTCATATAACATCGTCCGCATAGTCAGCTACCATGTAATTTCGATTAAATAATTAATTTAAAAACAAGCAAGAGGGTGCTAAGTTCGGCCGGGCCGAATCTTATATACCCTCCACCATGGCATTTGTCGAGTTCTTTGCGCGGTATCTCTTTAGGCAAACAAAAAATATTTAATATGAACTGTTATGCTATTGGAGCTATATCAGGTTATAGTCCGATTCGAATCATACATGAATTGAATGGTGATCATTGTAGAAGTCATTGTATTTTGTGTATTTCAGTCCATTCGGATAAGAATTGCGCCTTGTAGGGGCTCAAGAAGCAAAATCGGAAGATCGGTTTATATGGGAGCTGTATTAAGCTGTAGATCGATTCAGATCATATTAGACACGAATGTTGAAGGTCATGAGAGAAGCCGTTGTACAAAATTTCTGCCAAATCGAATGAGAATTGCGCCCTCTAGAGGCTCAAGAAGTCAAGATCCTAGATCGGTTTACATGACAGCTATATCAGATTAAGTATCGATTTGCGCCATACTCAGCACAGCTATTGAAAGTCATAAAAAAACACCTTATGCAACATTTTAGCCAAATCGAATGAGAATTGCGCCCTCTAGAAGTCAAGATCCAAGATCGGTTTATATGGCAGCTATACCAGATTTTGACCCGATTTTATGGCAGCTATACCAACACATACACCGATTTGAACCAGACTTACCACAGTTGTTGGTACCTGTTGATACCAAAACACCAGGTGCAAAATTTCAGTCAAATCGGACAAGAATTGCGCCCTCTAGAGGCTGAAGAAGACAAGACCCAAGATCGGTTTATATGCCAGCTATATCAAAACATGGACCGATTTGGCCAATTTACAATCCCAACCGACCTACACTAGTAAAAAGCATTTGTGAAAAATTTCAAGTGGCTAGCTTAACTCCTTAGAAAGTTAGCGTGCAGACAGACGGACGGACGGACAGACGGACGGACGACAAACGGACGGACATGGCCCCATCCTATGGTGGAGGGTATAACAATGCCACCTCTCAGCCGAAAAAATACACTATGCCCAGATCGGTGCAGATTTAAATATAGCTGCCATATAGACCGATCTCTCGATTTAAGGTTTTGGGGCCATAAAAAACACATTTATTGTCCGATTTCGCCGAGATTTGGGACAGTTCGCTGTGTTAGGCTTTTCGAGATCCGTGTCGCCGTCGGTTTATTTTTAGTTATTGCTTCTAAAAAGACCAATATTTTGTTATACACAATTGAACAATGACTTGTACCGATTAGTATTTGGTCCAAATCGGAACATATTTCGATATAACTGCTATGAGACATGCAAATGCAAATTTTGCCCATGAACATTCCACTAAGGAACATGGGCAAACTTCCCACCTTTCAATGAGTGGAGTCCGAATCAAGTTTAAGCTCAATGACAAGGGGCCTCCTTTTTATAGCCGAGTCCGAACGGCGTGTCGCAGTGCGACACCTCTCTGGGGAGAAGTTTTACATGGCATAGTACCTCACAAATGTCGCCAGCGTTAGGAGAGGAAAACCAACGGTGAATTTTTTTTTTCTGATGGTCTCGCCAGGATTCGAACCCCGACGTTCAGCGTCGTAGGCGGACATGCTAACCACTGCGCTACGGTGGCCATAAGGTATGCAATTTACACCGGATTTTGATGAAAAGTGGTTTACATATATACCCGAGGTGGTGGGTATCCAAAGTTCGGCCCGGCCGAACTTTTTAATCACATTGTCAGCTTGAGCACCCAGAGCAAGTGCTTCACAAAATCCATTTAAAACTGAGGCCCATTAATTTAGAACTTTTAAATTTCGCTCCTGAAGTATTGTGCGTGCCTATGTTTACCTGATATTTGAGCATGAGAGCCATTAAAATCATTATGGGAATTCACATACTTCTCATAGTTATAGAAGACACACACACACACTTGTAAATGATGAAACTGGGGTGTACTTGATAAATATCGACATATGTAGGTTAATAAGCTTAAACATTCAATATGGACCACAATAAAATGTGGATGTATGTGTTAAAGTTTTTCATCGATGGACATATGATGTGGTGTAATCTGGATATATTTTTTTATTCGACACCTGCCCTGTTTGAATAATTTTTTTTAACAACGAAGTTAATACTTGAAGTTAAAAGTATCGATTTTGGGCTATTATTAAATTTTAAAAATATTCATAGCGGACAAAGGTGATTTTGTGGGTCCTCTAGGTGGATTTAAGTTGTTAACCCCAGCAAAGTCCTATTACATCATTTTCAAAATTATGTCGATTTTATTCTCCAGTTCATAGCAGTAACATTTTTCCCTAGACATCTATCATCAGTACACTCTAAACACGAAAGCTGCTGGTATTAATGTGAGCCATACGCATGTATGCCTCTTGCATAAAATTAACGAACAAATTGCTAACTATCTACTAATTACTTGTCGACTAAGCGTATAACAGTCGACGTTTGCTGCCGACGATGATGATGATGATGGTGGTTTAGTCGTTACAATAAAACCAGAACACCTTGCCAGCGAATGAGAGACAGACAGACAGACATGTTTCGCGTATGGCAATGCCACATGCACGAAACTTATACGCGAGCCTATTTTGCAGCATATGTTTGAGTGTTCGATGTGGGCCGGGCCATGGAGTTGTAATGAATTGAATTGGGTTCGAGGGCAGGAATAACAATTGGAAATTCTCTAATTATGTTGAATCTTTAATGGACTGCTGCCAATAAGATTAACACCTAATGTCCATAAGTGTAGGTGAGTAGGTGGCCAGTGTGGCCTTGTGCATAACCTTAGGGGAGACACAGGCATACTTAACTGCCTACGAGTGTATAAATAAGCATGCACTTGTATGTGTGGTTCATTTGTATTCAGTTACAAACACATGAATCTGTTTTCCAGGTTATGGTTGGAAATCTATTTAAAATCGCCATTATTAGTAGGCAGAGGAATTAAAAGTATTTTTGTTCGTTCTTGATTAAATGTTGCCCGACTAAGCGTTAAAGGCAAATTTTCGAGAATGTGCAAAGCAAAAATAAATCCCTAGGGTAGCAATATCAATGTTAATTAATTAGACTAAGATCATTCCATCCATCGGAGTTGTAGTCTTCCTCTTCTGCTTACACTATAAGCTTCATATTGAAGGTTTAGCTAGGACATAGTCATTCATTCGGACAACATAACCTAGCTGAGATAACCCTTGTATATTGAAACGCTTACTATGTCAACATCGTAGTAAAAACCGTACAGTAAGCAAAAGCCATAAAAAATTCAAGTAAAAACGTGGTAAGCTTCACCAGGCTGAATCTTGGGAATCCACCAAGATGGAATCTTCTAAAAATTTAAAACCAGTAAGGAAAGGCGCCGACTTTATAATACCCTACACCTAACCTATAGGTACAAAGTGGGAGCTGTATCTAATTTCAACCAATTTTAATGGACCTCGGCAGATGTTCTCAGATGAGTTATTAAACAATCCGTATCAAATTTCGAGCATTTATGTTCAAACTGCAATACCTACGGTTGGCAAATTACAACATAATTGCAAATTAGCCAAAATCTGACGAACATATATTGGGTTGACCATTTTTAATAAAACTTAGAATGAACTTTAATCAAATATACTTTTTTTACACTTTTTTTCTAAAGCAAGCTAAAAGTAACAGCTGATAACTGACAGAAGAAAGAATGCAATTACAGAGTCACAAGCTGTGAAAAAATTTGTCAACGCCGACTATATGAAAAATCCGCAATTACTTTTTGGGCAACCCAATATATGGGAGCTACATCGAAATCTGAACCGATTTTGATCAAACTTCTAAGATATTGTGGCAGGCATCGAGAAAAGTGTTATGCCAAATTTTGGCAATATTGGTCAATAAATGCGCTTGCAGTGGCTCTAGAAGTATAAATCAGGCGAAATACATATCTGGCAGCTATATCTAAATTTTGGACCGGTTTCTATAAAATTCACCAGTAATATTAGGAGTCATAAGAAAATCCTTGCTGCTAGATTTCGAGAAAATCGGATAGCAAATGACCACTTTATTGCAATATTTCTCAAAATCGGACGAACACACTATATCTAAATCTGCACCGATTTCGATCAGATTTATGGATATTGTGGAAGTCATCGAGGAAAGCATTATACAAAGGCGTTGTACGAGATTTTTGGGAAGATTGGTGAATAAATGCGCTTGCAGTGGCTCTATGATTGAAAACCGGGGATATATATACGAGAGCTATATCTAGGTCTGAACCGATTTCTAAGAAATTCACCAGTAATATCGAGAGTGAAGACAAAATCCTTCCTGCTAAATTTCGAGAGAATCGGTTAGCAAATGAGGACTTTATTGCAAACTTTCTCAAAATCGGACGAACATATATATGGGAGCTACATCTAAATCTAAACCGATTTCGACCAAACTTCATGGATTTTTGGGGAAGTCGTCGAGGAAAGCATTGTACAATTGTTTTGGGAAGATTGGTGAATAAATCCGCTTGCAGTGGCTCTAGGATTGAAAATCGGGTGATATATGTATATGAGAGCTATATCGAAATCTGAACCGAATTCTTTGAAACTCTCCAGTAATGTCAAGAGTCAAAATAAACTCCTTCCTGCCAAATTTCGAGTTGTTCAGTGAACAAATGACCATTTTATTGCATTATTACTGCATATCGGACGAACATATATATGGGGGCTATATCTAAATCTAAACCAATTTTTTCCAATTTCAATAGGCTTCGTCTCTATGCCGCAAGACATGCCTGTACCAAATTTGAAGAAGATCGGATGAAAATGACGAACAGAAAGATGAACTTAGATAAATCGAATCTGAAAGTGATTCTGAGTTTATCCGTATACTTATCAATGGGTATATCTCTCTTCCTTTGGTGTTACATTCAAATATACCCACCGCAGTCAAGGGGCACACAAAAATTGAAGATACTTGGCATCATAGTAGACTAATCAGGAGATCGGTTTATATATCAAGTTATAGACCGATTTGGACCATACTTATCACGCATGTTGAATGTCATGGAATTACAATACTTGCAAAATTGTAGACAAATCGGAAAATAGTTGCTGCAACAAGGAGCCCTCGAAGTCAAGTCGGAGCATCATTGATTGCGTGATTTCGACAGGTTGGCTGATATGGCTATATATACTTATAATGTCACGACGATCAAGAATATACATAATCAGATCGGACCATATATAGATACAGCTTCCATATAGACCTATCTGCCGATAAGGGCCTGAAGCCCATAAAAGATTTATTTATTACCCAATTTCGCTGAAATTTGAAACAGTGAGTTGGTTTGAGCCAACTGATATCCTATTTTAATATGGTTCAGATCGAACTACATTTATATATAGCTGCCATATAAATCGGTCTGCCGAAAAAGGGTCTGAAGCCCATAAAAGCTTAACTTTCTATCCGATTTCCCTGAAATTTAAAACAGTGAGTTGGTTTGAGCCTACTGATATCCTATTTTAATATGGTTCAGATCGAACCATATTTAGATATAGCTGTCATGTAGGCCGATCTGCCGTTTAAATATCTGAAACCCATAAAAGCTACATTTATTACCCAATTTCGCTGAAATTTTAATCAGTGAGTTGGTTTAAGCCTCCCGTCATCCGACCCAAATTTGAGTCACATCAGACTATATAGATATAGCTGTCATATAGACCGATCTTCCAATCTGGGGTCTTAGTCCCATAAAAAGTATATTTATTGTCTGAAGAAAAATTATATTTACTGTCTGAGTTTTCGGGACCTGAATAAAATTTTATCGAGACCGGCCACTATTACGATATAACTACGGATATAGTAGAGGAATAATAATAAAATAGGTTGATTATTACATCTTTGTTTAATATGGTACAGATCGGTTCAGATTTGGTTATAGGAGTCATATAGAGCGATCTGTCGATTTAAAATATGGTTACATGTGCCATATAGAACGATCTCTCGATTTAAAGTCTTGGCCCTATAAAATGAGCATTTACTATACTATTTTGTTGAAATTTGACGCGGTGAAGGCTTTCCGATATCCATATCCTATATGGTTTAGGTAGGTTAATATTTGGATATAGCTGCCAAAAAAACCAAGATTTTGTTCTACGAAATTGAACAGTGACTTATATTTACTAGACCACTCAATGTCCGTGCCGAATTTGGGTGCTTAAGTTACTCAATTTTCACCGGATTGTGTCGAAAGGGGGTTTACATATATACCCGACATGGTGGGTATCTAAAGTTCATCCCGGCCGAACTTTATGCCGTTGTACTTGTTACATGTTTCGTATCATGACAGTTATGAATGAACCGTCAACTTTCGATTTCGATGTGTCGCCTTCCAAATCCATTATACTTTCTACAAGACTGTAATGGCGGCCTTGTACTTTGTAGTATATCCGCCAGTTCGTATATTGCATCTTCTCCATAGAGAGCTCAAGAATCCAGATGCAGATACTAATGAGTGATGAAGTAAATAACCAAAGTAATCTTTGATATTTGGGAAAGTTACACATTGTTAGTGGAATGATGAAATAGTGCAGTATTTGAGAACACATTGACTAAATTCCGCTGTCTACTAATCTGTGAACTATATTTGTAAGGGTAAATTTATACAGTACAACATATTTCAGGATGTGTTTAATTAATGATATTTTTCATTACTAACATCCTTTTCTGCATAATAAAGGATACATAACTAAGTATGTATGCTACTGTATATACAAGAATACTCACCTAGTTCTTTATATTCATACATTGGTCTGTCCATTTGTTCATTCGTTAGTTGTAGCTCCCTTCGTGTTGGTGGTGTTGGTTCTTAATGATTTTTGTTGCATTGACATAATTAATAATGCTTGTTGTAATGTTAGCTTTGTATTGAGGCCACAAATTGTATCTCTATGCACTTCACATCAATTGATTGAGATTTTAATTGTAATTTAAATACTAAAATTTAATAGCGATGCAGAATAAAGGCCAGTCCTTTAGTACATCATTAACATAAAATGGGAGTGTGTTTTAAAGCCGTGATTTATTAACTTATTTTGAAATTTTAATTGGCTTTAATTGCCATAAAATATTGGCATATTATTTGAATTGTAGTTTGATAAATAGATATGATGTATGTTTGAAAACATTTTAAAAATACAGGATTTGACTCACGGCGAAAATGTTGAAAAAATCTTGAAAAAATTGAGGAATTTTTGGGTATTTCACCCTTGTAATCCTTCTCTACTCTCAATTGTTCTCTATCTTTAAATATCGTTTTCAGTCATGCTACTCCCAACAAGAAGCTGATTAATCCAATCTAGTTTGAGGGTGATACAAAGAACCCCAAAAAGAAATCTTATATAAAACCAGTAAGGAAGGGCAAATTCGGGCGGTGCCGACTCTATAATACCCTTCACCTAGTACCATGTGGAACCTATATCCAATTCTGAACCAATTTAGATGAACCTCGGCGAGCAAATATGTTCAAACTGTAAAAACTACGGTTGACAAATGAAAACATTATGGCAAATTACGCAAAATCTGACGAACATATATATGGGAGCTATATCTAATTCTGAACCGATTTCGAGCAAACTACTCAGATAATGTGGTAAATTTTGGCAAGATTGGTCAAACAATATGCTTGCATTGGCTCTTGTGGGGAAAATGTGGCGATATACATGTATGACAGCTATATCTAAATCTGGGTCGATTTCTGTGAAATTCACCAGTAATATTGAGAGTCATAATAAAATCCATCCTGCAAAATTTCGACGGAATCGGATAATAAATGAACACTTTTTTGCAATATTTCTTAAAATCGGACGAACATATATATGACAGCTATATCTAAATCTGAATCCATTTCGAGCAAACTCCTCGGATACTGTGGCAGTCGTCGAGGAAAGCGTTTTGCTAAATTTTGGCGAGATGGATCAATAAATGCGCTTGCTGTGACTCTAGAAGTTAAAATCGGGCGATATAGATATATATATGAGAGCTATATCTAAATCTGAACCGATTTCCAGTAATATTGAGAGTCAAGAGAAAATCCTTTCTGCCGAATTTCAAAAAAATCGGTTATCAAAAAACCATTTTATTGCAATATTACTGGAATCGGACGAACACATATATGGGAGCTATATCTAAATCTGAACCGATTTTGACCAAACTCTTTGTATATTATGGTAGTCATCGAGGAAAGCGTTGTGCAATATTTTGGCAAGATTGGTCAATAAATGTACTTGCAGAGGCTCTAGGAGTGAAAATCGGGCGATATATACATATATGAAAATATATATAAATCTGAACCGATATCAATGAAATTCACCAGTAATGTCGAGAGTCGTAAAAGAATCCTTTCTGGCAAATTTCGAGAGAATCGGTTAACAAATGACTATTTTCTAGCATTATTACTGAAAATCGGACGAACATATATATGGGAGCTATATCCAGATCTGAAACGATTTTTTTCAATTCCAAAAGGTTTCGTCTCTAGGCCGAAAAACATGCCTGCACCAAATTTGAAGACGATCGGATGAACACTGCGACCTGTACTTTGTACACAAATTAACATGGACAGACGGACAGACAGACGGACGGACAGACAGACAGAGAGACAGATAGACAGACGGACATATCTAAATCGAATCAGAAAGTGATTCTGAGTCGATCGGTATACTTATCAATGGGTCTATCTCTCTTCCTTTTAGGTGTTACAATTCTAATTCTAATTCTCTAACTTATAATACCCTGTACCACAGTAATGGTGTAGGGTAAAAAAATCAATTTGTGTTTGTTTGTGTGTTTCTTATAGACTCAGAAACGGCTGAACTGATTTTATTGAAATTTTCACTGATGGTTCATAATAATCCCGTCGTGAAAATAGGATACTACACATTTTGAATTCTGATGGGGGAGCGGACCCTCCCCCTTACTCTAATTTTCAGAAACGCCAGATCTCGGAGATGGGTGTTGCGATTTAAGCGAAATTTTGTGTGCTCTCTTGTATTAACCTACAAGCAAAAATTTGGTATTCAAATTTTGGATAGGGTACCTAGGGGGAGCGCCCTACCAAATATATATATATACATCAATCACGATAATATGGGACTCAAATGAAAGGTATTTAAGATTAGAAAACCTGTCTGATATCCAATTGTCGGACCAAGTGTTTGGGGGACCACCCCAACCCCCAAAACACCCCTAAATCGGATATGTTTACCGACTGTGGCAATATGGGACTCAAATGAAAGGTATTTGCGAGTAAAATACGAATCTGATATCCAAATGTGGGACCAAGTTTCTATGGGTCCACCCCTTCCCCAAAACACTTCCCAAACAGGACTTATTTACTGACCATGACAATATGGAGCTTAAATAAAAGGTATTTGAGTATAGAATTCAAATCTGATATCCAGATGTGGAACCAAGTGTTTGGGGGGCCGCCCATCCCCGAGAACATTCCCCAAAGAAGACAAATTTATGTCCATAGCAATATGGGACTCAAATGAAAGGTCTTTGGAAGTAAAGCACGAATCTGATATCAATGTACGGGAAAAGTGTCTATTTTGCCACCCCACCCCCATAGCACCACCCAAATAGGAAGTTTTTGCTGACAATTGCAATATGAGGCTCTAATAAGAGGGTTTTTATTGTAGAACACGAATTCGATATATATTTTCAAGGGCAACTCACTGAGTGGCCGCCCATCCCCCAAAACACCCCGCAAACCGGTCATGTTTGCCGACTATGGAAAAATAGAGCTCAAATGAAGGTAATTTGGGAGTAGACCACGAATCTGACATCAACATTCGGGATCAACTGTCTAGCGAACGTCCCACCACCATAGCAACCCCCCAAGTAGGACGTATTTGCTCACCAAGACAATTTGGGTCTTCAAGACAGTGGAGCTCCATATTCATAGTTTTTAGGGCCCATACCCCAAACTGGACATTTTTGCTGGCTTTTTCAATAAGGTGTTTAAGTGAATGGTATTTGAGATTAGAAAACGAATTTGATATCCAATTTTAAGGCAATATGGGGTTCAAATATATGAGAATAGAGCACGTTGCTGATATATTTGCAAGGCTTAGAGTTTGGGGGACCACCCTACTCCCCATAACACCCCTAAATCGGGCATATTTACCGACCATGTCAATGTGGGGCTTAATTTTTGTTTCAAATTTTGGCTTATTCTGAGCTATCAGTTAGATAATTGATATCAACATTTGTTTCACCATCCCATATTTGGAGCCTATCTTGCAATTCAATCATTCAGCCAAATTTCCTATTCCTTTTTTGTTTAAAAATCTTCCTATTTCAACTTTTAAACTTGTTGCCTACATAAACTGAAACCACAACTTATTCATATTTTCTTACAAAATCGACTTAAATGTTTACCATGACAGTAATGCGATATCAAAGTTTCTTTCTTTGAATGACCTTAAAGAAAACATGATTGCTAGCATCTGTTGTGGCATTCAAAGAACTTCTAACAAAATCTTCGTACTCTAAGCAGTTGAACAACTTTCAATCAATTTCTATTTAAAATGCAATTGGCAAACTTCATTTTAATATCCTTTGGTTCAAAGGAGTAACAGAAAACTGCAAGCTCAGCTGAAACTATGGCAACTTTACAAACAACTTTAAGAGCTTAGCATTTGCAAGAGAATATCGGAAAGGGGGTGAAGTATAAACTCAAGATTTCCATGATTATTGTGGACAACAACAAGAACACAAGGATAACTTACAATGGCTTAAAACTACTCTCTGCATAAATTCTCTAACCAGGAGATACAGCAACATCAACAAAAGCGAACAAAAGCAACTAACAGGTAAGGATACCCAAGGAATGCACAGAAAGGAAAATCTATGCCATTATTAAGTGACACATAGTAGAAGCATTTCTCCCACTTCACTACCTTTCCGCGCTATGGGTTTCACAAAAACTGACATTAACAAAAAACACTGTTTTGCTGGCTTCTTCTTGCATTGCTGCTATTCTTTCTCTTTAGCTATTTCAATAACTTAAGTCGCTACTTTTGTTAAGGGCATTATTACTTGAATCATTGGTTGGTAACACACTGGAGAAAACATGGATGCCGATAGTCATAGAAGTTATACACCCACCGCCATATGATGGGGGTATGCTCATCTATTGGGTTGCCCAAAAAGTAATTGCGGACTTTTTAAAAGAAACTAAATGCATTTTTAATAAAACTTAGAATGAACTTTAATCAAATATACTTTTTTTTACACTTTTTTTCTAAAGCAAGCTAAAAGTAACAGCTGATAACTGACAGAAGAAAGAAAGAAATTACAGAATCACAAGCTGTGAAAAAATTTGTCAACGCCGACTATATGAAAAATCCGCAATTACTTTTTGGGCAACCCAATAATTATACCCTACACCACTACTGTGGTACAGGATATTATAACTTAGTGAATTAGTGTGTAACACCCAGAAGGAAGAGAAATAGACCCATTGAACAGTATACCGATCGACGCAGAATCACTTTCTAATTCGATTTAGCTATGTCCGTCTGTCCGTTTGTCTGTCTGTCCATGTTAATTTGTGTACAAACTACAGGTCGTAATTTTCATCCGATCGTCTTCAAATTCGGTATGGGAATGCTTTTCGGCCTAGAGACGAAGCTTTTTGAAATTGGAAAAAATCGGTTCAGATTTGGATATAGCTCCCATATATATGTTCGTCCGATTTGCAGTAATAATGCAATAAAATGGTCATTTGTTACCCGATTCTCTAGAAATTTGGCAGGAAGGATTTTCTTATGACGCCCGACATTATTGATGAATTTTATAGAAATCGGTTCAGATGTAGATATAGCTCCCATGTATATGTTTGTCCGATTTGCGGTAATAATGCAATAAAATGGTAATTTTTTACCCGATTCTCTCGAAATTTGGCAGGAAGGATTTTCTTATGACTCTCGATAGTACTGGTGAGTTTCGTGGAAATCGGTTTAGATTTAGATATAGCTATTATATATATATATATATATATATATCACCCGATTTTCACTTCTTGACCCACTGTAAACGAATTTATTGACCAATCTTGCCAAAATTTTGCACAACGCCTATCTCAACGACTACCACAATATCTGAAAAGTTTGCTCTAAATGGGTTCAAATTTCGATATAGCTATATAGTTCGACCGATTTTGAGAAATATTGCAATAACGTGCTAATTTGTTAACCGATTCTCTCGAAATTTGGCTAGAAGGATTTTCTTATGACTCTCGACCTTGCTGGTGAATTTTATAGAAATCGGCTCAGATTTAGATATAGCTCTGATATATGTATATCGCCCGATTTTCGCATTTAGAGCCGCTGCAAGCGCATTTATTGACCAATCTTGCCAAAATTTTGGGTAACGCTTTCCTCGGCCATCACCTGGGAAGTTTGCTCGGAATCGATTCAAATTTAGACATAGCTCCCTTATGTATGGTCGTCAGTTTTTGGGTAATTTGCAATAGTGTTGAAATTTGTTAACCATTGTTATTACACTTTGAATATAGTTGCTCGAAATTTGATAGGGTAAAAGATAACCCTGAAAACATGCACCGAGGACTATCAAAATTGGTTCTGAATTTGATATAGCTTCCACATTTTACTTGTCGGGTAGGTGTAGGGTATTATACTGTCGGCACCGCCCGACTTTTGCCCTTCCTCCTTCGAAGCGAAACGAACTGAAAACCAGCAGTTCGTTTCGCTTCGAAATATTGATCTGAGACCCTAAGAAGTACACACAAACATTCTTCATCGTCTTGACATACTGAGTCGATCTAGCCATGTCCGTTTTCCTGTTTGTCGAAATCACGATAGCGTCCAAACGAATAAAGATATAGGCCTGCAATACTGCATCGATACTTTTTATTGATATGGGTTCATATTTGATAAACTGATCCCGGTTTTTACGTCTTGGGCCCCTCGAGGTCTCAATTGTCATCCGATTTGGCTGAAATTTCCCACAAGGTATTCTGTCTTGACACCCAACATCCGGGTGAAGTATATGCGTATCTGTGTGTAAAGTGATATACAGGGTGGCTGATGAATATTGCTACAATGATGAATATTGCTACATTTTTTTTTCGGTGTATGGAATACATTTTTCTTTTATTCATGTTAAATTAAATTATTAAATTAATTATTAAATTATTATTAATTAAATTAATTAATTAATTAATTAAATTAATTATTAAATTATTATTATTAAATAGAAAAAAAGTTATTACATTTTTTTTTGGTAGCGGCTTTCATCAGCCACCCTGTAGCTCCCTTATAAAGCGATCCCCGGATTTGACTTCTTGAACGTCTAGAAGACTTAATTTTCATCTGAAATATGGCAAACAAATTTCTGTTATGACATCAAATATCCGTGCCAAGTATGATTCAACTAAGTTAATAAGCATACACTTTTAGTGACATCCATGGTGGTTGGTACCCAAGATTTAGCGCGGCCTAACTATTTAAGACGTTATAACAATTTCCTTGTGTCTGCCGAAACGTCTGTTACAATCACGCTACAAATGCAAAAAAATGCAAATTTTGCCAATTAACATTCCACTAAGGAACAGGGGCAAACTTCTTGTAGTCCGATTCAAGTTTAAGTCCAATGATAAGGAGCCTCCTTTTTATAACCGAGTCCGAACGGCGTGCTACAGTGCGACACCTCTTGGAGAGAAGTTTTTACATGGCATAGTACCTCACAAACGTTGCCAGCATTAGGAAGGAAACGCCACCACTGAAAAATTTTGCCGATGGCCTCGTCAGGATTCAAACCCAGCCATTCAGCATCATAGGCGGACATGCCAGCCTCTGCGCTACTTTGGCCTGTTCACGCCACAGCCGTTAAAAATGGAGATATTGAGCTGAATTTTAGCACAGCTTCATATTTTTTCTATGCGAAGGTTAAGCCCTTGATTTGTCCAAACCGGATCATATTTGGATATAGCTGCCATATGTTTCGATGTTTCGGTTTTGGGTCTTGAGCCCATAAAAGATGAATTTATTGTCTGAATTTTGTTGAAGTTTTCTCAAGTGAGTTTTATTGAAAATTAAAATTTACCCATGAAAATTCCATTAGCGAACGTTGACAAACTTCACTAATATGAATGAGTGCTGTCCGATTCAAGCCTAAGCTCAATTATAAGGGGCCTCCTTTTTAAGAGCCAATTCCGAACGGCGTGCCGCAGTGCGACAACTCTTTGGGAAGAAGTTTTTGCAGCGCAAAGTGCCTTATAAATGTCACCAGCTTTAGAAGCGGATAGCCATCGATATAGGATATAGATGGCATATAAAGCGATCTCGCTATTTAAGGCCTTGAGCCTATAAAAGGCGCATTTTTACCGGAATTCGCTGAAATTTCTAACATTGAGTAGTATTAAACTTCTCAATAGCCTTGTCGAATATGGTCAAACACGCATAATGTTTGGATGTGGATAGACGGGTCTCCCGATTTAGGGTCTTGAGCCCGTAGAAATCGTATTTGTTACCCGATATTGACAAAATTTGGAATAGGAAGTTGTTTAAGTCCCTTCAGCATCTTTTTCCGATATACACCTAGACCTAGACTTATACTTAGACCTGGACCTAGACTTAGACCTAGACCTAGACTTAGACCTAGACCTAGACTTAGACCTAGACCTAGACTTAGACCTAGACCTAGACCTATTCCTAGACCTAGACTTAGACCTAGACTTAGACCTAGACCTAGACCTAGACCTAGACCTAGACCTAGACTTAGACCTAGACCTAGACCTAGACCTAGACCTAGACCTAGACCTAGACTTAGACCTAGACTTAGACCTAGACCTAGACCTAGACCTAGACCTAGACCTAAACCTAGACCTAGACCTAGACCTAGACCTAGACCTAGACCTAGACCTAGACCTAGACCTAGACCTAGACCTAGGCCTATACATGGTAGTGTGTATCCAACGTTCGGCCCGGAAGCACTTAGCACATTTTTACTTGTTATACACTCCACCATAGGATGGGGGTATACTAACTTCGTCATCCGTTTGTAAGTCTTCTAAATATTGGTCTAAGACCCCATAAGGTACATATATTCTTGATCGTCATGACAGTTTGAGTCGATCTAGCCTTGTCCGTCCGTCTGTCCGTCCATCTGTCTGCCAAAAGCAAGCTAACTTCGAGAGGAGTAAAGTTAGGCGTTTGAAAATTTTGCACAAATACTTGCTATTAGTAAAGGTTGATTGGGATTGTAAATGGGCCATATCGCTCCATGTATTGCTATAGGTGCAGTATAAACTGATTTCGGACCTTGACTTCTTGAGGCTCTAGATATGTGCAATTCTTGTCCAATTCCGCTGAAATTTCGCATGAGGAGCTTTGTTTTAACTTTCAACAAATGTGCCAAGAATGGTTCCAATCGGTTCATAACCTTATATAGCTGCCATATATACCGATCTCGAATCTTGACTTCTTTTGCCTCTAGATGGCGCAATTATTATCCTATTTGGCTGAAATTTAGCATGAGATGTTTTGGTTCGATTTTTAACAACTATGCCGTGAATGATCTAAATAGGTTTATAACCAGATATACCTCCCATATAAATCGATCTCCTGATTGTATTTCTTGTGCGCCAAGAGGGCGCAAGTCTTGTCATATGACCTTCACCGTACTTGCTATGTATGGCCAGAATAGGTCTAAGATCTGATATAGTTCCCATATAAACCGATATCACGATTGCACTTCTTGAACCCCTAGAGGACGCAGTTCTTGTCCGAATTGGCTGAAATTTTGCACAATGACTTCTCCTGTGACCTTCAACATATATGCTAGATATGGTCTGAAGCGGTTCATAACCGGATATAGCTCCCATATAAGCCGAACTCCCGAGCATAGAAATTCTTATCCATTTTCCTTGATTGCCTTTAAAGAGATACCGGACAAGTGCGATACATGGTGGAGGGTATATAAGATTCGGCCCGGCCGAACTTTGCACGCTTTTACTTGTTTTTTACCTCTTCTTTTTTATTGCAATCGTTTAAAGCCCAACTCTAGCCATAGGCAGTGAAATAGTTTTCATGACAGCACGTAGCAGAAGACTCTGCAGCCCAACATAGCCGCTATGAATGAAAAATGACTGGTTGAATGAAAGTACGCAAGGAATGCCTGTTACGTTTTCCTGTAGGCAGGATAATCGTGTCTACTCCTAAACACTGACTCAGTTCTGAAGCCGACATAATCCCGGAGTTTAAATTGCTTTAAGGCAGTGCCTTGGAATGAATTTAAGCCGCCTATGCAAAAGGCTGCCGCCAAAAAAAAAATGCTGAAAGGAATAGAGGTTAATGCTGTCAATGCTGAGAGCGGCTATAAAGACTCAAAGGATGAGCCTCTGTAAGAGTGAGAGTGTGTGTGTGTGTGTGTGTGTGCTGGGGAGGTGTAGCCAGTACAATGGCTTTTGTTTTCTTTCTACCATCTATGTGGCGTAGGTGTTGTTGCCCGTGTCGTTACCCCGCTTACACCCTGCGTGTGTTCTTTGCGACATGTAGTGCCCGTGTGCTGGTGTGGGCTAAGCTGATTATGTAAAATGTATGCAAATCGTTTACGAAACTACTTAGCAAAGGATTTGTCAGATTCACCAAATTAAACGTTTAACAATTGATTTTTAATTCGTGCGCAATTTTAGAATTCCATTCACGCAAATTAACAAAGGAACCGAAAAATAAAGGATTCCATTTCACTCGCTGTGCGATGGTCTCCCTCCAGGAAATCCCAGTTGAGAAAGCGAACGAACGAACGGATGCTTTGTTACAATGAAAATAAGAAAACGACGCATGAATGTGATGCTTAAATCGTTTGCTGCTTGAACAAATACAATAAACGTTTATTTAAAACAAGAGATTAAGTCTGTTTTTGGTTTATTCGAAGGATATTCATTCAAAGTGCATCAGTATGCAAAATGATTTGCCAACGTTGGTATTACCAAAAGGACTTTTACATTTAGAATTACAAATGGTCTATTTTGGGTCTGTGCATTCAATGATTCAGGATGAAAATTTGCTATGGAGAGAAAAATAAGATGAGAATTATGTAATAACAAGTAAAAGCGTGTTTAGTTCGGCTGGACCGAATCTTATATGCCCTTCACCATGGATCGCATTTGTCAAGTTCTTTGAGAGGCTTTTTCATATATATATATGAGCTATATCAAGTTATTGACCGATATGGACTGTACTTGTCATGGCTGTTAAAAGTCATAGAAAAGCACCACCTTAAAAATTTGAGGTAATTCTAGTAATAATTGCGCCCTCTTGGGACTCAGAAAGTCAAAGTGGGAGATCGGTTTTTATGGCAGCTATATCCAAATCTGAAACGATTTTTCCAATTTCAATAGATTTCGTTTCTAGGCCAAAAAGATGCCCATACCAAATTTGAAGACGATTGGATGAAATTTGCGACCTGTAGTTTGTACACAAATTAACATATCAGGTTATCAACTGATTTAGACCATATATAGAACAGTTGTTGGAAATCATACCAAAACGACATATGCTAAATTTCAAACAAATTGGATAAGAATTGCTCCCTCTAGAAGCCCAAGAGGTCTAATCGGGAGATCGGTTTATATGGCGGCTATATCAGGTTATAGACTGATTAAGACCACACTTGGCATAGTTTTTGGTGGAATTCGGGTAAGCATTGCGCTCACTAGAAGTTCAAGAAGTCAAGACCCAAGGTCGGTTTATATGACAGCTATATCAGGTTATGATCCGATTTAGACCATACTAGGAACACTTGTTGGAAGTAATACCAAATATGTGAAAATTTTCAGCCAAATCAAATAAGAATTGCGCCTTCTAGAAGCTCAAATAGTCAAGACCTAAGATTGGTTTCTGAGACAGCTATATCGAAACATGGACCGATTTGGCCCATTTAAAATCCCAACCGATCTACACCAATAAAAATTATTTGTGAAGATGGCTAGATCGATTTAAAATGTCATGACAATGAAGAATTTATGTACTTTATGAAATCTTAGACGCATATTTCGGGGTATTGCAAACGGAATGACGAAATTACTATACCCCCATCCTATAGTGCAGGGTATAAAAATAATCTTCGCTTAACAGGCAAAAAAAAACCTTACAAAGAAGATTTAGACGATTTTTTCGTTTGTAATTATTTTGAAGAACACCAGATATCGGATATTGGTTCATTGTTATTAGTGAAATGTTATCTTCGTATCTTAAAAATTCTAAAGAAAAAATTGGGGTAAAACAACCTGGAGTAAAATTCCACCACAGAACCTACCAGACGGATCTGTCAGCGGATTGGAAAAATATAGATGCCAAGTGAAAGGTTTTTGATGGCTGCTCCATCCTCAAAAACACTGCAGAAGGAATTGTAGACCCATCGTGAAAACAAAGATCTCAGAACATTGGTGTTTAAAAGTAGATTAAACAAGTAAAGCGTTCTAAGCTCGGCCGGGCCGAATCTTATATACCCTCCACCATGGATCGCATTTGTCGAATTCTTTTCCTTCTTGTTGGATATCATAACAAAATACTTCGTGCAAAAATGCATTCAAATCGGATGCGTCCTCTAGAGGCTCAAGAAGTCAAGACCCAAAATCGGTTTAAATGACAGCTATATCAGGTTATGGACCGAAAGTTTCGAAAGTTAGCGTGCTGTCGACAGACAGACGGAAGTACGGACCGACGCCTGTCCGTCCGAAGAGTTCAGAATTTGTTCAACATTGTCTGACATCAGGCATTTGGTTCGCTGGTAAGTTGAAGGGCATATAAATGGTACTTTATGTACCAAAAACAACAAATTTCTCACATATCAATGAGTGCAGTCCGATTCAAGTTTAAGCTCAATGATAAGGACCCCCCTTTTATAGTCGAGTTCGAACAGCGTGCCGCAGTATTCGACACCTCTTTTGATAAGAAGTTTTACATGGCATTGTGCTCCACAAATGTTGCCAGCATTAGGATGGGAAAACCACCGCTGAAAATTTTTTCTGATGGTCTCGCCAGGATTCGAACACAGGCGTTCAGCGTCATAGGCGGTCATGCTAACCTCTGCGATACGGATACCAAAAGATGGTTATGCTGTCTGTTTGGTGGGATTGGAAGGGTGTGGTATATTTTGAGCTGCTTCCAAGGAACCAAACGATTAATTCGGATATTTACTGTCAACAATTGGACAAATTGAATACAGCCATCAAGGAGAAGCGACCAGAATTGGTCAATCGTATAGGTGTCATATTCCACAAGGACAAAGCTAGACCGCACACATCTTTGGTCACTCGCCAAAAACTGAGTGAGCGTGGCTGGGAACTTTTGATGCATCCACCATATAGCCCTGACCTTGCACCATCCGGTTTCAGTGAAATTCAACGGTAATGCCCGTAGCTATAAAGAACAAGTTTTTGCCAAATTTCGTGAGAATCGGTTAACAAATGACCAAGTTATTTCAATACAAGTTCAAATCGGACGAACATATATATGGGAGCTATATCCAAATCTGAAACGATTTTTCCAATTTCAATAGATTTCGTTTCTAGGCCAAAAAGATGCCCATACCAAAATTTGAAGACGATTGGATGAAAACTGCTACCTGTAGTTTGTACACAAATCAACATTGACAGACAGACGGACATAGCTAAATCGAATCAGAAAGTGATTTTGAGTCGATCGGTATACTTATCAGTGGGTCTATCTCTCTTTCTTCTCAATGTTACAAACAAATGCATTTAGTTGTAATACCCTGTACCACAGTAGTGGTGTAGGCTTATTGTTTATTGGAGGGTATAACTCCACCATAGGATGGGGGTATAATAATTTCGTTATTCTGTTTGTAACACCTCTAAATATGCGTCTGACACCCCATAAAGTATTTATACAGGGTGGCTGATGAAAGCCGCTACCAAAAAAAAATGTAATAACTTTTTTTCTATTTAATAATAATAATTTAATAATTAATTTAATTAATTAATTAATTAATTTAATTAATAATAATTTAATAATTAATTTAATAATTTAATTTAACATGAATAAAAGAAAAATGTATTCCATACACCGAAAAAAAAATGTAGCAATATTCATCATTGTAGCAATATTCATCAGCCACCCTGTATTCTTGATCGTCATGTATTTTAAGTCCATCTAGCCATGTCCGTCCGTCCGTCTGTCTGTCGATATCACGCTAACTTTCGAAGGAGTAAAGCTAGCCGCTTGAAATTTTGCACAAATACTTTTTGTAGGTGTGGGTCGTTTGGTATTGTAAATGGGCCAAATCAGTCCATGTTTTGATAAAGCTGCCATAGAAGCCGATCTTGAATCTTGACTTCTTGGGCCTCTAGAGGGCGCAATTCTCATCCGAGTTGGCTGAAATTTTGTACAATGGCTTCTCTCATGACCTTCAACATACGTGTCTAATATGTTCTGAATCGATCAATAGCTTGATACAGCTCCCATATAGACCTATCTCCCGATTTTGCGTCTTGAGCCCCTACAAGGTGCAATTCTTATCCGAATGAACTGAAATATTACACAATAACTTCTACAATGTTAGGCATTTATTTATGGTCCGATTCGGACAATAACTTGATATAGCTCCAATAGCATAACATTTATTATTCAATATTCTTTGTTTGCCTATCGCGCATAGAACTCGAAAAATGCGATCCATGGTGGAGGGTTTATAAGATTCGTCCCGGCCGAATTTTGCACGCTCTTACTTGTTTTTACACTTATGTCAAATTAAACCTAATTATACCCTACACCACTATTGAGGTACAGGGTATTATAACTTACTGAATTTGTTTGTAAGAAGGAAGAGAAATAGACCCATTGATAAGCATTCCGATCAACTCAGAATCACTTTCTGATTCGATTTTGCTATGTCCGTCTGTCTGTCTGTGCGACTATGCATGTTAGTTTGTGTAGAAAATACAGGTCACAATTTTCATCCGATCGTGTTTGAATTTGGCACAAGAATTTTCTTGGGCCTGGAGACGAAGCCTAATGAAATTGGAAAATATCGTTTCCGATTTGTTCGTCCGATTTGAAAACCGATTCTCACGAAATTTTGCACGAGGGATTCTCTTATAAGTCATTTTGGGTAAATTTCATAGAAATCAGTTTAGAATTAGATATAGCTTCCATATATATTTTTGTCCTACTTTTATTCACAAAATTTTGCACGAAGGCCTTACTTAAAACTTCCATTTTCAATCAATCTTCTCAAAAATTTGCACAACAGTTTACGCTATGGCTCCTACAATATGTACGGATTTTGATCGAAATTCTACACATCAAATTTAAGCAAATTTTAAATTCGACGACTTAGCCTGCTATTCAATGTGGTGTAGGGTATCAAAGATCGGCTTCGCCCGACTTAAGCCAGTCCTTACATGTTTTAGTTAGTTTCTCTTTGACGAAGTTTCACTCTAATCAGTATTCCGTCGGTCCCCAACTGTAACGTTATTGAGTAGTTAGACTGTATATGGGAGCTATATCCAAATCTGAACCGATTTTTGACAATTTCAATAGTCGAAAAAACATGCCTGTACCAAATTTGAAGACGAAAAATTACGATTTGCCCTTTGATACACAAATTTACAACGATAGACAAACTTACTGACAAGACGGACGGACAGACAGACAAAAAGCTAAATCAAATGAGAAAGTGATTCTGAGTCCATCAATATGTCTATCCCTTTTCCTCCAGGGTCTTACAAACATATACACTTAGTTATAATACCCACAGTTGTGGCGGGTCCCCTTTATGGGATTTATGTGAATCATATTTGTAGAATAGATTTATTTAACTAGTCATTTCAAAATCCCCCTTACTCCAAATTAACCCTGATTACAAAGAGTTTTTTTTTCTCAAATTTTGTTCAAAATATTTTTCTGGAAATCCTTCAAATTGATTTATACCACTTTCAAAATATTCGATTTTAAATGCATCATACTGTACAGAAGTGAAATTATACTGCCCCACCTTCTTTCCTCCCTTGACCATTGCAAAGCTAGCCGTCAAATGATTTAAATCGCATACATAACCACAAAAATATAAATGATTCATTTTGAGTGGTGTTGTCAAGGATGCTGTTAAAGAGGTTTTGTAATTTTTGTTGCCATTGTCCCTGTTACTACAGATGCACAGATGCAGCAGCTGTTAGTTCTACTATTCTTGTCATTACTGTGGCTTGTTGGGCAAGACGTAAAGTGTTGACAAGCAGATTTCCATGCTGACATCACATCAAATTTTTACTGTGTGTTTCCTTATAAATACAGTTGTTCTCTCCACCCACCCCTCTGGTGACCATTTCTTCAAGCTCCTTCCTTTTATCTCAAGATCCTTGGGTCATTGGCTTACCCCAACCTGATTTACTTCTGTCTTGTTGCCGTCCGTTGCTTTGCTGTGCATCCTTCATCCTTTTGTTGCTTCCCTTGTTGCTGTATAACTTTAAAACTTTCACCATTGCCTGGTTCTTTGGTATTCAGTTGAGGATGCCGAGAGAATAAATAGGAAAATGCGTCCATTGCTACTCGGTGGTGCATTTATTTTGCAATCCCAATCTCGATTAAAATTCATTGAATTTTATGCGGGCTCTGACATTGGCTTCCTCTCGATAATTCACCCGCTCCCCTATCGAATGTAGCTTTTGTATTTTATGATTGCAAAAGAAAATGTTAAATGCATTTTTATATGAAAATTAAAAATGAATATATGGGAAACAGTGGGACAAATATAGAATTGTGCATAAAAACAATTAAATTTTCTATAGAAATAAAATTTTGATAAATTTGATAATTTAAAGAGGTAAAATAGGGAGATCGGTTTATATGACAGTTATATCGGTTCATATGACAGCTGTATCAGGCTATAGGCCGATTCTGAAAAGTCGTTGTACAAAATTTCACCCAAATCGGATAGTATTTGCGACCTCTAGAGATTTAAGATGTCAAGATCCCAGATCGGTTTATATGACAGCTATATCAGGTTATGGACCGATTTGAACCACACTTAGCACAGATATTAAAAATCATAAAAAAATATTTCATGCAAGATTTCAGCTAAATCGGTTAAGAATTGCGCCCTCTAGAGGCTCAAGAAGTCAAGACCCCAGATCGGTTTATATGACAGCTTTATCAGATTATGGACCGATTTGAACCACACTTAGCACAGATATTGAAAATCATAAAAAAATATTTCATGCAAGATTTCAGCTAAATCGGTTAAGAATTGCGCCCTCTAGAGGCTCAAGAAGTCAAGATCCCATATTGGTTTATATGGTAGCTATATCAGGTTATGGACCAATTAATACCATATTCGGCATAACTATTGGAAGTCATAACAAAACACCTCATGCACAATTTCAGGCAAATCAGGTTGGAATTGCGCCCTCTAGAGGCTCAAGAAGTCAAGACCCCAGATCGGTTTATATGACAGCGTTATCAGGTTATGGCTATAACTATAGCTATATAAATTTTTTCATGCAAAACTTCATCTAGAAGAATTGAGCCCTCTAGTGACTCAAGAAGTCACTAGAGCTGCCATATAAACCATATCGGTTTATATGACAGCTATATTAAACCATTAACCGATATAGCCCATTTACAATCCCAACCGACTAGCTTTACTCCTTCGAAAGTTAGCGTGCTTTTGATAGACAGGAGGACGGACGGACGGACATGATCTAGCCATGACTTAAAATGTCATGACGATCAAGAATATATATACTTTCTGGGGTCTCAGAGGAATATTTCGAGTAGTTACATACCCCAATCCTATGGTGGAGGGCATAAAAAACACCTAAAATTCAGAAAAATTCATGAAATCTTTATTTGAATCAATAGTAGGGCCCATATTATTTATTGTTTGAAAATTATTTCATGCAAATGTTGACCTTGACTGCGCCTCAAATGGTCCATCCACTTAGTCTAATTTTGGCACACTCTTTCCAACATTTCCGCAGGTATCTCCCGAATAAATGCTTCAATGTTGTCTTTCAATACCTCAATTGAAGCGGGTTTGTCTGTATAGACATGAGCTTTAACTTAGCTCCACAAAAAATAATCTAAAGGCATTAAATCGCACGATCTAGGCGGCCAATTGACCGGTCCCGAACGTGAAATAAAATGTTCACCGAATTCGCCTCTCAATAAGTCCATTGTTACGTGTGCTATGTGGCATGTGGCACTGCCTTGTTGAAACCATATGCAAGTAAAGCTCTTGCCTTTTGGGCAAAAAAAGTTAGATATCATCTCAAGGTAGCGCTCAACATTCACAGTTGCGGTACGGTTCCCATTATATTTAAAACAAGTTATAGTCCGATTCGGACCATAAATGAATGCTGAACATTGTTGAAGTTATTGTGTAATATTTCAGTTCGTTCGGATAAGAATTGCGCCTTGTAGGGGCTCAAGAAGCAAAATTGGGAGATAGGTTTATATGGGAGATGTATCAAGTTATTGATCGATTCAGACTATATTAGACACGTATATTGATGGTCACGAGAGAAGCTGTTGCACAAAATTTCAGCCAACTCGGATGAGAATTGCGCCCTCTAGAGGTTCAAGAAGTCAAGATCCCAGATCAGTTTATATGGCAGCTATATCAGGTTCTATACCGTTTTACGCCATACTTGGCGCAGTTATTGGAAGTCATAACAAAACACCTCATTCAAAATTTCAGCCAAATTGGATGCGAATTGCGCGCTATATTGGCTCAAGAAGTCAAGATCCAAGATCGGTTTATATGACAGCTCTACCAGATTATGAACCGAATTGAATCATACTTAGCACAGTTGTTGAAAGTTATACCAAAACACTACGTGCAAAATTTCAGTTAAATCGGAGGAGAATTGCGCCCTCTAGAGGCTCAAGAAGTCAAGACCCAAGATCGGTTTCTATGGCAGCTATATCAAAACATGGACGGATGTAAACCGTACTAAGCGTATTTGTTGGAAGTAAAACCAAAACACTACGTGCAAAATTTCAATAGAATCGGATAAGAATTGCACCTTCTAGAGGCTCAAGAAGTCAAGACCCAAGATCGGTTTATATGGGAACTATATCAAAACATAGACCGACTTGAACCATACTTATTGCAGTTGTTGGAAGTGATACCAGAACACCACGTGCAAAATTTCAGTCAAATCGGACGAGAATTGCGCCCTCTAGAAGCTCAAGAAGTCAAGACCCAAGATCAGTTTTTATGGCAGCTATATCAAAACATGGACCGATTTGGTCCATTTACAATCCCAAGCGACCTACACTAATAAGAAGTATTTGTGCAAAATTTCAAGCGGCTAGCTTTACTCCTTCGAAAGTTAGCGTGCTTGAGACAGACAGACAGACGAACAGACGGACGGACATGGCTAGATCGACATAAAATGTCTCGGCGATCAGGAATATATATACTTTATGGAGTCTTAGACGAATATTTCCAGTAGTTACAAACAGAATGACGAAATTATTATACGCCCATCCTATGGTGGAGGGTATAAAAAAAAACTTCAGTCGGGGGCAAACTTCTTACATTTTCAATGAGTGCATTCCGATTCAAGTTTAAGCTCAAAGATAAGGGGCCCCCTCTTTAAAGCCGAGTCCGAACGGCGTGCCGCAGTGCGACACCTCTTTGAAGAGAAGTTTCTACATGGCATAGTACCTCAAAAATGTTGCCAGCATTAGAAGGAGAACACCACCGCCGAACGTTTCTTCTGATGTTCTAGTCAGAATTCGAACCCAGGCGTTCAGCGTCATAGGCGGACATGCTAACCTCCGCCAAACGGTGGCCTCCAACTAACTTTTGAACAATTTTTCATCAAAGTATGTTAAGCTATCATTGAGATTTTTATAGTGTTTCAAAATAGTAACCGTTGGAAACATGCGTTTTCACCTGTATTAAAAAAAAATGGATATAATACCAGCCTTAAACTTTGAAGCTTTTAATACTCTTGTAAGCATTACCATGTAAGATATAACGGGACGTTGTGGGTTTTCCTTTATTACCTTCGTGTATGCCCACCCTGCTTTGTGAAATGTAATTTCCTGTTTGTATCGCTTTGCTCCTGCTTTTTTGTGAGTGACAAGAATCATTTCAAATCAGTTTTCGCATTCGTTTAGGGGAAATTGCAACTCATTTTCTAATTTTTGAAACAAAATTGCAAACCTAGAAGGAAAATATTCGCTTCACTGTTACCTTTAATGGCCACGGTAGGTAATCAAAGTTGCGAGTAGTGCATGAAAGAAATGACATTCCTTGTTCTGTGTTCTATGCGTGCATTACGTTGGGGCTTCTCGTTTTTCATTACAGCCAGTCGATCACATTTCGTAGCAAGGAAACTATTATCCCTCAGTGCTGGGGGACTCAAAAGAACAACGAACATCGTTCGTCAATAGCCACAACCTTTGTGTCTGGTTTGACTTCAATCGTTTTTATCCAGGCACTTGCTACAACTTATTCGGCATTCACATCCACATCATTGACAAGCAGGATGCCTTGGTCTCACGGTCTGTGCCAAATGCAACAGACATTGCTACACATTGAGTTGATTCAAGACGACATTCATGGGCCAGCCAATATGAAGGCTATGCTGTAGTCGCAGGCTGATGATGATGAAGATGACGTTGCCAATGATGAGCTAAAGGATGCAGGACAAGTTTTATCCTGCATAAAATTATACGCAGTTGCATCGAGACAACTCTCTCACCCACATATACTTCCCCTTGCACATGAGATTGTTGTAAATTGTGAAGTGTTTGTTGCTGTTCAGTCATGGACGTAGACATGTGATAACCTTTTGTCAAAAAGGATGCAACCTCCTTCTCGAACGACAACCACATCAAACTGCACAGCAACGTTTATAAAGATGGGGGTGGGGGGCTTTACATTGTTACCAAAAACCAATGAACCAAATATTCTCTTTACCACATCGAGACGAGATATCGACTGCAATGTTTTTCCTTTTGCTTTCATTTATCCCAGGGACGGTCGGAAAGAGCAGTCGCAGATGACTGAATGAATGGATGAGGCAGGGATGGATGGTTGTGAAAAGAAAACCATGTGAGTCAAAAGAAATGTCTTTAATAACGCTTGGATACGCTTCATTTGAACGCAAAATCATAACAAGTGCCGAAGACTGTATGCGAACATTTGCGTATGCGTAGGAACGTGCGTCATATGCAGAAATCAACAATGAAAGCTGAGGTCGTAGAAAATGTTCAAAGAAAATTTTGTTTAAATTAGATTCGCCATTTCAAGCTTATTTTAAGGAAACCTTTATCCAAATTAAAATCAAAACCAGGAAGGAAGGGCTAAAGTCGGGCGAAGGGTTAAGATCAGTAACAAAACAATTCGTGCCAAATTTTGTGAAGATCGGTTGAACATTGTGTTTATTACGGCCTTATAAGTTAAATCGGGCGAAATATATATATATGAGCTCTATCCAAATCGGAGCCGATTATAATGAAATTTTGCATATATGTTAAGATGAGGAACAATACAATACGTGCGAATTTTGTGTAGATCGGTTGAAAATTGTAGTTACTACGACCATTTAAGCGCAAATCGGGAGATGTATAAGTACGAAAGCTATGTCTAAACTGAACCGATTTTGATGAAATCTCGAAGACACGTTAAGACCAATCACAAAACAATCCGTGCCAAATTATGGGCAGATCGGTTGAAAATTTAAGTTACTACAGTCATTTGAGTTCAAACCGGGCGATTTATATATATGGGAGCTATATCTAAATCTGAACCGAATTTGAAGAAATGACGAAGATATATTAAAATCAGTAACTAAACAATTCGTGCCAAATTTCGTGCGGATCGTATGAAAATTGTAGTTACTACGGCCATTTAAGTGCAAATCCCGCGAGAGGTTAGGTTAGGTTTAAGTTGCAGTCTGCCATCAGACTAGCTAGACGTTTTCGTCCATTGTATTACCACAGGAACACAAGAAAGAATATGCCTTCTAGTTCCTATCGTTGAATCATCCACATCGCTTTAAAAAGGCCAATAATTTGCGAATGTTCACATCCGCTAAATCAGACAGGTTCTCAAAGAAATGAGAACCTAAAGTGGAACTCTTTCTAACTGCTAGTGCAGGACACACACACAAAAGGTGTTCTATAGTCTCTTCTTCTTCGATGTCCTCACAGCTTCTGCAATAGTCGTTGCTGGCAGCCTCCAGTCTGTCAGCTTGTTTCCGATTAGACAGTAATCTGTCATGACGGACATAATGACTGGGACATCTGTTCTAGTCAATGAAAGCAAAGCTGTATACCTATTCGAGTCTAGATTAGGCCACATAGTTTTAAAATGCTCACAGCCCTCTCTTTGTGACCATTCGGTGTCCTTCGGGCCTGGTCCTGAAAACATAGCTTTCATGTTGCTAGAGGCATTCCTACACATTCCAGTATCTCTAGAATGTGTAGGGTAGTTCCTAGTCCCGCAAGCTTATCCGCTTTACAATTTCCTGAGATATCTCTGTGGCCCGGCACCCAAAACAGGTGAATTTTGAACTATTCAGCCATCTGGTTGAGAGATCTGCGACAAGCCCACCTGGTCGTTTAGTTTGGAACCATCCGAATAGAAGTCTATGTAACTTCTGTTACCAGGGATATCGTAGTTCCAATCGGTTCTATCAGGCATAGTGGTATAGTAATTTTTATCAAAAAGCGGCTCAGTTAGGTTGTAATCCACACTGCCTGGAACATCGGATATTGTATCAAGGATAACACAGTGTCGGTATCCGCCACATGACCGAAGAGAAAGATCCCTTAACCTCACGGTCTTACTCTTTTTATACCCAGCACCGATGGATAAGGGTATATTTATTTTGTCATTCCGTTTGCAACACATCGAAATATCCATTTCCGACTCTATAAAGTATATATATTCTAGATCAGCGTAAAAATCTAAGACGATATAGCCAAGTCCGTCTGTCTGTCTGTTGAAATCACGCTACAGCCTTTAAAAATAGAGATATTGAGCTGAAACTTTGCACAGATCCTTTTTTTTTTTGTCCATAAGCAGGTTAAGTTCGAAGATGGGCTATATCGGACTATATCTTGATATAGCCCCCATAAAGACGATCCACCGATTTAGGGTCTTAGGCCCATAAAAGCCACATTTATTATCCGATTTTGCTGAAATTTGGAACAGTGAGTTGTGTTAGGCTCTTTGACATCCTACTTCAATTTGGCCCAGATCGGTCCAGATTTGAATATAGCTGCCATATAGACCGATCGGCCGATTTAGGGTCTTTGGCCTATAAAAGCCACATTTAGTATCCGATTTTGTTAAAATTTTGGACAGTGAGTTGTGTTAGGCCCTTTGTTATACTTCTTCAATTTGGCCCAGATCGGTCCAGATTCGGATATAGCTGCCATATAGACCGATCTTTCTTTTTAAAGTTTTGGGACCATAAAAGGTGCATTTATTGTCCGATGTCGCCGAAATTTGGGACAGTGAGTTCCGTTAGGCTATTCAATATTCCTCTTTAATGTGGCCCAAATCGGCCAAGATTTTGATATAGCTGCCATTTAGACCGATCTCTCGATTTCAGGTTTTGGGCCCATAAAAGTCGCGTTTATTGTCCGATGTCGCCGAAATTAGGGACAGTGAGTTGTGTTAGGCCCTTTGACATTCTTCTTCAATTTGACCCAGATCGGTCCAGATTTGAGTATAGCTGCCATATAGACCGATCTTTCTATTTAAGGTTTTGGGGCCTTTAAAAGGTTCATTTATTGTCCGATGTCGCCGATTTGTGTTAGGGACAGTGATTTGTGTTAGGCTCTTTAACAACTTTCTTCAATTTGGCCCGGATCGGTCCAGATTTGCGTATAGCTGCCATATAGACCGATCTCTCGATATAATGTTTTGGGCCCATAAAAGGAGCATTTATTATCCGATTTCGCCGAAATTTGGGACAGTGAGTTGTGTTAGGCTCTTCAACAACTTTCTGCAATTTGGCACATATCGGTCCAGATTTCGATATAGCTGCCATATAGACCGATCTCTCGATTTAAGGCTTTGGTCCCATAAAAGGCGTATTTATTGTCCGATTTCGTCGAAATTTGGGACAGTCAGTTGTGTTAGGCCCATTCCAATTTGGCACATATCGGTTCAGATTTGGATAGAGCTGCCATATAGACCGATCTCTCAATTAAAAGTCTTGGCCCCATAAAAAGCACATTTATAATTCGATTTAATTGAAATTACACACAGTTTTTCGACATCTGTATCGTATTTGGCTACTAAAAAGACCAATAGCTACTAAAAGACTTGCACTTATTAGTATTTGGTCGAAATCGGAACATATTTCGATATAGCTGCTATGTGGCATAAGGCATGAATTTTTCACTGGGTTTTGATGAAAGGTGGTTTACATATATACCCGAGGCCGGCCGAACTCAAAGCCTTTTCACTTGTTCATATTTTCCGGAGTTCTGAAGGTCTTTGAAGTCTATTTCTGGGTTAAGCTACACTTCCACACCCCCGAAATTATATTACTCACTACAGAATCGAATTGCGGCCAGGAAATAGTCTGTGAGGAAGAATTTCTAAGCGAGCGCGAGGCACTTTCGGTAGCAACAAGTGAGCGACCATTCGAAAAGAATCTCTAGACGACGAAGGCCTGCTGCTCCCTAGATCAGAGTATGATGGCAACTGAGTGTAGAGGGAACCAAACTTGAGAACGTCCCCATCCAGATGCACCAGATATCTTGACCCCCTCCTCGCCCAACACACCTCTCGGGACATTCTTCCAAGAAGTAAATTTCTCTGACACACCCTGTAGAGCTGTTGTTATTTTAGTTCTGCACAGACTTCCTAGAAATGTGGTACAAATTAGTTTATTACCTAACGCCTCTGCCGAAGTCCATCAATATCGGTTCAAAGTTAGATATTACGCCCATATCCATCTATATATATCGTATGTCCAGGTTATCTTACATTGACTTGTTTTATATAACGAGATTTAGTCGAAATCTGTTTTTGGCAACAAACTTCATTAGCAATTTTATCATAAACTAGTACTTGTGGAAATTTTTTTTTCGCGAAATTTTGGATGAAAATGAAGTTGAAAAAATTTTGATTTGGTCTAAATTTGATTTGCGTCATTATTTGTTTTGATAGAAAACTATCCGGCTCTCACTGCGAATCGGATATAGAAACTTCCTAGTACACGCATACATATTTAAGCAGACATGCTCTTCAACTTGTGCAAAAGCGCCAATGAAGAATTTTCAAATTCAATGCAAACAACCAACCAATGCAAACATGTTTGTGTGTGGGGTATTATGAGCGTTTTTGTGTTTAAGTCGCCAAGAGAAGGCTCATTGCATGATGCCCCTCTCTCCTTGAGAGCACACTGTCGCCGGGATTTTTGATTCCTTTCTTTTTTCCCTCCAACCAACACAGATGCAACAAACTAACACTATATTGCAACTGCACAGCGATAGTGGTTATGCCATTTCATTGGCATAGATTTTGAATTTAAAAAGGAAAAGTGCATTGCTTTTCAAAATAGTCACCACGAATTCCGTTTCCTCGCTTTCCTACGCATGGAAAAGCATGTTAAACAAGACATTGCCAGCAACGTGATTGGGATGTTCTTTTTAGATATCGGGGAAATGAACATTGTGAAATGTTCATCTCTTCTGGCATGGCATGGACAAAGGCAGAAACATGCATCCTAACTCTTCCATATGCTTTCCGAGTTTTTCTATATACGGGCAAAGTTTAGCCTTCTTTCACCCAGCCGGCATGTTCAGGAAATCGTTTACTAGATTTTCAAGAAAATTTGTTCTTTACATGTTTTCTTTTTGAATACTTATTAGAATGTTGGTGGATAAAAGTTGGAACATTTTCAAGTTTCTATATTAGTGAAGGAATTGATAAAGACAAATGCTTGAAAGAAAGAAATCGTGACTTGCTTGTATTTTGAAAATTAATCAATCTTTCTTTGTGAATTTCATACAATTTCTGAGAGATTGTTAGCTTCATGTAGAAGGAAGAAGACAGACTTCTTTAAAGTGGTTTCTTTGAGGTCAACAAATTCGGAATGCAAAGAACAAACTCATAATGCACTAAAGATACTAATATAAAGTAAAACGGCGTTATGTTTGGCTTGTTGAAAAACTTATTATTCTTTGAGTGGATTTACAAAAAACGTTTGTTTTGTTAACAAACTTTGTACGCTTTCGAAAGGGCATAATACAGCTTGCCATTCCAAATTATAAAATAAAAACGAATAAGAGGTCCATCTTGAACGAGTGTATGGGAACCAATCAATTAGTGGCATTATACAGGGTAGCTGACCCGAAGTGTTACAAAGTTCGCACTTGTACATCTGCCAGACAGGAAATAATAGTTATATGGTACTTGGTTTGTTGACAGCTCATTATATTAATGCCGCCAAATGCCTTTGCTTCTGAATTTATTTAAATAGAAAGTGACTCATGCAAAAGTTCAAGCGTTGCAGTGTGATTGCGTTAAGATTGGTTGGAACATCACAACCGGCTAATGTTGGCTAACTCAAATCATTATCATTATCATTATCATTATCATTATCATTATCATTATCATTATCATTATCATTATCATTATCATTATCATTATCATTATCATTATCATTATCATTATCATTATCATTATCATTATCATTATCATTATCATTATCATTATCATTATCATTATCATTATCATTATCATTATCATTATCATTATCATTATCATTATCATTATCATTATCATTATCATTATCATTATCATTATCATTATCATTATCATTATCATTATCATTATCATTATGGTAGGGCCGAGCTCAGGCTACTATCGGGGTCAGCAGGTGGCGGATGGCTGAACGACCTAAAGGTTAGCTGTGAAAAATAAGCAGCCCCCGACCACGAGCGGTGAAGACCGAGGACATGCTACAAAAAGGCATTTATAGCCAACGACGTCTTCGCGACATGGCGAATGGATGCCGCCAGTTGACTAAGTATCCACCCACAGGGGTGCTCTACAGATAGATGCAGTCTGGGGAGTGATGCCCCCGTGGATTCCCCAATCAAGGGGACTTTGACCCTGGCGCGTACACTGGAACATGATTTTGATAACCGATTTGGATTGATGCTACGAGCTGACGGCTGTGGTATTCTGTTACCTGAGTAGGAGGGAGTGACATCCCTCTCGAAATGGCTTTCAGGCTAATGCCACCGCTGCCTCCGTCCCGTTAAACCCCTGGCAGGCCTTAGGGAACGATCTGTGCCTCGTAACCATTAAGTTGGTAATGTAGGTTCTGTTGATACGATATCCAGATTAATGCCCGACCTGGCTCTGAACGCAAGTACTCATAAGGTCTTGCGTCAACCCTCGCGAGGACCTCACTGCTTGCAAAGGGACCCTCGGGGTCATCGCTCTGCGAAAGGGCGACTACATTATCGGACACAGACAACGGCTGTAAGTGGGGACCCGATTAAAATGGAAACACCCATTAACATAGCAGCAGAGGAGATGGAATCGATCTTTGGAAGAAGATCGAAAGTACATCGATCACCGGTAAATTCTCCACTAGCCTCCGGGCCCAGTGTCGAGAAAGAGAAGGAGGTAAGAAGTATAGCGTTAGACTGTACCCCAGCGGAGAACAACGCGGAGACATGCGAGAACAGCACCAGTTCTCCTAGACAAGAGTTCATCTTGAAGATGCGACTTTAGGAGGAGGAGGCGCTTGAAAAGTGCAAGAAAGTCCTTCGCCAGATGCGACTAGCTATAGGAAGGCAGAAGAACATTAGCAGGGATGTCCAAAATGGTGTGTCTGAGATAGAGGAAATCTTGGACATTATTGGGAGCTACCGCAAAAACTGGAAGGCCGCGGAGAAGCAGAAACAGCAAAGCAGGCCAATAATAGCGGAGACTCCCACGACATCAACCAACATGTCGACGCCTTCTACGGCGCAAAACAAGAGGAGCGCGCCGAGTCCAGTCGAAGAAAATCCTGGCAAAAAGAAGAAGGATAAAGCTGTAGAGGTGAAACCACCGGCGAAAACAGCCGGAAAGAGGAAGCCCGACAAAGAGGCTGAGAAGAAGAAGCCCGAAGAAGAGGCAAGAACGTCAAGGAGGAACCCGCGGCGAAAACCGCGCGCTCGGAGACCACGGAAACCCAGGCAGCGACCAGAGGCCGTGTTAATCAAGCCGAAGGAGGGGCATAGTTACGCGGACGTGCTCAGGGACCTCAGGCGAAACGCGAAACCGGAGGAAGCCGAGGTCGCCATCCGCTCCGTCCAGAAAACGAGAACGGGTGCAGTTCTTCTCGTGATGGGCAGAGGAGGAAACAAGGAGGTGTTCTGCGAGTCCCTCAAAGGCGTCCTTAAGGAGGCTGCAGTCGTGCAGTACATGAAACCGAAGGCGACAATTGAGATCCGTGACTTGGACTCCCTCTCGACCGCCGACGAGATCACTGATCAAGGCAACGGGAACGACAGCTGGAGAAGTGACTGTGCAGCTGACAGCACTTAATTCGAAGGAGCAGAGGAGGGCCTTCGTTTCTCTGCCAACTAGCTGCGTCAATATTTTGTTGAAGACCAGCAGGCTCCTGATAGGAATGACGAATTGTCGGCTAAACTATCGGGATGAAAGAAAGCGCTGCTTCAGATGTTTTGGAGCCGGCCACCTACAGTGGGAGTGCAAGGGACCCGACAGGAAAGGAATGGGACTATGCATTAGATGCGGCGAGAGTGGGCACAAGATGAAGGAGTGCCATAACCCTCGGAAATGCTGTATTTGCTCGCAGAGGGGAAAAGGCCCGACGGATCATCTTCCTGGGTCAGAGAGATGTAAAGGAGGCAAACAGCAGGCATGCTGAGAATACTGCAGGCCAACATGCACAGGTGTAAAGTCGCACATGATCTCCTATCACAGATAGTCGCAGAACAACGTGCTGACATCGTGATTATAAGCGAGCAATATGGAAGGAGAGACCAAGGGTCCTGGCTGGAGGATCCCACAAAAACAGCTGCTATCTGGATCCCATACCGCAATGGCATCTCACCAGTAAAGAGCGGAAGTGGAGACGGTTACGTCTGGGTGCAGTTAAACCACTTTACGCTGTTTAGCTGCTACCTCACTCCTAGTGACAGCATCGACGCCTACGAGGCAAAACTCGATGAGATCGAGGACACAATGCGTGGATTAGACGGCCATCACGTAGTAGCTGGCGATTTCAACTCTCGAGCGGTGGAATGGGGCATGCCAACAACCAACCCAAGAGGGAGACGAGTTCTAGACATGGCCGCAAGAACCGGTTTACTCGTTGTAAACACTGGAGACGTGCCAACCTTTAGGCGACCCGGCTGCGAAGGCACTATACCGGACATCACCCTTGCGTCCGAGGAAATCATCGGAAAAATAACAGAGTGGAGCGTACTGGAAACTTACACGGCAAGCGATCACCAGTACATTATGTTCTCCTTCAATACTGGAGGGAACACAGTTAACGAGGAAAGGAGCACCAGTACACGAAAGTGGAACGTGAGCAAGCTCGACTCCTCAAAACTCCTGGCGGAAATCGACCGGCAAGCCGTGTGGTCAGAGCTGGATGAACTAGACGTTCCGTCGACAGTGGAACGGGTGATGGAAATCATAGAGTACGGATGTAAGAAATCCATGCCAAAACTCAAAAGGCCGAGGGGAAATAAAACCGCAGTGCACTGGTGGAATGATGCCATAGCTGAGAAACGAAGCAACTGCATCAAACTAAGACGCAGATACACGAGAGCTCGTCGCAGGGGCACGGCTGAGACAGAACACGCTCTTTACAAGGAGGCAAAAAAGATACTCGCTGCCGAAATAGAAAGGAGCAAGAAAGAAAAGTGGGAGGAACTAAGAGAAGATATTAACCGAAATCCTTGGGGCCTCGGATACAAAATTGTGATGGAGAAGCTCGGCACACGGAGCCCAACAGCGGTGATGGACGGGAGAACAATGGAAAATATAGTCCATACACTCTTTCCCCGACACGACCGTATAGAAGACGAAGTTAATGAAGAGCCAACGGAAAACACAAACCCGTTCACGATAGAGGAGCTAAAGAATGCAGCCCGCAGCCTCCAGAGCAGAAAAGCCCCCGGCCCCGACGGAATACCGTCCGAGGTAATCAGGCTGATAGCCGAGAATAGACCCGAATTTCTTCTTGAAATGTTTAATCGGTGTCTAATGGCAGGTGTTTTTCCGGAAGTATGGAAGCGACAAAAGCTGGTGCTCATAAGCAAAGGCAAAGGTGATCCAATATCCCCATCCACATACAGACCACTATGTATGCTGGATACGGCCGGCAAGCTTTTGGAGAGACTACTGAAGCCACGGCTCCAGGACGCCATCATCGAGGGAGGTGGACTCTCAATGAGACAACATGGCTTCCGGGCAGGAATGTCCACGATCGGAGCCCTCAGAGATGTGGTGGAGATAGTAGAGGTGGCTAGGCAAAGGAACCACTACTCCAGGCCAATTGTCCTCTTGGCCACACTGGATGTGAAGAACGCTTTCAACAGCCTTAGATGGTCTGACGTCCTCAAATCGCTCAGAGAGGACTTTAATATCCCGGCGTACCTGATGAGAATAATGAGAAGTTACTTGAGTGACAGGGTACTTATCTATAATTCTCAAGATGGAACGAGTGAATATGAGGTCACATCAGGAGCGGCGCAGGGCTCCATACTCGGACCGGACCTCTGGAATGCCAGTTATGATGGAATATTGCGAATGGAAATGCCAGACGGAACCTTTCTAGTAGGATATGCTGATGACATTGCTGCAGTCATCACGGCAAGAGACACGGAAGGCGCTGAGCGCAAATTACGGCAGGTGATGCTAAGGGCAAGGGACTGGCTAGATTCCCATGGCCTACAACTTGCGATGCAGAAAACGGAACTACTTCTCCTAACGAGAAAAAATATCCCAGTGGATGTGGATATGCGTATAGACGATATACTGGTGAAGACCAAGAGATCGATCAAATATCTAGGAATCCGACTAGATACAAAGCTGACCTACGCAGAGCAAATACGGCACGCGACAACAAAAGCCTCAAAGATAACGGCGCAACTTAGTCGACTGATGGCAAACATAGGTGGGCCTCTCCCAAGCAGGCGCAGACTCTTAATGGAGACATGCAATAGCATCCTCCTCTATGGAAGCGAAATATGGGGCCAGACACTGCAGACGGCATACCGAGCGAAATCCCTGCTCTCGGTACAGAGGACGGCGGCACTTAGAGTCATATCATCCTACCGGACAGTGTCGGAGCCCGCAGCCCTTGTAATAGCCGGAATGGTTCCGATAGACCTGCAGGCCATGCAGCGCGCCAGGCTCTACACCGAGAGGTCCAACACTCAAAGAATACAGGACGGGGCCCAAATGGATCATACACAGGCCATACGAGAGGAGACTACCGAGAGATGGCAACAAAGGTGGACTAGCGAAAATCGGGCCAGATGGACGCGACGATTAATACCCGATGTACGGATATGGAAAGAAAGGAAGCACGGCGACGTCAACTATTACGTCACACAGATGTTAACAGGACATGGTTACTTCCGGAAATACCTGCATAAAATGGGCAAATGCTCCTCAAGCAAGTGTATTTATGAGGAGGTTGAAGTTGAAGACGATGTGGAGCACACTTTTTTCCACTGCGAGCGCTGGGTTGAAAGACGCAGCGAGTTGGAAGCAGTGATTGGCGACGTTACGCCTGAGACAATAGTCCAAAAAATGCTGGAGGACGAGAGAAAGTGGGAGGCGGTGAAGAGATATGCCGAACAAGTACTGCGCAGGAAGAAAGCTGACCTGGACGCAGCGGCGTAGAGTATAAATGCGGAGGTCTGGACGCAGACACAATGAAGACGAAATGGATAATCACCAGATATGGGGTCCACCTCGAAGTAATGCGAAAGCGGTTCCGAGGTGGAATTAACTCCCAGGGGTGTCACAGGGTGGGTTTTTAGCCGGTACCGTTGACTACGGAGCCCGGCATAAGGCGAGAGACGTACTCGTCACATGCGTAAAGCATTTTCCCATCCTGACCCGCAAAAAAAAAAAAAAAAAAAAAAAAAAAAAAAAAAAAAAAAAATCATTATCATTATCATTATCATTATCATTATCATTATCATTATCATTATCATTATCATTATCATTATCATTATCATTATCATTATCATTATCATTATCATTATCATTATCATTATCATTATCATTATCATTATCATTATCATTATCATTATCATTATCATTATCATTATCATTATCATTATCATTATCATTATCATTATCATTATCATTATCATTATCATTATCATTATCATTATCATTATCATTATCATTATCATTATCATTATCATTATCATTATCATTATCATTATCATTATCATTATCATTATCATTATCATTATCATTATCATTATCATTATCATTATCATTATCATTATCATTATCATTATCATTATCATTATCATTATCATTATCATTATCATTATCATTATCACTATCATTATCATTATCATTATCATTATCATTATCATTATCATAATAATACTAATGAAGTTACCAAATGTCATGTCCGATTTCACCGAAATTTGGGAAAATGAGTTGTGTTAGTCAATTCGACTTTTCAATTTGGCCTAGATCGTTCCACATGTGGATGTAGCTGCCATATAGACCGATCTCTCGATTTAAGGTCTTGGATCCATAAAAGGCGCATTTATTGACCGATTTCGCCGAAATTTGGAACTGTGAGTTGTGTTAGGCCCATCGACATGCTTTTTAATTTGGCCTATATCGGTCCGGATTTGTTTATAGCAGCCATCTAGACCGATCTCTCGCTTTAAGGTCTTGCTCGCATAAAAAGCGCATTTATTATGCCAACATTTGGACAGTGAGTTGTGTTAGGCTCTTCAACATCTTTCTTTAATTTGGCCTAGATCGATCCAGATTTGGATATAGTTGCCATATAGACCGATCTCTCCTTTATGGTTTTGGGCCCATAAAAGCCACATTTATTATCCAATTTTGCCGCAATTTGGGACCGTAAAACATGACACAGATCGGTCCAGATTTGGATATAGCTGCCATTCAGACCGATATCTCGGTTTAAGGTCTTAGGCCCATAAAATGCTCAATTATTGTCCGAAATTTGGGTCAGTGAGTTGTGCTAGGCCCCTCAACATTATTTTTCAGTTTGGCTCAAATCGGTTCTGATTTGGATATAGCTGCCATATAGACCGAATTTAAGGTATTGGGCACATAAAAGGCGCATTTATAATCCGATTTCGCCAAAATTTGGGACAGTAAGTTGTGTTATGCCTTTCAACATTCTTCTTCAATTTGACTTAGATCGGCCCAGATTTGGATATAGTTGCCATATAGACCGATCTCTCGATATTAAGTTTTGGGCCCATAAAAGTGCAATTATTGTCTGACTTCGCCGAAATTTGTCACAGTGACTTATGTTAGGCTTTTCGAAATCCGTGTTGTATATAGTTCAGATTGGCCTATATTTGGATATGGCTACCAAAACGACCAATATTTTAGATTTTAGACCTCTCAATTTCCTTGTCGAATTGGGTCCATATTGGACCATATATCGATAACGCTGCTATAGGGCATAAATTATGCATTTTTCACCGGATTATGGCGAAAGGTGATTTACATATATACCCGAGGTGGTGGGATCCGAACTAAACGACTTTTGTTTTTTCTGCGCTAAACAAAATGCTCACTGAAAATTTGACTATGGAGAAAATTTCTTTAAATTTCGTATTTTGATAATAGGAAAATTTTGATACAATTGTGTCTTAAGGAAAAGTTACTTTGAAATGTAGTCTTTAAGAAAAATGTAATTGATATATTTCTTTAGAATAATTTGGTTCAAACTTTGTTTTATTGAAAGTTTGTCTTTGAAGAAATTTTAACGTTCTTCCAATGTATCTCAGCAACGGATATGATTTTGGTGTTGAGATGAATCCTGACCTTCACTTTCAGTCACTCTAACATTGTTGGGGTCCCCTCTCTGCTACCAGAAACTTATTTGTCTTTTAAATAACAATTATTGCAAACTTTTACCACAACAATTCCCTCAAAAGCTATGCGCTTAAAATCATTGGCAAACTCAAATTTCTGGCCAAGTTCTGTAAAAGTCTTAGCCTGCCATGTGGTTAAACTTGAGTCTGCTGTCTGTGATGAAAAACTATGATAGAGAGAGAAGTAGATGTTGAGTTGAGTGTCCTGCCCTTTCGCTTTTGATTAAATCTCGATTAAGGCTTTTGTTTGAAGTAATTAATTTCAAAGGGATTCCTTTAAAATTGCCCGTTATTAGAAAGTGTAGACATTGATTTGGAGAAAGGAATGTGGCAGTGTTTTATTTGAGGCATGATTTTAAATTTTGCAGATATTAGTAACTTTAATTGGTGTTAATTTAAATTTTTGAAAACATTTCATTTTAATTGTGACAAATTAGTTTTCCCCAAATGCTGGCAGTATTACAGTTTTAAGCCAACGCCATTAACAAGTAGGCAAGTATCTTGGAATTTAATGAACTGGAAGCGATTCATCGGTGGTCATCAGCCTCTAAATGCTGATGAAATTAAGTATTTCAGCCTTGTTAAACTTTTATACTCCTGTCCATGTGACTCGGAGACGGCATTTAACTTAAAGTCCCAATGATTCTGCTCTCAAATATGTATTTGCCATTATTAAATTGTCTATGGAATTATAATCCATTAAACCTATTGTGATGAAATCGAGTGTAAGGCTTAACCAGCACCCTCGGGTGTTTATGTTATGGCATAATTATTTCATTTGCCTCGAAGAATGTAAGCAAACACGAGGCGAAAACCAAAATGGATTTTAATCACTAACAGCTATGTGAACTTGGTTAGCCAAAGTCATAGATTTTGAAAATCAAAATCCTGTTCACCCTCTTGGGCGAACAGGACTGTTGAAAGGGAAATGCTTGCATTTCTTGTCTTTGGGTTAAATAAAATGCCCCTACAAACGTCGATGCCATTATGGCCTTAAACCACAATCTGCAGCAGTATGAGCAGCCAGCAAAAGCCACAGATATGTTGACAACTCCACATGATGTTGCTTATCACAACAACACCACCACCACCACCATAAGTGACCAGTGTAAATAAACAAAGGGTTAACACAAGATTGGCCTGCCGCTCATCGACAATGGTGTCTTATCCCCATATGAACATCGATGCAATCGAACACCAAGATGCCATCATTAAATATTGAAACCAAACAGGATACAGGATCACATCAACCACGATTGCTGTTGTACTACTTAGCCTTTATGAGCATTCGCTAGGCAATCACCTGAGACTCTTGTGTTTAACTTTCTGTATTGTGTGCTGTGGTGGAATTTACGAGTTGTGGACTTCTGCAAGAACATGCTGAATGACTATGGACACGAACACCCTGGTCAGTCAACTGAGGAGATTTTCTGGCATGAGGAGGGGTAAAAAGTTTTAATTTTCACAAGTGTTAAATTAAAAAGGACCTCAGTTAGCAAAACTTCTTATCGCTGTTGTTGTTCCTTTTCTTTTGTGGTCCCCAACTAACCACCAACCGTTCGAAGGCATTGCAACACTTGAGCTTTGTTCTTCACTTCAAGTTTCATGCCTGTTGCCTTTTAATTTGATTGTTTTGTGTTGTTGACTTTAGGCTCCTTGAGCGGGATTGCATAGTGGGGGTCGATTTGAAATTAGTTAAAAACATGTAAAAAGGCGTTAAGTTCGGCCGGGCCGAACTTTGGATACCCACCACCTTGGGTATATATGTGAACCACCTTTCATCAAAATCCGGTGAAAATTGCATACCTTATGTCCCATAGTAGTTATATCAATATATTCCGATTTGGACCAAATACTAATAAGTACACTAGCTATATTTAAAAATAAACCGATCTCAACTATATACGACAAGGATGTCGAAAAGCCTAACATAAGTCACAGTGTCAAATTTCAGTGAAATCGGATTATAAATGTGCCTTTTATGGGTCCAAGACTTTAAATCGAGATACCGGTCTACATAGCAGCTATATCCAAATCTGGACCGATTTGGGCCAAGCTGCAGAAAAATATCGAAGGGCCTAACACAAAACACAGTCTCAAATTTCGGCGACTTCGGACAACAAATGCGCCTTTTATGGGACCAACGTCTTAAATCGAGAGATCGGTCTATATGGCAGCTATACTCAAATCTGGACTGATCTGGGCCAAATCGAAGAAAGATATCGAAGGGCCTAAGACAACTCACTGTCCCAAATTTCAGCAAAATCGAATAATAAATGCGCCTTTTATGGCCCCAAACCCTAAAACCGAGAGATCGGCATATATGGCAGCTATATTCAAATGTGGTCCGATCGCAGAAGTTCGCAGAAGAAAGATATCGAAGGGCCTAGGACAACTCACTGTCCCAAATTTCAGCAAAATCGAATAATAAATGTGACCTTTATGGGCCTTACAACTTAAATCGAGAAATCGGTTTATATGGCAGCTATATACAAATCTGAACCGATCTGGGCCAAATTGAAGAAAGATATCGAAGGGCCTAGGACAACTCACTGTCTCAAATTTCAGCAAATTCGATTAATAGATGTGACTTTAATGGGCCTAAGACCCTAAATCGGAGAATTGGTCTATATGGTAGCTATATCCAAATCTGAACCGATCAGGGACAAATTGACGAAGGACGTCGAAGGGTCTCACATAACTCATTGTCCCAAATTTCAGCAAATTCTGATAATAAATGTGGCTTTTATGGGCCGAAGACCCTTAATCGGAGGATCAGTCTATATGGCAGCTATATCCAAATCTGAACCGATCAGGGCTAAATTGACGAAGGACGTCGAAGGGTCTCACATAACTCATTTCCCTAAATTTTAGCAAAATCGGATAATAAATATGGCTTTTATGGGCCTAAGACTCTAAATCGGCGGATCAGTCTATATGGGGGCTATATCCAAATCGGATGAGAATTGCGCGCTCTATTGGCTCAAGAAGTCAAGATCCAATATCGGTTTATATGACAGCTGTACCAGATTATGAACCGATTTGAATTCTACTTAGCGCAGTTGTTGGAAGTGATACAAAAAAAAACAAAAACATGCAAAATTTCAGTCAAATCGGACGAGAATTGCGGCCTCTAGGTGCTCAAGAAGTCAATACCCAAGATCGGTTTATATGGCAGCTATATCAAAACGTGGACCGATTTGGCCCATTCACAATCCCAACCGATCTACACTAATAAAAAGTATTTGTGCAAAATTTCAAGCAGCAAGCTTTACTCCTTCGAAAGTTAGCGTGAGCGTTTCGACAGACAGATGGACAGACGGACGGACAGACGGACGGACGGACGGACAGACGGACGGACAGACGGACGAACAGACGGACGGACGGACATGGCTAGATCGACTTAAACTGACATGACGATCAAGAATATATGTACTTTATGGGGTCTCAGAGTCATATTTCGAGGTGTTAAAAACAGAATGACGAAATGAGTATATCCCCATCCTTTGGTGGAGGGTATAGAAAACCGCTAAAATGAAACATTTTGTCACAAAAACCCATGTCCAAACTGAAACTTTTGTAGACATTATGGGAGTTGAAGAAATGGGGGAGTAAGAGCAGAGACAACGTAGGACATGTTGAGGTTTCTGATGAAAACGCATTTTCCATGGAATATACGAAAAGAACAGGACACACGAAGGGACCCGAATCGGAGAACAGAGGATGATCGAGGGCTCATCATTAGGGAATTTATGGTTAAGGAAGCCTGGGGAAGTTTTCAACCATTTAAGTCACCAGAACATGAGGGAATATTTTCGGAGCTGCTGGAATTAGAGGCGAACTGCCTGGTGTCCCACCTGACCGCTATATTCGCAGCTTGTCTGGAATTTGTGTAAATTCCGAAGGCCTGGTAGTAAGCAAAGATGACACGCTTGGATAGTCAAGGAAGTGTGAAGCGTAATGCGGCACCAATGGCCTATAAATCTATAAATCTGACGTCCCTTCTTCTCAAAATTATGCAGCGTTTTGTGTTTATGCTCAGATACAAGCAGCATGCTTGTGTGAAGGGGAGATCGGTGTGGACCGCCCTGCACGATGTTGTGCACTTAATAGAAGAGTCTTGCGAAGCCAGGATGTACCGGTTCCCAGTATGCATTGACAAAAAAAAAAAAAAAAATTGGAGAACCGACATTCGTATTCAATCCGTAGAAAAGTACATGGTGGAACGGGTCCTTGATAAATCATTTGCTAATGTACAAGGGGATAAATTGTTTGTCCGATGACACACGTATAAAGGAAAAGGTGGCCCGGGAGATTCCTCAACTGTTATGGGTGACCACCATAAATGTCCTAACTGTGGAGGGATTTGAGTCTATCTGTTACGCTGACGATTTGATAATACTTTGAAAGGGTAGGGATCCGAATCAGATATGCCCGAAGGTCGAAATGTTTTTTGAGATGCCATACAACTGAGCTAGACCTAGGGATCTGATTTTTAACGCAAAAAGGAGGCACATTTCCTCAACAGAATGATTTTGATATCCGACAAGGTCAAGTATTTTGGAATGATCTTGGACAGAATAGTGACATTCAGGATCATACCGAGAAGGCTCACAGATGTTGGGCACTATTTAGATGGGCCGTAGGCGTAAGGCCACCGTAGCGCAGAGGTAAGCATGTCCGCCTATGACACTGAACGCTTGGGTTCGAATCCTGGCAGGAACATCAAAAAAAATTGTCAGCGGTGGTTATCCCCTCCTAATGCTGCCAACATTTGTGAGGTACTTTGCCATGTAAAAACTTCTCCCCAAAGAGGTGTCGCTCTGCGGCACGCCTTTCGGACTCGGCTATAAAAAGGAGGTCCCTTATCATTATCAATTAGCTTAAAATCGAACCGGGCAGCACTCATTAATTTGTGAGAAGTTTGCCATTTTCGTTAATGGAATGTTCATGGGCAAATTTGCATTGTAGGTGTGAGAAGGGGCCTGAACCCGAGGATAGTCCACTGGCTCTACAAGATCGTTATTAGACCAATACTTACTTACACCTAAGTAGTTTGCTTGACTGCGATGGAGAAAAAGTGCAACATAAGCATAGTAAAATAGCTTCAGATAACAGTCTACCAAGACACTGGAGGCTATTCCAGATGTGCAGTCTATAGACATACGTATTAAGTATTAGGCGCCACTGCGTCTATAACACTTAAAACGATGGGATTTTGCATAGAGAGAGGCCACTGTGGCGCAGAGGGTAGCATGCCCCCCTATGACACCGAACGCCACCGAATGGGTTCAAGTCCCGGCGTAAACATCAAAAAATATTTTCAGCTGTGGTTAACCCTTTACTACTGCTGGCTACATTTGTAAGATATCCTGCCATGTCAAAACTTCTCTACCGAGTGGTGCGGCATGCCGTTCGAACTCGGCATTTAAAAGGAGGCCCCAAATCGTTTATCGAGCTTAAAACTTGAATCGGACAGCACTCATTGACATGAGAGAAGTAACCCCTGTTCCTTAATGGAATGTTCGTAGGAAATTTAGTATTTTTGGTTTAGTTTGGATAGAGAAAAGAAGCAGGTCAAACCGTCGCGTTATAATCGAGGCGACGATAGGAAGCCTTGATGCAATGGAAGAAGTTGGAATACCTGGGACGATACTTGAGGTCGAGTGCAAGATACTGCTGTCAGCGGCATGGTTTGGAAGTTCAAGATACACGGTTGGAACAGAGCTGGAAGACAGAGAGAGCTTGAGGGTCATTAAGCACTCTGGATTAAGAACTGTTTCCGACAGCCTTACAATAAAACGATCCTGCTTACCATATTGGAGACCAGAAAACGAATATGGTATTAAAATTTGGGTCCAAGTACACAGCTGGCTCTTTTCCTCCCTAAAGATACCTCAAATGGGGTTTTTGGCCCATTATGACAATATGGGACTCAAATGAAAGGTATTTGAGAGAAGAAAACGATTTTGATATCCAATTTTCGAGCCAAGTGTTTTGGGGTACACCATAAAGCACCTCCTAAACTGAACTTCATTTCCGTTGGGAATAAAGAAAGAATTTGATATCTATTTTCGGTGCAAAGTGCCGATGGCCGCCCAGCCCCAAAACACCCACCAAACTGTTCATATTTACCGGCCATGGCAATATGGGGCTCAAATTAAAGGGATTTGGAAGTCCAGCACGAATTTGATATCCATATTTGAGTCGAAATGTCTGAGGTGCCGTCCATCCCCTAAAAAGCACTTCTCATTATCCTAATTTTTAAAAACACCAGAAACCGATTAGGGGCAAACTTCTCACAAGTCAATGAGGGATTTCCGAATCAGGTTTAAACTCAATGATAAGGGACCTTTTTTTATAGCCGAATCCGAACAGCGTCCCGCAGTGCGACACCTCTTTGGGGAACATATTTTAAATGACCATGCATGGCATTGTAACTCCCAAATGTCGCAAACATCAAGAGGTGATAACCACAGCTTTGTCCAATGTTCTCGCCAGGATTCGAACGCGTTCAGCGTCATAGGATACAATGGCACGAATTCGATATTCGCATTCCGGACGAAGTGTCCCCAACCTAAAAAGACATTAGAGAGTTAAAGAAGGCGCAGCGGAGCGGGCTCGCTTCGGCTAGTAAGAAATTTAAGTAAGCCCTCTAGAGGCCCAAAAGTCAAATAGGAAGATTGATTTATATGGGAGCTAGATAAGGTCATGGACTGATTTGATTCGTATTCACATTTATGAGACATCATAACAAAACACTTAAATGCAAAATTTCAGCAGCATAGTATTATTTTTGCGGCCTTTAGAGGCAAAATAAGGAAAATCAGGACATGGAATTTGTATCATACTTTGCACATTTGTGGATAGCGTTTAAATAACAAACCGTTCGACAAGCGTTTGGAACGTTAGCCTTTTAAATGTTTCCATTGCCAAAATTAACCCAAGAATTACTTCTCCTGTGTTCCGCCCTCTTCCACTGTGCCTTAGTTTAATCCTTCTTCTAATAGTTTTTCATGTTTAGTTAAAGGTGTTGACGTGGTTGTTAACTTTATCGTGTTGCCGCTGCTGATAGTGCAGTAAATGTTGGCCTGTTTAAGTTTTCTTCATGGTTGAGCTGGGGCTATGCAACTTCACTCCTCCTCTTCACCTCCACTCTTTCCAGGCCTCCTGGACTTTGATGTTTGTCTAAACGTTTTAAGTTTGTTAAAAGGTAATTTCCATTTTACAAATCAGATTTTCCAGATAGTTTCATTTAGCATTTAAAATTAATAAAAAAAAAAATTAATCTAGTGGCTTCCATTTAAGCGTTGCCTTCTGGTTATTCCAAGTGCAGGTCATGCAGTGATGTCCTTGTTGACAAAATTGTTAACTTTTTGTTAGGGAATTTAACCTCAAAGTGACAGGCTTACATTGAACTTGTCATAACTGCACATGCCAGGATATGGTAGTACTTTCCTTCCTGCAGGCATCCACTTGTCATGATATTCCCATTTTTACCTTGAATTTTGTTCTGCCCTAGGATCTAAGCTGTTGACAATGGACAACATTGCAAATCATATACCGACAACAACAGAAGTGGCATCAGATGACTAACAATGGCCGCAGCTACAATGTGAAGCTGTAGCAATAGGGTCAGGTATTATGACCCCGGCCTTGATGTGATGATACCTACATCCAGCATCCATAACCGTCATCATGCTTAGAATGATGTTGTTGAGAATGTGGATAATGCACCTCCCATCCACCTTACATTATGAACTCACACTAGTCCAACTAAACATCCGCTAGGAATTTGGTGTAGCCTTCATCCTGTACATCATTGTTCAATTTCTGATTTTTTGAGGCTTTCCATCGCATAATAATTTGTAAATGCAGTTTTCTATAGAAAACGCCAAAGGAGAATCTACACGGTGAAAAAATAAGTAGAATAAAAATTAATAGAAACACATTTTTTGTTTTCGGTTTGGCCTTGGCGTATGGTTTGCATAGCTTGAAATTCCTTACGTTTTTCCATCCCCTGGTTATCCCCTCACTAATGTTGGATAAATTTTGGAGACCTTCGTACGTGTAAAACTTTCTCGCCCCATCTGGCAAGATAAGATTTAAACTGTATGCTTCAGATTCATTTATACAACACCACTTTAATCTTCTCTCATATGATCTTGGCAATTTTGGGTACTATAAGAGTTTAGCACATATTTGGCTCCAAAACAGACAACAGACCTTCATTAGTAGGCACTTTGTGGCGACTGAATCTCTGATAAACTTTCTACTTTTTTTTCTTTGTGTATGAACATTGAAAAATTGACTAAAAATGCACAACCGGTAGACTGTCAGTATCATCGATATGAGCCATAGCCTAACCATGCTTTGCTCCTTCTTATGTCCTGCCTAACAATGAGTTGGTGATAGTGGCAATGGTGCTGGCATTGGAGACGGCAAGCAATGGCTGAAAACTGTAGCATGAAAAAAAACGTGTCTCAAATACCAAACATGTGCTCAGACATGGCAGCAAAAGAGTCACAAGGCCTTTGGCCAAAGATGTTATGTGGCAAATCGAAAAATGGGGTCATTTGTTAACTGCAGGCCATTTGTATGCGACCAAAAACGTGACCATTGTTGGTGTGATAATAAAATAATCACAAGTTCGTTGAGAACAAATTGTCATCTCTCGTTTGTGATGCGATGATATTGAAAAATTCACAAGGTGTCAATAAATTCACGAAACTTATCAACCATTTAAAGGACTTTGTAGATGATGTAGCTCAAAGAAATAAGGACATTTATAAAGAGGAGATATATATTTTAGAATCAATGGAAAATATTGTATGTTATGGTGGCGAGTGACTCGAGGACTCGTGGTCCTTAAAAGGGATCGGTTAATAATATCTATATATTGTACATAAAAAGAGTTGTATGACTGGATGATTATAGAGCAGCTCAAAGCTAAAGCTAAAGCTAGAATCATGAAAATTTGCATGAATGTTGGCTTGGGTCGTAGGCACAAGATAAGGCTGGATTTGGTGATATTCGTACGTTAAGGTACTAAAAAGTACCGAAAAGTACGAAATGGTACATATTTGCGCAGCGCGTACGGAAAGGGTTAGAATCTTGGGTTCAAATTAAAGAGCGTCTCGAAAACACAAGTGTTGAGAAGGCAATTTGCCAGAGCTAGCAGTTTCCACGGGATTTTGAATAAAATACACCAGTTCCACAAAAGACTTGATTTATTTCACAAGTGCATTTATATTAAAATTCCTACATAAAAACATACAAGTAAAAATACAAAAATTATAACAAAAAAAAACGTAACCTACTTTTTGGTATGAAAACCACTAGATTTTAATAATTATCTGCAATATTCCTCCTGAATCCGCAACACCGCGTATATGCCAACTTGCAAATTTTTATGGACTTTAAGAATATGGCGAATGAGGACGCTACTTGACATTTTAAAAACATTTAATTAAAAATTACTAGTTACTAAACACTAACAATAATTACGTTACTTAACCCTATCAATAATTACGAACTGACAGATACAAAATTGAGTTGCTATAAATTTAAATTAAGGCATTTTTGAGATTGGCGTCAACATTCCCCCCGGAGTATGACAAGAAGCTTCTTCTACGTCAGACTTAGTTTGAGCAGCAACATCCAAAATTGCCAGCTTCGTTGCAGGTCTCTCCATTACGCCTCGACATGTCAATATTTTTGCGCTGCGGACCTGACCATCTGGTGCCAACCTCGTTTCAAGTACTTTGCCTCGCAGCCAGACATTTCTAGGTAAAGAAGGGTCTACAATGATAACTAAATCCCCCTGACATAATGCCTTTGATTTCTCGTGCCATTTTGTCCTACAAGTAAGCGATGGTAAATATTCGGCCAGCCACTTCTTCCAAAATATGTTGCCATATTGTTGAGAAATAAGCCAGCTCTGTCTCAATAAGGTTCCACTGTCGTAAACTGTAGTTAAGGGTTTTAGCCCATTGGAGCTTCCCACAAGAAAATGATTCGGGGTTAAAGCTTCTGCCATATGTTCTTCAATTGGAACATATGCGAGCGGCCTCGAATTTATCACATTTTCCACCTCGATTAACATGCTCAAAAGTAGCTCATCAGTAGGGTGCCTTGAGGGCATGATCTTATACAAAACCATTTTGATTGAGCGAACTAAACGCTCCCAGGCGCCTCCCATGTGGGGTGAAGCAGGAGGATTAAAATTCCATTTGGTGTTGGCAGTTGTAAAAGTTTCGAGTAATTCGTTTTTGTTAACCTCTGCTAGCGCCTCTCTTAGTTCCCTCTCTGCTCCAATAAAATTAGTTCCATTGTCGCTATAGAACTCATGCGGTGTACCTCTACGCGCCATAAAATTGCGAATAGCCAAAATACAAGAGCTTGTCGTAAGAGAATGTGCAATCTCAATATGAACGGCCCTTATAGTGAGGCACGTAAACAAACAGCCATATCGTTTCTCTTTGTGGCGATTCACACTGACCAATATGGGCCCAAAGAAGTCTACTCCAGTATAAGAGAATGGAGATGCATAAGCAGCTACACGAGCTCGAGGTAACTTTGCCATCTGAGGGGGGTTAGGCACCACCTTGGTGATTTTACAGAATTGACAGGAACGAAAAATAGTCTTTACAGTGGTGCGAAGTTTCGAGATGGCATACTTTTGCCTCAGCTCATTCACAACTGTTTCATGATGCATATGATGAAATTTTTCGTGATAATGAAGAATTATTAATTTGGTAACATAATGTTTTCTGGGCAATATTATTGGACGCTTTTGGTCAAATGTAACATTTGCCAAATCTATTCTGCCATCAACTCGTAAAAGCCCTTCCTCCAAATAGGGTGTTTTTGAAAAAATTTCGCTGGATTTTGGCACAGGAGACTTTGTATTCAGGGCAGCAATTTCAGCTGAGTAAGTCACAGATTGCACCTGTTTATATATTATATGCTCCGCTCTCTTTAAATAATCCAGTGTTAATCCTTGGCATCTGGGCTCATTTTTTCGACAAATAGTAATAAATTTGACCACATAAGCAATAGCTCTCACCAGCCGATTCCATTTCGAAAATCGCAGCTCATTTAAAATGGGCTCGTATTTATTTATTGGGTACGAGGTATGTATTCGTTCCTCCTCTGTATTACCACTAAAACCCGTCTTTTGGGGCCACATTTCTTCAGGTTGGAACAAAAAAGCTGGTCCATGGAACCACCTACTAGAATCGGAAAAATTTGGAATTTTCGACCATTTTGTGGCATCATCGGCCACATTCTCTCTACTTGGAACCCAATTCCAATCGCTGATTGATGAGAGTTCCAGGATTTCCGTAACCCGAAATGCAACAAACTGGTTATATTTGCGATGGTCAGAGTTGATCCAACTCAAAACTGTCTTCGAATCGCTCCAAAAATATTTTTTAGAAATTCCAATTTCGTGATTATCCAGCACAAACTTCGCTAGACGCGCTCCTATTAAAGCTGCCATAAGTTCAAGCCTAGGCACTGACGTTATTTTAATTGGGGCAACTCTGGTTTTGGCAGTCACTAACGAACAAACCACATCGGCATTTTTCTTCAGTCTTAAATAACATACAGCAGCATAACCGTCCTTGCTGGCATCCACAAAGGTATGCAGCTGGACATTAACGCCTTCATAATTATGAAAAGTTTTTAGATAGCATCTTTCTATTTTGAGGTTTTCGATGTCTGGCAAAATTCGTAACCAGTGACTCCATTTTGCCGCCAATTCGTGATGGATTGGTTCATCCCACCCCGATTTGGACCTCCAAACTTCTTGCATGAGAACCTTCACGAACATAACTATGTGTCCAATTAGTCCCAGGGGGTCGTAAATGGACATTACTAGTCTAAGCATTTCTCGCTTAGTTGGAGCTTTTTTGGTTGACAATAATTCACCCTCCAGAAGCCATGATGCTATTTTAAATGTTATAACATCCTCATCATGCTCCCAAAAAACGCCCAGTACTTTCTCAACACTGTTTTCGGCTTTAAAATTTATGCATTTAACTTTCTCCGAAAGAGTAGATGCAAATGCATTCCTAACCTCCCTGCTATTGGACACCCAGTTTCTTATATTGAAACCAGCTTGGCGATGTACAAAGCACACATCTTTAACCAATTTTATTGCCTCCTCAGCCGTATCAATAGAACATAGCAAATCATCCACATAATGATTTTGTTTGATTGCCTTTGCAGCAAGGGGAAACTCTTCCAGAAATTTGTCAGCATTGTAATTCTTCACATACTGCGATATGCTGGGAGCGCATGTGGCACCAAATATCATGACGTCCATTATGTACACATCTGGCGCTCTCTCCTGGTTACAATCCCTCCAAAGAAACCGTTGCACATCACGATCTTCTGCTCTGATGTGAATTTGATGAAACATCTCTTCGATGTCTCCACATACTGCCACTTTCTTTTGCCGAAATTTAAAAAGAATTGATGGCAATGATGTCAACATATCAGGCCCCTTAAGCAGAAACGAGTTCAACGAAAATTCACCAACCCTGGCAGCCGCGTCCCACACCACACGCGATTTACCAGGCTTATTCTTATTAAAGACGGCAAAAATTGGTAAATACCACACTTTTCCGTCGTTGCGCCTGATGTCTTTTTCATCAAGTCTACGTATGTAGCCTTTAGATAGGTATTTAGAAATTGTATCTCGAAAAATGTTTAAGAGATCAAAGTTTCGTTTTAACTTCCCTTCGAGGCAAGTTAACCGCTTTATAGCCATATCAAAACTGTTTGGCAGTTCGACACAATCAAACTTCCATAATAATGGAACCTCATAATTACCACTTGCCTTTTGCTTCATGTATTTGCTTAATAAGTTTAATGCTCGACTCTCATCTTCAGATTTAAGAGGGTCTTTTGTACATATCCCAATGCTCTCGAGTGTGTAAAAACTTCTTACTAACTCATCTAATTTTTCATCGCTAGCTGTACAATTACATACTTGAAAATTAAATGGCTTACTTGTATGATCTGGTTCGGATGTTGTGCCGTATATGAGCCATCCCAGTTTCGTTCGGACAGCAACAGGCTCATTGGAGGCACCTTCACGAATCTTGTTGGAAATACCCAAATTAAGATGATTTAATCCAATAAGTAGTTTTGGCTCAGCGTTCACATAACTTTTAACAGGCAAATTTCGGAGATGGCGATAACGCTGCGCTAACAATTTGTAGTTCAAAGATTGCACTGGTAAACTTAATGATTCCACTGTACATACGTTTAAAGACACACGGGTTTTGCTGTTCCCTGAAATTTGAATTGTTAATTTCATTGAATTTTTTTCCCTTCGCTGCATACCTCCCGTCCATTTCAAACACAGGGGGCTAGCCACACCATCAATTTTTAGATCACTGGCAATTGAATTATCCATAAGGCTGACCGACGAACCCTCATCAATAAACGCATAGGTTTCGATGCTTTTATTATTTCCATATATAGTAATTGGCACAATTTTAAACAAAATATTTGTCAACATATTATTGTGGGAATTATGTATCACGTCTCTTTCATTTGAACTGTTTGTCATATTTTGATTTGACGTTTGTTTGCTTCCAACAGGTGGTGAAGGTGACGTATATCGATGTAGGGAAGAATGGTGATAGTACTCACAGCCTTCCTCGCCGCACTTTTTCTTTTTCCTGCATTCTCCCATATGCACACCCAAACAGTATTTGCAAAGCTTCTTGGTTCTCACCACGTTCCATTTTTCACTGCGTTCCAACGACTGATATGTTGGACAGTCACTCACAGCTCTGCAGTTTTTATTGTTGCATACAATGCACTTTTTATCATCACTATGAGAGTAGATAAATGCTCTCTTACTTGTAGTTGTTTTGTTGTTATTGAAGCTGCTGCTTTTAGTATGACGATTTTTATCTCGATTGTTAGAAATGGGATCAGTTGTTATTGTACTGGCTGTTAATCCAACACTGAATAACCAACTGTCAAACGCAGATAAGTTTGGTTTCTTGTTTTGAATCATAAGCTGCTGTTTTATGGTTGCCCACTGCATTTGATACGAAGATGGGAGTTTTTGCAGTAATTGTTGAAGTAAAAAAGAATTATTTATCTCATCTGGCAAGTTGCCGGCTTTAATAGTGGCGATTAGACTACGGACGTTTATCGCAAAGTGAGTCAGTGTTTGCAAATTGTTTTCATCTACCTTTGGCGATGAATTTATTCTTTCTTTTATAGAGTTCAATATCTTTTCGGGTTGGCCGTAGAGCATTCGAAGAATATCGATGACGGCAGAGACATTTGATGGATGGATAAGCAAATGCTGTACACTATAAAGTGCTTCACCTTTTAAAGACTTTTGGAGACGAATTAAGTTCTCGGCCTCCGAAAAGCAGCAAGTTGAGGTGGACCATTCGAAAGTGGAAATAAATAATGGCCAGTCTTCGGCGTGCCCGGAAAATATTGGCAGTTCCTTGGGAACAGATTGTCTAGCATTGATGCTGCTTTGTTGCAGTAGATTGCTATTATGAAATTGGGATGTGCTATTGAAACTGTTCGTTTGGGGGCGCATTGTAGATGAAATGGGTGCTTGATAAATAAAAGATTGTGTATTTTCGGGATAATTCTGGCGGGGTGCACTTGCAACAGATGGTGGAAGTTGTGTTGCAGTGTTAAAATAAGAATTTTTGGGTAAATTTATGAAAGTTACCGCATTGGGATTAAGCGAAGCAGTCTGCGTATGCAGATATCTTTGATCTCCACTATTGGTGGTGGCTGACACTGCAGCAATCGGTGCAGTATTGCCTATCGTTGAAGTTGCAATGTTACAAGCTGCTGAGCACAGGTTAGTAGAATTGGGCGGTAATTGGGTAGCACTGCCAGTTGTTACTTTATTTTGTCCCGTACCACGAGTGGTTTCACTATTGGAGTTTCGTTCTGCTGAACTATTAGGCATATCCAAGTAAGACGTTTCTTCAAACAAATGTGTGGACTGCGCATGTACACCATTGTTGTTGGTAGACATTAAGGCTGATTCGGCTTGCTGGTCATGATTGGGAAGTTGATTGACCCAGTTTTGGACCGATTGAGAACTAGTTGATGAATTTTCATTTACGGTTGCAGCTTCCTGCAGAAGGTCATATTTTTTGTTTAGAAATTCTAAATTGAGATTTCTCTCTTCTTCAAGACGCTGTAGTTGTAGTTGAATGCTACGTGCATGAGATTGGCGCGAGACAGCAGAGGAATGGCTTCGGATACTATGGGTAGGCGAAGGTGGCCTGCGGTCTGCACAGTCTGGACAGAGTTGATTCGTTCTATTGGCATTTTTAAGGCAAATTTTATGAAATACTCTTTTGCATTCCATGCAAGATAACATGTTTGAGTCAGGGGGATTTGGACATAGGATGCAACCATTATCATTTTGTGGTTGACCCGTTGTAATGTCGTTATTCATTGTACTTACTGCGAGATTGGCAAAAATATTGATGCTATGGGTGAGTCAGATGGAGACGAAGTATTCGGCAAAAAGAATTTTAAAATGTTGAGAAGGCAATTTGCCAGAGCTAGCAGTTTCCACGGGATTTTGAATAAAATACACCAGTTCCACAAAAGACTTGATTTATTTCACAAGTGCATTTATATTAAAATTCCTACATAAAAACATACAAGTAAAAATACAAAAATTATAACAAAAAAAAAACGTAACCTACTTTTTGGTATGAAAACCACTAGATTTTAATAATTATCTGCAATATTCCTCCTGAATCCGCAACACCGCGTATATGCCAACTTGCAAATTTTTATGGACTTTAAGAATATGGCGAATGAGGACGCTACTTGACATTTTAAAAACATTTAATTAAAAATTACTAGTTACTAAACACTAACAATAATTACGTTACTTAACCCTATCAATAATTACGAACTGACAGATACAAAATTGAGTTGCTATAAATTTAAATTAAGGCATTTTTGAGATTGGCGTCAACAACAAGGTTTGGTAAAAAAATGTTGGAAAAACGTTTCAGAAGTGGGAGAAATAGTTCATTTAGTACCGCAATAGGTACTATATTTGGTACTTTCTTTGTAAATTGAACTAGATCTCTGAGTAGGCAAACTATGGCGAACTATGGCGATCATAATTGGGTGACTTTGAACCCAGGCGTTTAGCGTTATAGGCGGACATGCTAAACTCTGCGCCGAGGGGGCCTCCAGGCTTGAATACCAAAAAAATTTTCAGCGGTGGTTATCCCCTTATTAATGCTGGCTACATTTGTAAGGTATCCTGCCATGTCAAAAACTTCTCTACCAAATGGTCTCGCTATGCGGTACGCCCTTCGCGCTTGGCATAAAAAAGGACGCCCCTTATCCCCTGTTCCTTAATGGAATGTTAATGGAAAATTTAGCAGTATTTAGGTGACTTATATAGTTTGAGGATTTACATGTAGGTACTAAAGAAAGTACCAAAAAGGTACGAAATGGGTGAACTTTGTACAGAGCGGATGGATAGAAATATAATTTTGAAATTTGAATTGCAAACGGATGAGGGTAAAAAGAAAACAAATAAAAGCGTGCTAAGTTCGGCCGGGCCGAATCTTATATACCCTCCACCAAGGATGGCATTTTTCGACTTGTTTTTCCGGCATCTCTTCTTAGGCAAAAAAGGATATAAGAAGAGAATTGCTCTGCTATGAGAGCGATATGAAGATAGGGCCCGGTTTGGACCACAATTAAATTATATGTTGGAGACCTGTGTAAAATGCCAGCCAATTCGAATAAGAATTGCGCCCTTTCGGGGCTCAAGAAGTAAAATAGAGAGATCAATTTATATGGGAGCTGTATCGGGCTATAGACCGATTCAGACCATAATAAACACGTATGTTGATGGTCATGAGAGGATCCGTCGTACAAAATTTCAGGCAAATCGGATAATAATTGCGACCTCTAGAGGCTCAAGAAGTCAAGATCCCAGATCGGTTTATATGGCAGCTATATCAGGTTATGAACCGATTTAAACCTTATTTGACACAGTTGTTGAAAAAAATAAATAAAAAACGTCATGCGAAATTTCAGCCTAATCAGATAGGAATTGCGCTCTCTAGAAGCTCAAGAAGTCAAGTCCCCAGATCTGTTTATATATGACAGCTATATCAGGTTATGAACCGATTTGAACCATACTTGGCGCAGTTGTTGGATATCATAACAAAATACTTCGTGCAAAAATTCATTCAAATCGGATAAGAATTGCGCCCTCTGGAGACTCAAGAAGTCAAGACCCAAGATCGGTTTATATGGCAGCTATATCAGGTTATGGACCGATTTGAACCATACTTGGCGCAGTGGTTGGATATCATAACAAAACACGTCGTGCAAAATTTCATTCCAATCGGATAAGAATTGCGCACTCTAGAGATTCAAGAAGTCAAGACCTAAGATCGGTTTATATTGCATCTATATCAGGTTATGAACCGATTTGGACCATACTTGGTGCAGTTGTTGGATATCATAACAAAACACGTCGTGCAAAATTTCATTCCAATCGGATAAGAATTGCGCACTATAGAGGCTCAAGAAGTCAAGACCCAATATCGGTTTATATGGCAGCTATATCAAAACATGGACCAATTTGGTCCATTTATAATACCAACCGACATACACTAATAAAAAGTATTTGTGCAAAATTTAAAGCGGCTAGCCTAACTCCTTCGAAAGTTAGCGTGCTTTCGACAGACAAACGGACGGTCTGACGGACAGACGAATGGTCATGGCAAGATGGATTAAAATGACATGACGATCAAGAATATATATACTTTGTGGGGTCTAAGACGCATATTTCGAGGTGTTACAAACAGAATGACGAAATTAGTATACCTCCATCCAATGGTGGAGGGTATAAAAATAGTACTGGTAACGGGAGAAAGCGTACGTTTATTAACGCAATCGGTATGATTTGGTACCTTCTCTACAGATGGAGCTAGAGGTTTGAAATTTAGAATTTAGTCACGACTAGGAAATATATAATTGGTGACTAAATGATCTGTTCAAATTTCATACATGTTGGTACCAAAATTGGTATCATTTGGTACTTTCTTTACAGCTTGTACCATGCTGGTACAACTAGGAAGAATATGATCGGTGACTATGATCTTTTTACAATTCATACATTTTGGTACCAATGTTGGTACCATTTGGTAATTTCTGTGCAAATGAAGCTAGAGCTCTATATATGGCATGTAGGTATCACTTAGATATATATGATGGGCGACTAAATGTTTTTATCACAATTCGAACATTTTGGTACGAAAATTGGTACTTGTTGGTAATTTCTTTATAGATGGATTTAGAGGTCCGAAATTTGGCATGAAGGTACCACAAAGAAATACATGATGGGTGACTAAATGTTCTATTAAAAAATCGTACATTTTGGTACCATTTCGTACTTGGTGTTCAGATGGAGCTATAGGTCTGACATTTGGTATCCAGATAAAAGTAGGAAATATTTTATGAGTGGCTAAATGATCTATTCTTCATTTCCAAATTTTTGTACAATTTGTTACTTTCTTCATAGATGGAGCTATAGGTGTGAAATTCGACATATAAATGCAACTAAGATTTAATGGGTTCCTAAGTGATCCATTCAAAATTCGTACTTTTTGGTACCAAAAAGTGCAAAATAGTACGAATTGGCTTATATTCGCCAACATCGAACGGGGACTGAAAAAATTAAGCAATTTGAAAAATATCGCAGTCTTGAGAAGAATACGACATATGGAAGAAAATGTACTAAGTGTAACTAATGTGTAAGTGGTACCTTGCGGAGTGAGCTAAAGCTCTCAAAATTGTGATACAAGTACACTATGGGTATAAATTTTGGGTGATCAGAAGATTATTAAAAATCGTACATTTAGGTACTAAAACGAACAAAATTACACTTTCTTTACGAATTGAGCTAAAGAGCTCAAATTTGGATTTTATTTATACCTTGGTAATAAATATTGAGCGACTTATAGATTATTTCTTGGTACTATTTGGTACTTTCTTTACAGAAGGGGAAAGATTTCTGAAATTGTATACCCTATTCTTACAAAACTTCATAATCTTACGAACTGAGTGACCTGGGTTTTTGGAAGTCCTACACTAAAAGGGGTACCAAAAACGGAGGTAGCGAAGCGGACCACCGGAATGCTAGTAGCTACATATAAGCAAAAATGGTGTGATCAAAATGATATTTAGCACAGGTGTAAGCAGGTGGTCACAGTTTAACAGATGCAATATTTTCAGTTGCTCCTGCAAGTGGTGATCAAAATCTGTTCATAACCTGATATAGCTGCCATATAAACCGGTCTGGGATTTTGACATCTTAAGCCTCTAGAGGGCGCAATTCATATCCGTTTTGGCTAACATTTTGCATGAGGTGTTTTGTTATGACTTGCAACAACTATACTAAGTATGGTGAAAATCTGTTCATAACTTGATATAGCTGGCATATAAACCGATCTAGGATCTTGACTTCTTGAGCCTTTAGAGGGCGCAATTCTTATCCGATTAAGCGAAAATTTGTATGAGGTGTTTTGTTATAACTTTCAACAAGTATGGTAAGAATGTTCAATATACAAATATAGCTGCCATATAAATGCATCTCCTAGTTTAATTCTAGAACCCATTTAGGATGCAATTGTAATCGTTATTCTCTGTTTGCCTATAAACAGATGCCGGGCAAAGAAAGAAATGCGATCCAATGTAGAGGGTATATAAGATTCGGCCCGGCCGAACATAGTATCATTTTTATACCCTGCACCACCACTGTGGTACAGGGTATTATAGATTTGTGCATTTGTTTGCAACGCTAAGAAGGAGAAGCGCTAGACCCATTGATAAGTATACGGATCGGCTTAGAATCACTTTCTGATTTGATTTAGCTATGTCCGACTTTTGCCTTTCCTTAGTGGTTTTTCAGTAGAAAGGACTTAAGGCTTATATTGCCATAGGCCTTGCCCAGCTTGGGTATTAACACCACTAAGACTTCGTCTAAGTCCAAAATTTCGCAGCTATAAACATTGCGGTATAGGTTATACAAATTTCGAACTTATTTAACTTGAATTTGAATGAGCTAGGTTTTTCCCAAAAATATTTCAATTTTTCAAATAAACGTACATCCCCTTAAAAACTCATTCCCGGCAAATAGCTGTAATATATTTATTATTATTTTGGAATTTGATTTTCTTCGTTTCCTCATTGCCATGTCAGTGCTTTGGCTACAAACAACGCCAACTCCAATAAAAAATACATTTCTTAGCCATTTTGTCAGCATCTTTGACTTCACCATTTAGCTTTGGAGGCGAGAGCGGAGAGGGGACAGCCAACGGGAGTTGCAACAGCGAACAGGCCAAGGTATAAATTGTCCTTGTTCTTGGCTTGCTTGCCTCCCACCCGCCCTCTTTCCAAGTCCTGTTTTCCAGCAAATATTGGTGATTACATTACAATCACGTTTTGAGTCTTTGTGCAGATATTTCTCTGCTTTATTTGCTTTTTCAATTTTCGTGTCTTTTCCTTATGCGCTGCTTGCCCTGTTCACTTGCTGCTGCTGCTTACTGCCTGGATCGTTGATTTGGTGGGATGTTGAAAGGATGTTTGAATGGCAGGATGGATTCTTTTCGTATCTGCCTGTGAATTGAAAATTTGAATATAAAATTGTTATTGAAAATGCAAAACGTTTTTAGGGTTTTATTTCCATTTTGCTCGTCTTCTTTTTATGGTGCGGCAATGAAGACTAAAAACTGCACAATCGTTAAGATGTCATACTTTCAGTTCGGTTATCCTTTTTTTGCTTGCCTGCCTTTTTGGCTCATTTTGCAGCGATTTGCCAAAGGTTTCTTTATTTGCATTTACCTGGCTGGCTGAGTGAGTGGTGTGGCTGCTCTTTTGAGTTGCATTTTTGTCAACTGGTTTTTTTCTACTTTCCCTCCCTTTTTTCAGTGGATTTTCCTTTGAAGCCTTTTTTCCAGGCGTTGAAGTGTATAAAGAACCTGTCTGTCCCCAAGGCTTTTGGGGGCAATAATACAAGCTAACTTGTTGAAAAGACGTGCCCGCTTCATGGAGTCGGAAATGCATATTGTTTATGTTAGGGGGAAAAATTGACAAGGATCAAAGGAAGGATGCTGCAGGTGTAAGTGTTTTGTGGATTTGTGTTGAGTGCAAAGTTTATCAACTGATAGAATTCAAACAGATTTTCAAGTGATTTCCAGGAAAAGCGATGACGGTAAGAGATAATGGTCTTTAAAGAAACTTTTAGTTTAGAAATTAGTAGTTTGAAAGAGATGGGAAGTATTTGTTAACTTTTATGTAAGAAAATCGTCGAACACGACTAACCTTTTTATCTGCCAAAACAAACTAAAAAACCAAACTGAGTGATATTACCAACGTATACAACAGACATGAGTATCAACATAACAGAAACAAGTAAAAAGGCGTCAAGTTCGGCCGTGCGGAACTTTGAATACCCACCACCTCGGGTATATATGTAATCAACCTTTCGTCAAAATCCGTTGAAAAATGCATACCTTATGCCCCATAGCAGCTATATCGAAATATGTTCCGATTCGGACCAAATACTAATAAGTACAAGTCATTGTTCAATTTTGTATAACAAAATATTGGTCTTTAAAGTAGCTATATACCGATCTGAACCATATACGACACGGATGTCGAAAAGCCAAACATAAGTCACTGTGTCAAATTTCTGTGAAATCGGACAATAAATGCACCTCTAATGGCCCCAAGACCTTAAATCGAGAGATCGGTCTATATGGCAGCTATGTCCACATCTGGACCGATTTGAGTAAAACTGAAGAAGATTGTCGAAGACCCACCACCCTAGGATAGGGGGTATATTCATTTAGTCATTCCGTTTGCAACACATCGAAATAACAATTTCAGACCCTACAAAGTATATATGATTCAGATCGTGGTAAAATTCTAAGACGATTTAACGATGTCTGTGTGTCTGTGCGTCTGTCCTTCCGTCCGTTGTAATCACTCTAGAGCCTTCAAAAATTGAGATATTGAGCTGAAATTTGGCACACATGCGTCTTTTTGATGCACGCTGCTTAAGTTCTTGAACGGGCCAAATCAGACCATATTTGGATATAGCTGCTATATATACCGATCTGCAGATAAAGGGTCTAATGCCCATAAATGCTTTATTTTTTATCCGATTTCGCTGAAGTTTTATACAGTGAGTAACTTAAGATAAGATAACTCAGATCGGAATATATTTAGATATAGCTGACATATATACCGATCTCCCGACAAAGGGTCCCAAGTCCATAAAAGCTTTATTTATTACCCGATTTCGCCGAAATTTGCAACAGTGGGTTATTTGAAGCCTCCCAACATCTGACCTCTATATGGATCAGATCGGACTGTATTTAGATATAGCTGTCATATAGGCCGATCTCCCGATAAAGGGTCTGAAGCCAATAAAAGCTTTCTTTTTTTAATTCGATTTCGCTGTAATTTGGAATAGTGCGCAGTTTTAATCCTCCCAACTTACGACCCATATATGGTACAGATCGGACTATATTGAGATACAGCTGTCATATAGACCGATCTGCCGATAAAGGGTCTGAAGCCCATAAAAGCTTTATTTTTAACCGATTTCGCTAAAATTTGAAACAGTGAATTATTTTTAGCCTCTTGATACCCGACTTAAATATGGTTCAGATCGGACTATATTTAGATATAGCTGCAATAAGGACCGATCGGCCGATAAGGAGTCTGAATCCAATAAAACCTTTATTTATTACCCAATTTCTCTTGAAATTTGAAACAGTGAGTCGATTAAAACCTCCCAACATCCGACCGAAATATGGTTCTGATCGGACAATATTTAGATATAACTGCCATATAGACCGATCTGCCGATAAGGGGACTGAAGCCCATAAAAGCTTTATTTATTACCAAATTTCGCTGAAATTTGAAACAGTGAGTTTTTCTGAGCCTCACTATATCGGACCTTAATATGGTTCAGATCGGTTTATAATTGGATATATCTGCCAAAAAGACCAATATTTTGTTCTACAAAATTGAACAGTGACATATATATTAGACCACTCAATGTCCGTGCCGAATTTGGATGCTTAAGTTATCCAATTTTCACCGGATTGTGACGAAAGGGGATTTACATATATACCCGATGTGGAGAGTATTCAAAGTTCGGCCCGGCCGAACTTAATGCCATTTTACTTGTTTCCAAATTATGAATTTTAAGTAAACTAGCTGGACAGGGCCCGCTCCGTTGGACCTTCTTTTACTTTACATGGAACAAAATTATCCTGTGCATATTTTTTTGTCAATTAAAGAGCTTTGAGTGTATATAGCTTGAGAAACAGTATAAAAATATAAATGCCTTTATCTGAATTCCATATAATCATTATTCGTCTATGAATTCGCTCGGAGGGTTTAGGGTCATTTAAGATCGTTGCCCGATATTCATATATGGTTTTTTTGTAGTGGGAAGTGCCCCATGGTGGTGGTTGGTGGGTTAGGGGGGTGCTGTGGACCCCAGAAAAGTAGTCCCGTAAGTGGGTATGAATTTTCGCCCTGTTGAGGGATGGGGCGGCCACTCAATGACTTGGCCACGAAAATATATATCAGATTCTTATTTTAATCTAAAATATCTCAAATTTAAGCCCCATATTGCAATGGTTAGCAAATACGTCCTATTTGGGTGGTTTTATTGGGGTGGCCCATAAACACTTTTTCCCAAATATTGATACCAGATTCGTGCTTTACTCTCAAAAATTTTTTTTTGAGCCCCATATCGCAATGGTCGTAAATTTGTTCCCTTTGGGAGGTGCTTTGGGGAAGGGGTGGATGCCACATTTGGATATCAAATTCGTAATCTACTCGCAAATACCATTCATTTGAGTTCCATATTGCCATTGTCAGTGAATATGTCGGATTTAGGGAGGTTTTGGGGGTTGTTGAGGTCCCCCAAACACTTGGGCCGATAATTGGATATCAGATACATTTTCTCATCCTAAATACCTTTTATTTGAGTCCCATATTGTCGTGATTGGTCTAAATATATGTTTAGTAGGATTAAGGGTGGGGCAGCCCCCCTTTGGTACCCCATCCAAAATTTGGATACCAAATTTTTAGTTTTAAGGTACTATATGAGAGCACACAAAATTTCGCTTAAATCGCAGCACCCATCTCCGAGATCTGGCGTTTCTGAAAATTAGGGTAAGGGGGAGGGTCCGCTCCCCCCTTCAGATATCAAAAAATGTTGTACACTATTTTCACCACGGGATCATTATGCACCATCTGTGAAAATTTCAAGAAAATCGGTTCAGCCGTTTCTGAGTCTATAAGGAACACACAAACAAACAAACAAACAAACAAACAAACCTACAAACAAACACAAATTGATTTTTATATATAAGATTAACTTTCATGGGAACTTTTATCCTTTCTTGTAAATTGGGATTCCATTGCAGGATCTTGTAAATATTAAATTTTCTGCACGTCCTCAAAATATATTTCATCTTAATGCCCTCTTTCTAATGTACCCTTACTATACATTGTTATAGTAATTGATTTACAATCACAATATCGACCAAAACAACAAACAAAAGGTCAAAATAAGTAATAGAAATTTTATGGTAGCCCACAATTCTTTGCTACAACAGAGATCAGTTTATCATCCAGATTTTAATTATAATGAAAAGAATTTCACTTTCAATGTGAAATGAAATTTCGAAAAAATTTATGGAATCCATAGTCAATGTAGATGTAATTAAACCTACCCTTGAGTTGTTCAGTTTGTTTTCGATAAAACTTGCCTAATACGAAAGCCAAATGAACAATTTCATTTTATTTAAAAAATTGCTCCTGTTTACTTGTACATCTATCGGCAAGGATGGGAGTGTTATTCATAGTCTCTACACGATAAGCTCTTTGGCAGCCAACATAGCAAGGACTCGCAAAAAATTATCATTATTTTATGGAAGGAAGGAATGTGTGCTAGAGAAAAGAAGCCATTTTTTGCACAAAATCAAAACTTTATTAGAAACAACAAAATAGATGAAACTTGCAAATTTTATGCAAGTTATATATTTTTCATATCCTTTATATATGTATATGCAATGTATGCAAGTATTGGTTTTGTCTATTTTATAGGGAGAAGTGAATGTACAGGTATTTTATGTAGGGATATAACATTGCCAAACTTTGTGTGTTTCTATGCCCTCCACCATAGGATGGGGGTATACTAAATTCGTCAGTCTGTTTGTTACACCTCGAAATATGCGTCTAAGACCCCATAAAGTATATATATTCTTGATCGTCGTGACATTTCAAGTCGAACTAGCCATGTCCGTCCGTCCGTCTGTCTGTCGAAAGCACGCTAACTTTCGAAGGAGTAAGCTAGACGCTTGAAATTTTGCACAAGTACTTCTTATTAGTGCAGGTCGGTTTGGATTGTAAATGGGCCAAATCGATCCATGTTTTGATATAGCTGCCATATAAATCGATCTTAGGTCTTGACTTCGGGAGCCTCTAGAGAGCGCAATTCTCGTCCGATCTGACTGAAATTTCGCACATAGTGTTTTGATATCACTTCCAAAAACTGTGCTAAGTATGGCTCAAATCGGTCTATAACCTGATATAGCTGCCATATAAACCGATCTTGGGTATTGACTTCTTCAGCCTCTAGAGCCTCATTCGATTTGGCACAAATTTTGTACAACGGCTCATCCCATGGCCTTCAATATACGTGTGCAATGTGGTCAGAATCGATCTATAGCTTGATACAGCTTCCATATAAACCGATCTTCCGATTTTGCTTCTTGAGCCCCGAATCGGACTATAACTTGATATAGCTGCTCCTCCGTCCTTATTCATTACACTTTGTTTGCCTAAAATCAGATACTGCGCAAAAAACTCGACAGATGCGACCATGGTGGAGAGTATATAAGATTCGGCCCGGCCGAACTTAGCACGCTCTTACTTGTTATAGTTAAAAAATTATTATTTTTTAACTCCAAGCTACGTTCATCACAATATGGAAACAAGAGGCCAATATACTAAAACAGGAAAGTAAAGTCATAATGGGAAAAATCTTACACATTTCAATATTAGTTGCACTGATTAAAAACATAGTTTTTTGGCTTGAAAATGCAATCATCGAAAATATGCATAGCAAAGTGAATGCTATACTAGAATGGTAAAAGTATTGTTAGTCAATACTTTCACCAATCCAGTATACTTCGGTCTTGAAATAAAGAATGCAAAAATGCAAATTCTGCCCATGAACATTCCACTACGGAACAAGGGCAAACTCTCACATATCAATGAGTGCAGTCCGATTCAAGTTTTAAGCTCAATGATAAGGGGCCTCCTTTTTATAGCCGAGTCCGAACGGCGTGCCGCAGTGCGATACTTCTTTCGAGAATGTTGCCAGCATTAGGAGGGGAAAACCACCATTGAAAAGTTTTTCTGATGGTCTCGCCAGGATTCGAACCCAGGCGTTCAGCGTCATAGGCGGACATGCTAACCTCTGCGCTATGGTGGCGTCAGAAGTAAAGAATGAATCAAGCCAATTCCTCAAACCTTGTTTCATAGTTAAGCTAATTTCAAGACGGTATCAGACATAAGTCGAAGAAAATTACTGTTGTTGTAGCCACATTTTCATGTGGAGAAGGCGATCCTCGTCAAGCTCCAGTAGGTGAGCAAGCTCGTTCCTGTCCAAAGGACCGATCGCCGCAGGATCAGGGTGGCCACTGGTTACTTAAAGGCGCCAATTACCTGTCTTGTCATATCGAGCATCATAGGCACTCAGTATTTGTGCAACCGCCCGGCCCCTTACCAAGACTCTCCGTTCGATTCCGCTGATTGTCTGCGACTGCCGTTGCAGCTACTCCGTATGAAGCATTACACTAACCGCAACCTGTGGACGCGCCATGTAGCTAAGCTTCTCGTGATACCACACAGATCGAACCACATTGCTGTATGATGCTCACAGCTATCCCGTGCCGGGAAGAGACAGTCAGTATAGGCCGCTTTATGGGATGAGCCAAAACTTTCCATACACTGTTTTCCAAATAACTTTGGACAACTCTCGGTCACATGTTACAAGATGTGTCCGGGCCTTGTATAACGTGATTGTATCGCCGGCTGAGGTAGACCAGCAGCCGTCCAAGATTTTTTGTATATTGAAGGACCCACAATCCTTAAATAATAACACTTATAAATCCTTTTCAATACTTCAGTGATTACAATTCAATGGTGTTCTAGTTTGTTGGGTGGTGTCAGTCAGTAAAGCTCTTTTAGCCGGTAGGTTGCTGTTCTTGAGAATTCAGGCACTCGGTCGGTTAGATTTGGATGCGAATGAATCAGGATGCGGACGTGCCTTAGGTTGCGAACGAATCAGCTTTAGAATGTGAACGAGGCGCCTAAAGGTGTGAGCGAATCAGCGTTAGGATGCAGAGGAGTCGCGTTAGGGTGCAAACGGATCAGCGTTAGGATGAGAATGAGTCGCATCAGGGCGCAAGCGAATCAGTGTTAGGATGCAGACGAGTTGCGTTAAAATATGAGCGAATCTGCGTTAGGATGTAGACTTGTTGCATTCGGGCGCAAATGAATCAGCGAAATGCGTTAGGATGCGAAAGAGTCGTTGTTAGGATGCGAATAAATCAGGTTAAGGATGCAGACGTATTAGCGTTAGGATGCGAATGAGTCGCATTAGGGTACGAACGAGTCAACGATAGGGTGCAGACGAGTCCCGTTAGGATGCAGACGAGTCGCTATAGGATACGAACAAATAAGCGTTCGGACGAGTTGCGTTAGGATGTGGACGTGTCACACTAGGGTGCAAACTGCAATGGAAGCGAACGAGTCGCGTTAGGGTGTAAACGAATAAGCGTTAGGGTGCGAACGAGTCGCACTAAGGTGCAAACGAATCAGCGTTACGATGCGAACAAGTTCGCGTTACGATGCGGACGTGTCGCGTTAGGATGCGATCAAAAAAGTGTTCGGACGAGTCGCGTTAGGATGTGAACGTGTCGCGTTAGGGTGTAAACTGCAATGGAAGCCAACGAGTCGCGTTAGGATGTGAGCGATTCAGCTTTAGCATGCAGACGAGTCGTGTTAGGGTACAAACGAATCAGCGCTGAGATGTGAACCAGTCAGCCTTAGAATGCACACGAGTCACTTTGGGTAGCGAATAAGTTGCGTTAGGATGCAGGCGAGTCACGTTAGGATGCGAACAAATCAGCGTTAGAATGTGGACGTGTCGCGTCAGGGTACAAACTGCAATGGATGCAAACGAGTAGCATTAGGGTGTGAGCGAATCAACATTAGGATTCTGACGAGTCGCGTTAGGTTGCAAACGAAGCAGCGCTGGGATGGGAACAAATCAGCATTGGGAGACGGACGAGTCATTTTAGGAAGCGGACGTGTCGCGTTAGAATACGAACGAGTAGCATTAGGATGCTGACGAGTCGCGTTAGGATGCAAACGAATTAGCGTTATTTCTGCTACAAAAGGATCAGTCAGTTAGTATGCGAACGATTTGCGTTACAATGCGAACGATCACGTTATTCTTAGGGCTTCGAGACTTTCTGACTGCGCACTTTTCTTTTCGAGAGTGCAAACGAATCAGCGTTACGATGCGAATAAGTCAGCGTTAGGATACGGACGAGTCACTTTAGGATGCGGACGTGTCGCGTTAGGATGCGAACAAATAAACGTTCGGACGAGTCGCGTTAGGGTGTAAACTGCAATGGAAGCCAACGAGTCGCGTTAGGATGTTAGCGAATCAGGTTTAGCATGCAGACGAGTTGTGTTAGGGTGTAAACAAATCAGCGTTGGGATGCGAAAAAGTCAGCCTTAGGATGCCCACGAGTCACTTTGGGTAGCGAATAAGTTGCGTTAGGATGCAGGCGAGTCACGTTAGGATGCGAACAAATCAGCGTTAGAATGTGGACGTGTCGCGTCAGGGTAAAAACTGCAATGGATGCAAACGAGTAGCATTAGGATGTGAGCGAATCAACATTAGGATTCAGACGATTCGCGTTAGGATGCAAACGAATCTGCATTAGGATGCGAACAAATCAGCATTAGGATGCAGACGGAGTAGCATTAGGATGCGAGTAAATCAGCTTTAGGATGCTGACGAGTCGAACCCATGAACATTCCACTAAGGACTCACTCACTTCCGGTATCGGTTGTTGGATTACATTCTTGCTGTACCGAAAGTAGTTTTCATCTACAAAAGAACTATCCCAACTTCGATATATGGTTATATTTGAACCACACAGCCTGTGGAGAAAAAAAGCATACATGCACGTTATTTCTGCCTATTAAATTCAGATGTCTAGACTATAAACCGTCAAATAGGTGGACAAAGAGGTGCTACTGCAATAAATTTGGAAATATATGTATTTTTATCTAATCATTCAAAAATGTTTAGAATTTTCTTGTATATAGTTTCTAACATTTTTCCTGTTTTTTTTTTTTTTTTTTTTTTGGTTGTAGGGATTCTCAACAAAAACCAGCAACAGTGGCAGCAACTAAAACCCCATCAACCAACCAGCGAGACCATACAACTAACCAAAGGGGGTAATTTCAAAGTTAGGAAGATTGAAGAGATACAATGGCTTCTGAAGCATCATCATACGCTTCATCATGCTTACAATCAAATAAGGCACCAAAGGAATTGTTGGAGCTGTTGGATGCTTTAAGGCAAGCAGTACAACATCAGCACCCTCAACATTTGCAAGGCCCCAGTATCAGTTTGGGTAATCCGCAAGGAATGTTGGAGCTGCAGCAGCAGCAGCAGCAACAAGAGCAACTCCGTCGGCAGCAAACACTTCAGCATGGGAAAAAACCTCGCATGGAACTGAGCCAAATTGAGTTGATCTATCGTGCTGAGGGTAATGCAAATTTGGTGCTTGCATTACCGCAATTTAAAAAAGTTTTACGTTTGCCAAAAATTCAACTAAAATGTCAACAACAACAACAACATCCATCTGAACATGGACAGTCACAACTGCAACTGCAACATATAGCTGGCCAGCAACAACATCAAGAGAACCCATTTGGCCCAAAATATCCTGAGCCAAACAAACAACAATGCCAGAAACAGGAGCTGGAACAGCAACAGCAGGAACAAGAAGAACAGCCTGCATTGAAACAGCAGGAGCCAACAAACATGACTTTAACTACCATCAGCCAACAGCAATTCCAAACGAACGGTATGACTTTCGGATGTCTATGCTATCATCCTAATCTGCTCCCCGCTATTGCCTCAAAGTATCCTTTTTGGCTATGGGGCAAACTGCTGATTGCAGCAAATATTATATTTGTTTAGTCTACATTAGGGTATGCCGAAGGGAAAGGGGAAAGTGGGCCCAAATTTAGGAATTTTAAAGTTTCAAGCTATATGAGTCTCCTGTTATGAACACCATTTGACATTTTGTTCAAAACAAAATGTCAACATAAAAAGTTGGCAACCCACCCAGCAATGATTTTAAACAAGTAAAACAAGCATTAAGTTCGCCCGGGCCGAACTTTGGATACCCATCACCTCGGGTATATATGAAAACTCCCTTTCGTCAGAATCCGGTGCAAATTGGATAACTTAAGCACCCAAATTCCACATGGACATTAAGTGGTCTAAAACACCCTGGCGACATTCAACGGAGAATTACTGAGTCATTTTATTAACATTTTGAGTTTCAAAGTCTTTACCTGTCCTTTGTCTATGGTTATATTCTATTCAGTATACCCTAATGTAACTTTATTTCCAAGTGCCAGCTTTAGGGGGATGATTTCGTGGGGAACGCCTCTGAAATTCCATTTTGAAAACTTTAATGATTTTATTTGGAATTTCTTGTTTTGCCTTCCGAATTTCGAAGGAATGTGTTTATATCATTCGCTTTCATTTATTATTGTTGCTGATATGTTGCACTGGTAGAGTTATTGTTCAGCCGATTGTCTGTCGGCCTGTCTGTGTGTCTTTACGTCCATTTGTCTATCCCCAGGTCTTTTACAGCCGCCTGTCCAAGGCTTATCGCCACAAAAGTTCCTCATTCGGTTAGTTTTTTTTTTTTTTTTTGGTTGGCATTATTGCTAATTCATTTGCTGCACCCAGCTGTCTGCTTGCCCATTCCACCGTACCATCCAATTCCAATCCCATCCTTGGGAGTTCTGGTCCCAACGTATGGGGCCGCATCTAAATGTGTTTGACCGTCTGTTTAGCTTTTGTCTATATGCAACTTTTTTGTTTGTTTTCTCCTATTTTATTTCTATGTTTCCGGCTGCTTCCGTTTTTCACCCCACCGTAAATTTTGCCAACAATACGGCTTCTGCTCCTTTGTGGCCTGTGTGTGCGCGATGGTGTGGTTGCTCCAAGCCAGCTGTTGGAATCTTGACAATGGACCATTATGTGGCTTATATTGGTATCATACGCTGTCTTCTGGGAAATGAGTTTGTATTCGAAGCGGATATTGTTGCAGTGCCAAATCCCAATGACAGGGAATGGATAAATGAGCACATTAGGCCTTTCAGGCCAGGTATGTATGTTTCTGAGTTTATGAATTATTGTAGTTACAGTGGTAAATAAAAGTGTTACTTCAAATGCTTAACAAGGGCTCTAATGGTATACCATCAGATGCGCAATTGGTAAAGAAATAGTGTCGCAATGCCAAAAAACGCCGGCGATATCTTGACTGAAATCCTGAAAGAAAAATTTGTAACTCCATTATCTCAGTTATCAAGTTATAGATATTCCAGACATCTATGCATGTTTTTTGGAGGTTTTTACGAGCTCATGACGATAAGCCTATAAATGCATTTTTGGCAGCACTTCAAAAATTGAAATGCTAGAGTCAGCCCCTGGACCTACTAGGAACTCCAAATTTTGCATAATTATTAAAAACCATCTCCACATTCAGTATGTCAAGTTTCGTGTGGATATCCTCATTCGTTAAAATGCTATAGATTTATTCCAAAGATTTTTCGACTGTGGTCATGTCCTCCATACAATTCTTGAACCATATCTTTTTATATTTTTTCCCTCTAAACGAAAATGAGACAGGTACCGGCAGCTAAACTCTTTTTAATTATGTTAAGGGGCAATAGAAGAACGTATTTTGAAAATATGGCGAGGCTATAACGGCTCTCGCTGTTGCTCCGTGTGCCCAGGTTCGAATATCGGCCGGGCTCTGACGAATTTTTTCATTTTTAAGTTTTTTGCCTGTTAGAGAGGAGATTTTCTTTGCAAATGATCATCGCCCCAACCGGCAAGGTTATATTAGGTTAGCTTAAATGGGTCGCCCACCAAAGGTGAGTTCACTCGGAGGCCAGTTTGGCCCATTGTGGTACCCTAGAGAGAGAAAGAGCAAGAAAAGGGAAAGTGTGAGACCTTGTACTAGATGTAATAAAAGAACATGTAAAGAGGCGTTAAGTTCGGCCCGGCCGAACTTTGGATACCCACCACCTCGGGTATATATGTAAACCACCGTTCATCAAAATCCGGTGAAAATTCCATACCTTATGCCCCATAGCAGTTACATCGAAATATGTTCCGATTTGGACCAAATACTAATAAGTAAAAGTCATTGTTCAATTGTGTATAACAAAATATTGGTCTTGATAGTAGCTAATGGGTTGCCCAAAAAGTAACTGCGGATTTTTCATATAGTCGGCGTTGACGAATTTTTTCACAGCTTGTGACTCTGTAATTGCATTCTTTCTTCTGTCAGTAATCAGCTGTTACTTTTAGCTTGTTAGAAAAAAAGTGTAAAAAATTATATTTGATTAAAGTTCATTCTAAGTTTTATTAAAAATTCATTTACTTTCTTTTAAAAAATCCGCAATTACTTTTTAGGCAACCCAATATATCTAAAAAACCGATCTGGACCGACCTGTGCCATATTGCAGAAGTACGTCAAGGGGCTTAATTTAACTCACTGTCCTAAATTTTAGCGACATCGGATAATAAATGCGCCTTTTATAGGCCCAAAACCTTAAATCGAGAGATCGGTCTATATGGCAGCTATATTCAAATCTGAACCGATCTGGGCCAAATTGAATAAAGATGTCGACGGGCCTAAGACAACTCACTGTCACAAATTTCATCAAAATCGGATAACAAATGTGGCTTTTATGTGCCTAAGACCCTAAATCGGCGGATCGGTCTATATGGCAGCTATATCCAAATTTAAACCGATCTGGTCCAAATTGACGGAGAATGTCGAGTGATCTAACACAACTCACTGTCACAAATTTCAGCAAAGTCGGATAATAAATGTGGCTTTTATGGGCCTAAGACCCTAAATCGGCGGATCGGTCTATATGGTAGCTTAATCCAAATCTGGACCGATCTGGGTCAAATTAACGAAGGATGTCTGTGGGCCTAACATAACTTACTGTTTCAAATTTCTGCAAAATCGGATAATAAATGTTTCTTTTAAGGGCCTAAGACTCTAAATCGGCGGATCGATCTATATGGCAGCTGTATCCAAATCTGGACCGATCTGGGCCAAATTGAGGAAATATATCGAAGGGCCTAACACAACACATTGTCACAAAATTCAGCAAAATCGGATAATAAATATGGCTTTTATGGGCCTAAGACCCTAAATTGGCGGATCGGTCTATATGGCAGCTATATCCAAATCTGGACCGATCTGGGCCAAGTTAACGAAGATTGTCTAATTGCCTAACATAACTCGCTGTTCCAAATTTCAGCAAAATCGGATAATAAATGTGGCTTTTATGGGCCGAAGACCCTAAATCGAAGGATCGATAAGCCAAATTGACGAAGGATGTCGAAGGGCCTAACACAACTCACTGTCCCAAATTTCAGCAAAATCGGATAATAAAAGTGGATTTTATGGCCCTAAGACCGTAAATCGGTCGATCGGTCTATATGGGGGCTATATCAAGATATAGTGAAGATCTCTATTTTTAGAGACTGTATCGTGATTTTAACAGACAGACGGACGGACATGGATAAATCGTCTTAGATTTTTACGCTGATCAAGAATATATATTCTTTATAGGGTCGGAAATGGATATGTGTGTTGTGTTGCAAACGGAATGACAAAATGAATATACCCCCATCCTTCGATAGTGGGTATAAAAAGACAAAAAAAAAAAGACAGGAAGAGTGGAGAAACCCGATCGGGAGATGAAGAACCGCACGGACCTACCTACGCCAGAGCCTGTGTCCCCCCCTTCGGAACCAGCCTGTTCCCTCAACAATTCTCAGGAGACATACCAGAGGTACGTTTAGAAGTTTACCTAGATCACAGAGGAAACGGCTTCCCAGAAAGGAGAGCCTACGTCTCTGCAGTCGCGGACAGGAACAAAGCAAGTGCTTAATAATCTCCTCCTCATCCTCATCGAGGCAACTCCTACAAAAGTCATTGTGCGGTATCCCCATGCGCGCCGCCCTGCGGCCTATGGCACAGTGTCCGGTTATGTCCCCTGTCAAAGTACTCATCGACCTCTTATCGAACGCCAGCAATTCCCTCGTCCTCCTCCGGTCGATGACCGGCCAAAGCGCCGGCAACATCTACCGTGTCCCACTTCGCCACCGGCGCCGCCCTGGCAATCCCCTCTACTGTGTTCAGTAGCTCGACAAATGGCACATAGGCATGATTGGTCCACCCGGTGCAGACGAACACCTCCTGGCGCACTCATTCGTCCTCTCATTTCCTGGAATCCCCTTATGCCCAGGAACCTATGTCAGCGTCACATCGTGGGCCCTGAGCCTATCCAGCCCTTATACACCCTCCCCCATGGATCATACCAAAACACCACCTGCAAAATTTCAGTCAAATCGGACGAGAACTTGACTCGAGCCCTCTAGAGGCTCAAGAAGTCAAGACCCAAGATCGGGGTATATGGCAGCTATATCAAAATATGGACCGATTTGGCCCATTTACAATCCCAACCGACCTACACTAATTAAAAGAATTTGTGCAAAATTTCAAGCGCCTAGCTTTATTCCTTAGAAAGTTAGCGTGCTTTCGACAAACAGACGGACGGACATGGCTAGATCGACATAGAATGTCATGACGATCAAGAATATATATACTTTATGGGGTCTCAGACGCCTGTTTCGAGGTGTTACATACAGAATGACGAAATTAGTATATCTCCATCCTATGGTGGAGGGTATAAAAATTCGACAGAGCTCGACCGGGATTCGAACCTGGCCACACGGAGCAACAGCGAGAACCGTTGCCGTTGTCAAGCGTCCGAAGCCATCAATACATCTTCCAGCAGGTGCGCAGAATCATGAGCACCATGGAAGTAGTGTAATTGTCGCAGATAAAAAGTCTGTCATTACACGAAAACACATGTATTGGGAAAAAGTACAGCTAATAGACAGGGTTATCGAGCGTTTTCGTAATAAATACGATTCAAATACAACATACTAATGCACGGCCCTTGAAGCCATGACGCCAAATATGGTTGAAACGTCTTCTAACCAAAGACGAAACGCGTCCCATAGTGGTTGGTGTGTGTTGGTATCTGTGGCTTTCCTTTTCCATTTTCGACTTTAATATGATTTTCTGTAAATATTTTGTCGGAAATAAATTTTAATATATTCTTATCAGCGCATAACTTTTGCCCCCCACTCTACCACATTTGTTTTCAAATGTCTGTACAAATATTTACTTGTCTGTCGAAATGTTTTTGGAATTTTTCTTGCTTTACTTTCCCTCGCAGCATTGTCTGCTGAGCCTAAAGAAGTCATAGCCAATATGCATGTGAATGTGCCATGCCTTATAGATTAGGGAATCTAAGCATTGGCTATGCATCGTCTTTGTTGATTTGGCCAAAAATTTTGCAAATTTTTAGTTTCGAAAGCTTCCAATGCCTTAATCTGAACAGGACATTCAGGATATTTTGGAAGCTTATGGGTAGTTGCATTCGTTTGAAAGTATGGAGTGCATTATTTCAGGGAAATTATTTGTGGAAAAATCTAATTAGAGCTCAAGCACCCACAAAAAGAGGAGGATGTTCGTCTATTGGTTACAACATACCAATGAAATGTCTGGGAAAGGGAAGTGAATAATAAATGATTACTGAATTCTTGGTTTGTTTCCAAACAATATGGCGGGAGATCAGCATTCGTAGTTTCTGTCTAAGAAAAAATTTTGTGTTATTGCTTTAGGTATAAAAGTGAAATATAACTAAGTTCGGCCGGGCCGAATATTGGGAACCCACCATCAAGAATTCTGCTGAAAATTTACACAAAATAAATTTAGTTGAAGGACTTAAATTTATTCTACATACCAATCTGCTGTCAAACCAGCAATAATTAAAGCTTCTAGGAACCAAACAAGGATGATCGAGAGTCCGGTATACATGGGAGTTATATTAGGTTATAGACTGATTTGAACCCTTTTTGGCACAGTTGTTAAAAATCACAAGCAAAACACCGCATGCAAAATGTCAGCCAAATAGGACTAAAATTGCGGCTTGTAAGGAATCAATGAGTCATATTGGGTGATCGGTTTATATAGGAGCTTTATCAGGTTATAGACTGATTCGATGCGTACTTGGTACAGTAGTTGGAAGTCATAACAAAAGCCTACATGCTCAATTTCAGCCAAATCGGTCAAAAATTGCGGCTTGTAAGGAATCAAGAAGTCAAATCGGTAGATCGGTTTATATAGGAGCTATATCTTAATCTGAACCGATATGGCCCATTTTCAATCTTCAACGACCTACTTCAATAATAAGTATCTATGCAAAATTTCAAGCGGCTTTCTTTACGCGTTCCACCGCTATCGTGATTTCGACAGACGGACGGACGGTCGGACGGACATGGCTAGGTCAAATCAGAACGTCGAAATGATCAAGAATATATGTACTTTATGGGGTCTTAGACGAATTGCGCAAAACTAGCCGCTTGTAACTTGATCGTCATGACATTTAAGTCGTCCGTCTGTTCATCATTCCGTCTGTCTGTCGAAAGCACGCTAACTTTCCAAGGAGTAAAGCTAGCCGCTTGAAATTTTGCACAAATACTTCTTATAAGTGTAGGTCAGTTGGGATTGTAAATGGGCCAAATCGGTCCATGTTTTGATATAGCTGCCATATAAACCGATCTTGGGTCTTGACTTCTTGAGCATTTAGAAGGCGCAATTCTTATCCGATTGAAATGGAATTTTGCACGACGTGTTTTGTTATGATATCCAAAAACTGTGCCAAGTATGTTTCCAATCGGTCCATAACCGGATATAGGTGCCATATAAACCGGTCTTGGGTCTTGGCTTCTTGAACCTTTAAAGGGCGCAATTCTTGTCCGATTGGAATGAAATTTTGCACGACGTATTTCGCGATGGCTTCCAACAACTGTGGTGAGTTAGGTTCAAATCGGTCAATAACGTGATATAGCTGTCATATAAACCGGTCTTGAATCTTGACTTCTTGAGCTTCTAGAGGGCGCAATTCTTATCCGATTGGAATGAAATTTTGCACGACATATTTCGCCATGACTTCCAACAACTGTGCTGAGATAGTTTCTCGATCTCTCTATTTTACTTCTTGAGTACCATATAAACCGATCTTGGGTCTTGACTTCTTGAGCCTTTAGAGTTCGCAATTCTTATCCGATTTGAATGAAATTTTGTCCCAAGTATTTTGTTATAATATCCAACATTTGTGACAAGTTTGGATGAAATCGGTCCCTAACCTGATATAGCTGTCATATAAACCGATCTAGGGACTTGATTTCTTGAGCTTCTACAGGGCGCAATTCCTATCCGATTTGGCTGAAATTTTGCGTGACGTATTTTATTATGACTTTCAACAACTGTGCCAAATAAGGTTCAAATCGGTTCATAATCTGATATAGCTGCCATATAAACCGATCTGGGATATTGACTTCTTGAGCCTCTAAAGATCGTAATTATTATCCGATTTGCGTGAAATATTATACGACGGATCCTCTCATGACCATCAACATACGTGTTTATTATGGTCTGAATCTCGTCTATGGCCTGATACAGCTCCCATATAAATCGATCTCTCTATTTTACTTCTTGAAACTCCAAAGGGCGCAATTCTTATTCGAATTGGCTGACCTTTTCAACAGGTCTCCAACATATAATTTAAATGTGGTTCGAACCGGACCATATTTTGATATCGCTCTAATAGCAAAGCAAGTCTATTCTTTTATCTTTTTTTTGCCTAAGAAGAGATGCCGTGAAAAGAACTCGACAAATGCGATCCATGGTGGGGGTATATAAGATTCGGCCCGACGGAACTTAGCACGCTTTTACTTGTTTTTACAACTTTTTCTAGTTTTTCGAATAAATTATTAAATCCTTTTTTTTTTGTGTAAAGTTTCAAGTATTTTAAAAAGACAAATCTCTTAGGGTATGATATGCATATCACAACTTATTCAAATTGCAACTTTGTTGCCAATAAAAACTTCTTTACTCTCTTGGGGATCTCAGTAAGCAATAACAAATACAAAACAATCAATCATCGACTCAGACCATTCCTTTTGTCTACGCTCATTGCAAGTTGAACTCAAATGTTTTGTTTTGGATTTTTCCTACATGCAGCAGTTACTACCTTCGACTACCATCAGCTTTCTTTGTAGTTGTCTTTGAACAACTCTTCAATGTGGCAAATTGAAAATCTCCTGATAATTGTCGGTAGCACAACAAAAGTTAAATGTACTGCCAAACTTCTATTGGAACGTAAGACTCTTTGCTTTTCAGTTTAGAATATTGGCAGCAGGGGTATTATTTGCATTAGGATCTTTGAAAATGTTGTCCCTTGCTGAGAATGAAATGGAATAAGTTTGCCAGGTGAAAGATTAAGAGCAGGTGAAGTAAACAAATGTTGAATTTACAACAATATCCACAAAAAAAAACAACTATTTGCCAAGAAAGAAAAAAGGTAGAATAATTTAAAGAAATGTAGTTTATTTTAAAATAAAAACTTGTTGTATATCTTACTGCAAGTAGAGTTGTTAACATTATTTTGAGAATTTAAAGATAATCTGCAAAGTAAAGCAAAAAAACTGTGAAAGTAAAACTGATAAGCATTTTAGGAACGCATCACTCATGTTGTGATATAGCTACCATATAAAAATATCTCGATCTGAACTCTTGAACCTCTAAAAGTCTACAAAACTTCCAACAACAATGCCAAGTAAGATCCAAATCGGTCCCTATCTAACTTACCTCCCATACTAACTGATCTCCCGAATTGACTTCTTCAACTTCTAAGGCAATACAAACTTAGAGATCCCAAGGCTTTCAACTACAACGCAAGTGAATGAGGCCTTCCACGACAATTTAAGGTGTATACCAAGCCAAATTAGGAAGTTGATCATATGTCATTTAAACGGTACACTCAACCAAATTTGCTAAAACAGCAATTTTTGTCTGCTGAAAATTGGAAAGCAGACATTACTGCTGGTTTAGCAAACATTTTGGTTAGCTAAATAAGCAAACAAAATCTGCTGTTCTAAGAACAAAAATCTGCTGGAAAAAAATTTGCATGCAATTTTTAAAGATTTTTTTTTTAGAAATTTTGTTGTCCGTCCGTCTATCGAAATCACGATAGCCGTCTAACGCGTAAAGCTAGCCGCTTGAAAATTTACACAGATACTAAATACTGATGTAGGTCGTTGGGGATTGAAATGGGTCATATCGGTTCAGATTTAGATATAGGTCCCATATTAACCGATCTCCCGATTTGATTTCTTGAGCCTCTGGAAGGCGCAATTTTTGTCCGATGTGGTTGAAATTTTGCATGTGATATTCTGTTATGACTTCCAACAACTGTGCTAAGTACAGTTCAAATCAGTCGAGAACCTCATATAGCTCCCATATGAACTGATCTCTCGATTTGACTTCTTGAGCCCCTGGAAGCCGCAATTTTTGTCCGATTTGGCTGAAATTTTACACATGTTATTCTGTTATGACTTTCAACAACTGTGCCAAGTACAGTTCAAATCAGTCAAGAACCTCATATAGCTTCCATATAAACGTATCTCCCGATTTGACTTCTTAAGCCCCTGGAAGCCTCAAGTTTCATCCGTTTTATCTGGAATTCTGCACATAGTGTTCTGTTATGACTTCCAACAACTGTGCTGAGTACGGTTTAAATCGGTCAAGAACCGGTTTAAATCGGTCAAGAACCTGATATAGCTCCCATAAAAACCGATCTCCCGATTTGAATTCTTGAGCCCTTAGCAGCTGCAATTTATATCCGATTTGGTTGAAACTTTGCACATAATGTTCCGTTTTGATTTCCAACCACTGTGCTTAGTACGGTCCAAAACGGTCAAGAACCTGATATAGCTCCCATATAAAACGATCTGCCGATTTGATTTCTTGAGCCATTACAAGCCGCGATTTTTTCCGATGTGGGTGAAATTTTGCATATAGTGTTCTTTTATGACTCTCAACAAGTGTGCCAAGTGCGGTCCAAAACGGTCAAGAACCTGATATAGCTCCCATATTGTAGCAGAATCCATGATGGTGGGTTCCCAAGATTCGGCCCGGCCGAACTTGGCACGCTTTTACTTGTTTTACCCTCCACCATAGGATGGGGGTATACTAATTTCATCATTCGGTTTGTAACACCTCGAAATATGCGTCTGAGACCCCATAAAGCATATATATTCTTGATCGTCATGTCATTTTAATTCGATCTAGCCATGTCCGTCCGTCTGTCTGTCGAAAGCACGGTAATTTTCGAAGGAGTTAAGCTAACTGCTTGAAATTTTGCACAATTACTTTTTATTAGTGTGGGTCGGTTGGGATTGTAAATCGGCCAAATCAGTCCATGTTTTGAAAGAGCTGTCATACAAACCGATCTTGGGTCTTGACTTCTTGAGCCTCTAGAGTGCGCAATTCTCGTCCGATTTGACTGAAATTTTACGCGTGGTATTTTGGTATCACTTCCAACAACTGCGCTAAGTATGCTTCAAATCGGTTAATGTTTTGATAAAGCTGCCATATAAACCGATCTGGGGTCTTGATTCTGGAGCCACTAGAGGACGCAATTCCTATCCAATTTGGCTGACACTTTGCACGAGATGTTTTGTTATGAATTTCAACAACTGTGCCAAGTATGGGTGAAATCGGTGCATAACCTGATATAGCTGTCATATTATCCGATATGGGGTCTTGACTTCTTGAGCCAATGAAGCGTGCAATTCTCATCCGATTTGGATGAAATTTTGCATGAGGTGTTTTGTTATGACTTCCAATAACTGTGCTAAGTATGGCGCAAATCGGTATATAGCCTGATATAGCTGTCATATAAACCGATCTGGGATCTTGACTTCTTAAGCCTATAGAGGACGCAATTCTCATCCGATTTGGCAGAAATTTTGTACAACGGCTTCTCTCATAACCTTCAACATACGTGTCTAATATCATCTGAATCGATCAATAGCTCGATACAGCTCCCATATAAACCTATCTCCCGATTTTGCTTCTTGAGCCACTACAAGGGGCATTTCTTATTCGAATGAACTCAAATATTACACAATTACTTCTAGAATGTTCAGCATTCATTTATGGTCCGAATCGGACTATAACTTGATATAGCTCCAATAGCATAACAGTTCTTATTCAATATTCTTTGTTTGCCTAAATAGAGATACCGCGCATAGAACCCGACAACTGCGATCCATGGTGGAGGGTATATAAGATTCGGCCCGGCCGAACTTAGCATGCTCTTTCTTGTTAATATTTAATAATGTCTGCTTTCCCTTTTTTAGCAAACAAAAATTGTTGTTTTAGCAAAAATTTTGCCATTTTGAGAAACACATTTCGTTCAGTGCATCTGTGAAAATTTTGCCTTAAAAAAATAAGATTAAAATGTTGTCATTCGGAAAAGGAACATTGAAATTTTGTCTCTTGAGAAATTATCATTGAAATTTTGTTTTAGTTGAAAAATTTATCATTTCAACCGACAGATTGCAGATAGGTAGTCGTATCGGAAGGACGAACGGACATACGGTAAAGCAAGAATGACATATAATAGCTAAATATCTTAAAAGTTTACGATAATCAATATCCGAAATCGTAATCTAAGCTTTCACATGGCCCAAATGAAGTGGGTAAAATAATTATACCCACTTCATATCGTAGTGGTTCTAGAAACAATCTTCGATATTCGTATGTTCGAAGAATGCATTCATGCTACGCATCCAATGAATATGCAATGAATAATTTGAAAACATTGTTGTAGAGGTATTCAGTTCGTGGTATGGTAGTTGTGGTACAATGTAAGGACATCTGCAGCATGGTTCAAAAAATAACTCAACACCTTTACGTTTACTAGAAATATTGAGCACTGAAAAAATTGTTATCTTAACTTTAAAGATTCGAGCCAAAGATTAGAAAACTTAATTTAAAGGTGATTAATTTTCCAAATTTTAAAGGAAGCATTCCATTTGGTGAAAAATATTTTCCTTCATATTAAGTATTTCTTATTTTAAATGGTATGTTTATAAGTTCTTAAATTTGCGTCTTGTTATTAAAGTCAAATATCTTAAATGGAGGCAAAATATCGTTGAAAGTAAGAAAATTTTCCTTGTGACAAGACAACAGTGAACTGTAGTTTAATACGCAAAAAAGCAATACAAATAAGAGCGTCTTTAAATGTTTAATTTTGTAGATTGAGGCTCTAAATTTGAAAAAAGAATTTTACAAAAAAAAAAAATATTATTGGCCTGTCGTCTATGAAGTAAAATAAGAATCAATCAGCGATCAAAATTTGAAACGGATGGTCATGTCCCTTAGTAAATAGGAAACTAAATTTGAAGAAAGCATCTTTATTTTGAAATTTTGGTTTTGGCTTGCTTACATTGCTAAAATCCTACGAATAAGGAAAAATCTTAAATTTTGGTCCACCTTTTTTTTGCAGTGTGTTAGGTTACAACGAAACTTACTATTCTCACATAAAAAGTAAAGAAAATATTTTTTTTACTCAAGCAATGCATTGAAAATTTCATAAAACTTTGGCTTCTTCACTTCTGGCGCAAATGTGAATCAAAAGATTATTTCTCTACTTTGAGTTATGTATGCTTTGCTGCTTGCTAACTCAGTTGTATTTACATTTTAATAAAGTTTTGTTTGGATTTCGTCGAACACAAGAGAGAAGCATGTAAAAACGTGCTAAGTTCGGCCGGCCCGAATATTGGGAACCCACCACCATGGATTCTGTTGAAAATTTCTACAAATGAATTTGGTTGAATATGTCTACTTTATGGGCTAAATTTCTACCAAATCTAGGAATAATTTAAGTATTTAATGGGCCGTAGATTGGGGCGCACAACAAGCCGATTACTGTCTTAGGTGTATGTCCATAGCGGTATGGGGCGGTCTAATATCTGCACCCTTTTTTTTATCTAACCTAACCTTCTTTAGGTGCTGTTGAAGTAAAATCGGGAAATCAGTTCATATGGGAGTTATATCAGGGACCGATTTGAACAGTACTTGGCATGTTCGTTGGAAGTCGTAAGAGAACACTACGTGCAAAAGTCTGTTACGGCTTCCCGGGGTTCAAGAAGTTAAATTGGGAGATCGGTTCATACCGCAACTGGATCAGGGTTAGACCTTTTTGCACCATTCTTACCACTCTGTGCAAAATTTCACCCAAATTGATTTAAGATCTGGGGTCTCAAGAAGTCAAATCTTAAAAGAGATACCGCGCAAAGAACTCGACAAACGCGATCCATGGTGGAGGATCTATAAGATTCGGCCCGGCCGAACTTAGCACGCTCTTACTTGTTAATACCTTTGTTTCTCATAGTTTTCCGGAGGCGGGTTACTGGCCCAGCGCCCAACCGCATGTTTTTTGTGGGATTGCACATGTATCCCTTGTTGTGGCGAGCCTTTTGCTCCAAGATCCGACGCTCGCCTCCAGCCGCCCCTAACCTGGGAACAGACGCTGATGTTGGCCATTGGTTATTTGAAGGCGACGATAACTCGCCTTGTCATCTCGAGTATCATTGGTACTTAGTATTTAATTAAGTGCCACCTGACTCCTCACTGAGACTCTCCTCTCGAAAATCGCTGACTGCCCGCGGCCACATTTGCAGCCTACTCCGCATAAAATAACTTCCACCATCCTAAACCTGCGGAGGCGATCGGTAGCTTTCAGCTAAGCTACCCGTGATAAAGATGAACAACACACATATCGGAGCTCAAAGTTTCAGCCTGTGTGATGCTCATAGTTATTCCGGGTCGGCCATGACAGAACAGGAAAAAAGTTTTGAAGTTGAGAGGCACGGATTTTAGATACACGGTTTCTTTGGAGAAACATCTTAGAATTGTATGTAGTTTACGTTTTTTCTATACGATTTTTTATTTATTTTCCCATCCATACAGATCAAATCGGCCCAATGCATATATTTTCTGGGGTTACAGATTAGTCTTTCCAGGTGTTACAAACGAAGTGACTAGATTAGTATACCCCCATCGTATCTATGGTGGTGGTTATAAAAAATACAAATTGAAAGGAACAACATAAACTTTGTAATATTTTGTTTTATTTTCAGCACTGCTGCAGCAATTTCTATTTGCCTTAAAATTCTTATATTTTGTTTTTATTTTCTCTCTTTGTTTCATGCTTTTCATCCTCTTGACCCCCATCATGGACTGACTGGTGTGCAGCTAATCGTTTGGATAAAGAATTTGGTGGCCATTACGGTTTGCTACTGCCAGATGCTACTCAATTGCCAACAGAGTTCGATATTTTATTTTCCAATTTACAGGTAAAACCAATTTTCTACTGCTACTCTAGCATGGCATTCGAATGGAACTCCATGAAAGAGAAACCTTAACTCCCACTCACCAATACATCTATGGTACACCGAGAAAAAACGAATATTTTCTTTAGAGTTTCAAATGTAAATATTTATTTAGATTAGGTGATAGAGGGAACATGCCATCAAAATTTCATTGAAACGTTGGTCTTAGACACATTTTACCTTCAAACTATATATCTTAAAATCTATTCTACATTCCAAATTTCATCGAAATTTTGCCTTTATAGAAAATAAAATTTGCCTTTAGGAAAAATTTCTTGAATTTTTCTGAAAAATTGTATACCCACCACCGAAGGATGGGGATATATTCATTTTGTCATACGTATCGAAATGTCTGACTCTATAAAGTATGCATATCGTCGTAAAAAGCTAAGACGGTCTAGCCATGCCCGTCCGTCTGTCTGTTGAAATCACGCTACTGTCATTAACAAGTAAAACGGCGTTAAGTACGGTCGGGCCGAACTTTGGATACCCACCACCTCGGTAATATATATGTAAACCACCTTTCGTCAAAATCAGGTAAAAAATGCATACCTTATGCCCCATAGCAGCTACATCGAAATATGTTCCGATGTGGACCAAATACTAATAAGTACAAGACATTGTTCAATTGTGTATAACAAAATATTGATCTTTTTAGTAGCTATATCCAAAAATAAACTGATCTGAACCATATACGACTCGAATGTCTAAAAGCCAAACATAAGTCACTGTATCAAATTTCAGTGAAATCGGATTATAAATGCGCCTTTTATGTGGCCAAGACTTTAAATCGAGATATCGGTCTGTATGGCAGCTGCATCCACATCTAGACCGATTTGAGCCAAGTCTCAGAAAAATTTCGAAGATCCTAACACAACTCACTGTTCCAAATTTCTGCGAAATCGGAGTATAAATGCGCCCTTTATGGGCCCAAAACCGTAAACCGAGATATCGGTCTATATGGCAGCTATATTCAAATCTGGACCGATCTGGGCAAAATTCGAGAAGAATGTCGAGTGGCCTAACACAACTCACTGTCCCGAATTTCGGCGACATCGGACAATAAATGCACCTTTTATGGCCCCAAAACCTTAAATCGAGAGATCGGTCTATATGGCAGCTATATGTTAATCTTGAACGATCTGAGCCAAATTCAAGAAGAATGTCGAAGGACCTAACACAACTCACTGTTCCAAATTTCGGCGAAATCGGAGAATAAATGCGCCCTTTATGGCCCCAAAACCTTAAATCGAGAAATCGGTCTATATGGCAGCTATATTCAAATCTATACCGATCTGGGTCAAATTGACGAAGGATATTGAAGTGCCTAACACAACTTACTGTCCTAATTTCAGCCAAATCGGATAATAAATGTGGCTTTTATGAACCTGAGACCCTAAATTGGGGGATCGGCCTATATGACAGCTATATACAAATCTGGACCGATCTGGGCCAAATTGAAAAAAGATGTCGAAGGGCCTAACACAACTCACTATCCCAAATTTTAGCCAAATTGGATAACAAATTTAGCTTTTATGGGCCTACGACCCTAAATCGGCGGATCGGTCTACATGGGTGTTATAGCAAATATAGTCCGATGTAGCCTATCTTCGAACTTAATCTGCTTATGGACAAACCAAGAATCTGTGCAATGTTTCAGCTCAATATCTCTATTTTTTAAGACTGTAGCGTGATTTCAACAGACGGGCGGACATGGCTAGATCGCCTTCAAATTTTATACCCTCCACCATAGGATGGGAGTATACTAATTTCGTCATTGTGTTTGTGACTACTCGAAATATTCGTTTGAGACCCCATAAAGTATATATATTCTTCGTCGATCGTCGTGACATTTTATGTCGATCTAGCCATGTCTGTCCGTCCGTCTGTCTGTCGAAAGCACGCTAACTTTCGAAGGAGTAAAGCTAGCCGCCTGAAATTTTGCACAAATACTTCTTATTAGAGTAGGTCAGTTGGGATTCTAAATGGGCCATATCGGTCCATGTTTTGATATAGCTGCCATATGAGCCTCTAGAGGGCAAAATTCTGGTCCGATTTGACTGAAAATTTGCACGTGGTGTTTTGGTATCACTTCCAACAACTGCGCTACGTATGGTTTAAATCGGTCCATGGTTTGTCATAGCTGCCACATAAACCGATCATGGGTCTTGACTTCTTGAGCCTCTAGAGGGCGCAATTCTTATCCAATTTGAATGAATTTTTGCACGTAGTGTTTTGGTATCACTTCCAACAACTCTGTATGATTCAAATCGGTCCATAACCAGATATAGCTGTCAGATAAACCTATCTTCTTGAGCCTCTAGAGGGCGCAATTCTTATCCAATTTGAATCAATTTTTGCACGAAGTATTTTGTCAGACTCCGCGGTGAAGGGTATCATATAGTCAGCTGCGCCCGACTTTTGTCTATCCTTACAGTTTATTTTTTTTACAGCGTAGATGGCATCCAATACGCATCCTTATTTTGGCCCATGTTGGTGACTGCAGCAACAATTTTGTTTTATGTTCCGTGTTTTTTCCATTTCTCTGTTCTCTACCCCTCACTCTGTGTGTGTGTGTGTATGTTTGCATATTTTGAAGCTTTTTGAGTTGGACGTATAGAGGGGGGATCCTTTGTTTATTTTCTTAGAAAATAATAAATCATCCATGTAATTTCTTTTTAGCTCGCCATTGTTGTGCCCGTGAGCAAGGGCATCGTTGGTTTTTTTTTTCTTCTCTGTATTGTGTTCAAGTTTATTGCTTAAAATTGTATTCATGCAACAAAATGTTGCAATGAACTAAACATGCAACACCAACTCATTCATGTTGCTTCTTCGTCATCATAGCAATCATGGGCCATTGCTGTGAGATCACAGGGAATAAAATTGCACAAATATTTTGGAAAAGAATGAAAATTAATTTCCTTGAGCAATTTCATTAAAGTTCCAAATTAAGATAGTTTTAATAAAGGAGGGAAATAGCACAAGGATGATTCCTTTGAGCGAAGATAATGGAAAAATAATTGAATTATAAAAATTTCCCAGTAATAACTTTGCAGGAGAGTAAGGCTCATTTTGCTGTTCAATTGTATAAAAGAGTTGTTATTCATAAAACATTTGTTCGATGCTGCAAATGTCACACAGTGGAAGAAAATAGAAAAAAAAACAAATAAGAACGTGCTAAGTTCGGCCGGGCCGAAACCATGGATCGCATTCGTCGAGTTCTTTGCGCAGTATCTCTTTTTAAGCAAACAAGGAATAATGATTAAGGACTGTTAAGCATATTGGAGCTATATCAAATTATAGTCCGATTCGGACTAGAAATGAATTAAATGCAGAATATTGCGTAATATTTCAGCCCATTCGGATAAGAATTGGGCCTTGTAGGGGCTCAAGAAGCAAAATCGAGAGATCGGTTTATATGGGAGCTGTATAAGGTTATGTACCGATTTGCGCCATATTCATCACAATTTTTGGAAGTCATATCAAAACACCACACGCAAAATTTAAGCCAAATCGGATGATAACAGCGCTCTCTAGTGGCTCAAGAAGTCAAGATCGGCTTGTATGGCACCTATACCAGGTTATGGACCGATTTAGACCATACTTCGCACAAATGTTGGAAGTGATGCCAAAACACCACGTGCAAAATTTCAGTCAAATCGGATAAGAATTGCGCCTTCTAAATGCTCAAGAGGTCAATATGGCAGGTATATCAGGTTATGAACCGATTTTGACCGAACTCAGCAAAGTTGTTGAAAGTCATAATAAAACACATCATACAAAATTACAGCCAAATCGGATAAGAATTGCGACTTCAAAAAGCTCGAGAAGTCAAGACCCAAGATCGGTTTATATGGCAGCTATATCAGGCTATAAACCGATTTTGACCATACTTAGCACAGTTGTTGAAAGTGATATCAAAACACTATGTGCAAAATTTCAGTCAAGTTGGAGGAGAATTGCGCCCTCTAGAGGCTCAAGAAGTCAAGACCCAAGATCGGTTTATATGGCAGCTATATTAGGTTATGTACCAATTTGAACTATACTCGGCACAGTTGTTGGATATCATAACAAAACACGTCGTGCAAAATTTCATTCCAATCGGATAAGAATTGCAACCTTTAGAGGCTTAAGAAGTCAAGACCCAAGATCGGCTATCATACATGTATATCAAAACATGGATCGATTTTGCCTATTTTCAATCCCAACCGACTTACACTTATAAGAAGTATTTGTGCAAAATTTCAAGTTGCTAGCTTTACTCCTTGGAAAGTTAGCGTGCTTTCGACAGACAGACGGACGGACGGGCACACGGACAGACATGGCTAGATCGACATAAAATGCCACGACGATCAAGAATATATATACTTTATGGGGTCTCAGACGAATATTTCGAGTAGTTACAAACAGAATGACGAAATTATTATACCCCCATCCTATGATGGAGGGTATAAAAAATTAGTAAAATTATGCCGTGTGAGAACGGGTAGAGATATCTCTTTGACATTTGAAATGGTTAGAGCTGAGAGGTTAGCGCGATTGTGTGCAACATTTCAACGCCCTAGGTTTCCCGGTCGCCTTTTGGCGGGCCACTAAAATTAGTCACCCAGGCATTTAAAAAAAAAATGTTCGTCCCTAAAAAAATTTTTGTTCCCACAAAACAAATCCGCTTGAGGTGTACAATAGCTCCACTGGTTTTGGGGAAAAACGATTTCTATATTTATTTGTTCAAATTTTGGACGAGATTCGTTCGATTATCATTTTTATACCCATCACCGTAGGATAGGGGGTTTATTCATTTATGTTAGGTTAGGTTGAAAAGAGGGAGCAGATATTAATCCGCCCCATGCCACTATGGACATACACCTAAGCCAGTAATCGGCTTGTTGAGCGCTCTAAAAACTATAAAGTAACCTCTAAAAATAATATTTTTAGTTGGGTATTCAAAATCCTTAATTGTTTTCAATACCACTCCCCTAAGTTGGTTCATGTCTGATGTTGTGTCTCCACCTAAGTGCCGGTATCTGTTAGACGTGAAAGCCGGGCAATGACGGAACGTCTCATCATCTTTCCCGCATGCCCTACACATGCTATTACTTGCCGCACCGATTTTACATAAGTGAGCTCGTAGTCCTATGTTTCCCGTTATGATACCAATAGCAATACTGACCTCCTTCTTACTTCCTTTCAGTAATAGCCTCGTCTTCTCACGATCTGGATCCCCCCATAGGATTTTCGACGTCCTACCGATCATTTAGCTGTTCCACAATGTTGCATGCGCATTCGTCACCCACTCCCTTAACTTGGACTGCGTCGACCCGAAATGCCAAATCGTCTGCCCTTTCAATTCCCCTTACTTCGTTATGGCCCAGCACCCAAACGATGCGGATTTTGCCATCCACAGAGAAGGCGTTAATCTCCTTCTCACAATGCAAGACTGTTCGTGACCTTACCGTCCTGGTTGTTATTGCCCTTATGGCAATTTTACTCGACACTCGACGTCCTCGAGTTAGCCCCATACCACTTCACGCTTTCAGTGATCGCCCGGATCTCCGCCTGCAGGACCGTATTATGGTCAGACAGTCTAAAACAGATCTCAGTCCCTGGGTTCTCAATGTAAACCCCCAGGCCCACTCTGTCCTCTTGCAGTGCCTCGCACTCGACTTCAAGGTTCATCTCAGGTATCGGATCGGAAACCTCTTCCCTTCCTTCCAGGTTTCCTATCGTCGCCTCGATTATACCGCGATGGTATAATCTGCTCCCATCTTCAATCCATTCGCCCATCGCCTTAAGTCTCATAGCCGCAGTGGCAGCCTCAACTAAATCTGTATGTCAACGGGTCGGATATCTAGAATAGTCTCCAGTGCCCTAGTGGGAGTGGTCCTCATCGCTCCGCCTAAGCCAAGACAACATGTTCTCTGAACCTGTTGTATGGTCCTTTTGTTGCACTTAAGTAAGTATTGGTGTAATCACGATCCTGTTTATTCATTTAGTCATTCCGTTTGTAACACATCGAAATATCCATTTTCGACCCTATAAATTATATATATTTCGGTTCGTTGTAAAATTCTCAGACGATTTAACGTAGAAGAAAAATTGTAAAAATGTCTCATCGTATCACATAACAAGGAATGATCCTAGAATGGTCAAGAAGAACAAGGAAATTTATCTTGTCATTCTCCAAATTGACCCTGATCATCTCAGTGACCTCTGCCAAGGCAGTTACGTAGCCGGCGGGACCAATATAGCTGAAGCCAAAACCAGACTCGTCATCGAGAGAGACGAAATTGGGATCAACTGGGATCTGTGGGACATTAACAAAGGCATAATTAAGCCAGGTGATGTTCAAGTTTGTTGAACATCTATACTAATAGATGTTCCCAATTGCTATGTCTCGAATAACCTTCCAAGTTCTCTTGGAGTCTATTGCAGAAGTAATGCGTCTGTAATGGTAGTATTTCTTGGCTATCTTAAACAACTTATTGACGTGGTCTCTTGCTGAGCGAAAGGCATCATGAAACTCAGGCGTCCTGAAACATATCCACCTGCGATGCGACATATTCCTCTCGTGAATAGCCGTACGAATATCCCGGGAGAACAACGGTTTCGATCTGAAGGACACTTCTTTAGCCTTGAGTGGAACCGTAAGTTCCTGTAGGTCACGAATATTCCTCTGTAGAAAGTCAGTTTGTGCATCGATAGTTTCCATACGAAATATCAGATCCCAGTCGATAAGCACAGCACTCGAAAGCCAAAAATCATTATTGAGACTGGCAAAATCTCTATGTGAATAAGTTTCCCTTGTCCTGGGGGATTTTTTCGGTTCTATCCCTATGTGCATCGCTTTAAGTCTCATAGATGTAGTGACTGCCTCACACTTAATCTGTATGTCTATGGGTCGGATATCTAGAATAGTCTCCAGTAGAATAATTTTCGGAGCGTGATCCTCTTCGCATCGCCTATGAAAAGACAACATGTCCTCTGAATCCGCTGTATTATCTTTGCGGTGCACATCGCAGTTCTCGATGGACTAGGGAAACTTATTCACATAAAAAGATCAATTCATGGTTCGAAAAACATGAGGCTGACAGTTGGTCGTATAGGAGTACTTTAGAAGTGTCACTCACAAAGTACAGATCGAGAAGCGTGTTGGAGAACGCGGACAAAATGCGTGGGAATTGTTGAATTGACAGGCAAAAGCCCCAAGGAAGACATTTCAAACGTCATAAGACCACTCAATATCCGTGTCGAATTTGGTCCAAATCGTACCATTTTTCGTAGCCGTTATAAGACCACTCAATGTCCGTGTCAAATTTGGTCCAAATCGTACCATCTTTCGGTATATAGCAGCTATACCGAAAAATGGTACGATTTGGACCAAATTCGACACGGACATTGAGTGGTCTTATAACGGGTACGGAGGCATAAATTATTTATTTTCACCGGATTATGACGAAAGGTGGTTAACATAAATACCCGAGGTGGTGGGTATTCAAAGTTCGGCCAGGCCGCCTTAAAGCCATTTTACTTGTGTTTTTTTTTTTTTTTGATTTTATCCCACTGTGTGTCATTTCGAAAAAAAAACTTCAGCAGAAATTTGCAAGCAATCTCAAAATTTTGCTCTCCTTCACGCACTCTCCCTCTCTCTTCTACTGACAAATAAAGTACGCAAACAACTTCTAGTACTCGTGAGTATATGGGCACATTTTATTACAGGACATTGTCACATGGCTATGAATGCCTGGCTACAGATCCGTCTTGCAAGAATATAAAAAAAAAAGTTTCAGCAATTTTGTTGCAATTTTTTTAAATCTTACCAAAATTCCTTAATATGTGTGTGTATGTTGAGGGCCGATACATTTTAAGTTTTTTCTTCATTTTCGTATCAATTTTTCCTTTCCCCAATCTATTTTTAGTTTTTTTGGGAGTTTAATTTTGTTCCAAGTCCATACTAATTCATCTTCATCTGTTGTCTGGTAGTTTGAGTATCGTTTGTCCTTTTCCTAGATTGATTGCCGCTCCATTGTAGTTTAGTTAATAAAATGAGTCGTTTCGTGTAACCTTTTGGTCAAGTATCTAAGGACTATAAAATTCTCTTTATAGTCCTTGAAACCAATCGGGAAAAAAACGTGTGCTCTCCACCTCACCCATTCTGCATCAAGTCAATAAAGCCCATACCTTAACCCTTGCCAAAATGTCCAAATCTCAACAAAACTGCCAATTTTATGGCTGGCTTTATAGAGATAATTCTTTTTGCCTGTCTCCTGCCCCGGTGGAAACAAAAATAAAAAATCGAAAGAAAATCTCATAATTCATCTTAAGGGTTTCCTCAAAGCGGACACCGCTAGCTGACCGACAGATATCCTCTTGTCCACATGTGATAATCCTGCATTCGTACGTTCAATATGGATGTGTGTGTGTGTCTGTGAGTGTTGAGAGATTGTTGGACTGTCTTTGGTTTTCCTTTTGCTTTCGGTGATGTAATGCCTTCCCGCAAAAAAAAAAGAGGGCAATAAAAAATTGCAACAACTGCTGCTGCTGGTGTTGTTGCTGATGCTGAATTTCATGTTGCCAACATCAACAACAACTGATGGTTTCCGTTCATTTTCCCAGACACAGGACAATGCATCATTGCTTTTTCGTAGTTTTTTTTAAATCTTATTTTACTTTTTGTGAACATAAAAAATTTTAGTCTACAATTTATTTTTTATGTCTGTGATTTTTGTTTGCAGCGATGTGTCTGCTTTTATTTATTTGTTTGAGTTTTGTGTAACCCCATTCACCCTACCATCGAGGCATATTAATCTCATTGTACCCTTGGTATATGGTAACTCTATCCAAATATGGTTCGAAGTGGACCATATTTGGCACAATGGGCATAACCACACTCAATGTTCTTTATTTCAGCGAAATTGGTTAAAACCCATATTTTACTCAAAATGCTGATTTTAAAAACATATTTCCCCTTTAGAAGGATTTTGGCTATTTTTGTCAAAGAAAACGGCCAGAGGGCACAATTATTTGAAAACGCTCTTAAAATAATCAAGAAATCGTTTTTACTTTTTGTTTAATGACAAAAATTTGAGTTTTGTCCCATTTAGGTGCTTTTAGGTGAAACCAATATACGTTTTAGGGTATAAAAGATTCTCCTCAACCGCAATTGCCTCGTTTTCTTTCCTCCTTTATTTTCATTTTTGTTTTCATTCTCATAAAATTTATTATTTTTCATGGCTTTTAACTGGACTGCACTTGGACTCGACCGTGTATCTTTTGCTGTGCGTGGTGCCTGTGACCTCTTTGGGAAAATTGCCGTTTTTTTTTTTTCATTTGTGCTGTTGGGGCGATATGTACCTGGTACTGGCCCTGGTCCTTTTGTTATCACTCTATTCGTGGGATGTTGCAAAAATAAAACAAAACAAAAAAAAAACTATCAAATGAAGCCATTGGCAACAGAAGCATCATCACAACAAAGTCGGCGCTTTTGCACGGATGCTGATGGCACTGTCACTGATTCGAGTAGTGACGCTGCCAACGACAATATTTTCCTGGAAGATACATATGCCATTGAAATAAAACCCAAACAAGGATGGCTGTTGCCAAACGATGTTAACAATTTATTTGATATAAAACCTCCAGCAGCAACAACAACAGAAACACATCCTACGCAAACAGAGACAACAGTGGCAGCTAAGAGGGAAACTCCAACACCTACACCATTACCACCGCAGACAAGGCCAGAATCTGTGGGGACTTTGGAAACATCAGGGTACAAAGAGTATTTTACTACCACTCAAAATGAAGCTTCCTTAACAACAACAGCAACAACAACAGCAGCAGGCAAAACATCGCCAACACCAGTGGTTGGTAAGGTAGCAACAGTAACAAAGCCATCAACAGCGGCACCACCAGCAACACCACCTTACGACAAAGCAGACCATCCTATCCTACACGACGAGGTGGATATCAGGTGTCGCTATTGCAGCATGCAGTTTCTAAAGGTAATTGTTGTTGTTCTTTTCCCCCTAAAAATGGGGATGTAGTGATAAAATCGGCTTTCAACAAAGTACAACACCGCACAGTGGGGGATTGATGTAGTGAACTTTGGAAAAATAAATTGTAAAACGTAAAAAAAAACTAAATTCAATTCCGTTAGTCCTTTGGGCTGAATTCTGCATAATCGACGAGTGTGAACACCTTTTCGAAGAGTAAGTAAATCACGTGTAGTATAGGGCAGAGATTAAAGCCTTCTTTGAGCATGGCACAATACGCCGCGTTGGGGTGCCGATAGTGCTGGCAAATTATCGATAATCTCAACATTCGATATTTTTGATATTTCTAATAATAAATATCGATAGTATCTATAATATCGATAGTATTGTATCTATAATATCGATAATTTCCCATCTTCTTTTTCTTATATATAATAATCAATTTGTGTTTGTTTGTAGGTTTGTTTGTGTGTTCCTTATAGACCCAGAAAAGGCTAAACCGATTTTCTTGAAAATACTGAGTACTGCATTTTTTGAGAGGGAGCGAACCCTTCTCCTTACCCTAATTTTTAGAAACACCAGATCTCGGAGATGGATGGTGCGTTTTAAACAGAAATTTGGTATCCAAATTTCGGATGGGGTACCTAGGGGGGCGCCCCATCCTAAAACCTACTATATATATATACACCAATCACGACAATATGGGACTCAAATGAAAGGTATTTAATATCAGAAAACGTATCTGATATCCAATTGCCGGACCAAGTATTAGGGGGTCCACCCCAACCCCCAAAAAACACCTCTAAATCGGATATTTTTACCGACCATGGCAATATAGGACGCAAATGAAAGGTATTCGAGAGTAGAATACGAATGTGAAATCCAAGTGTGGGACCCAGAACAGGACTTATTTACTGACCATGGCAATATGAGGCTTAAATAAAAGGTATTTGAGAGTAGAATCCGAATCTGATATCCAGATGTGGGACCAAGTTTGTGGGGGGCCGCCCATCCCCGAGAACATCCCCCAAAGAGGACAAATTTTCGACCACTGCAATATGTGGCTCAAACGAAAAGTCTTTGGATGTAAAGCACGAATCTGATATCAATATTCGGGAAAAGTATCTATGGGGCCATCCCCCTTCCATAACACCACCCAAATAGGAAGTATTTGCTGTCCATTTCAATATGAGGCTCAAATAAAAGGTATTTTGGAGTATAACGCGATTCTGATATACATGTTCGAAGACAAGTCAGCAAAACACCGACTATGAAAAAATGGGGCTCAAATGAAAGGTATTTGGGAGTAGACCATGAATCTGATATCAACATTCGTCACGTCCCACCACCATAACAACCCCCAAATAGGACAGTGGAGCTCGATTATCATAGTTTTTAGGACCCATACTCCAAACCTGACATATTTGCTGGCTTTTGCAATAAGGGGTTTAAATGAATGATATTTGAGATTAGAAAAGGAATTTGATATCCAATTTTGAGGCCAATGGCGATATGGGGTTCAAATAAATGATATATGGATATATGAGAATCTAGCAAGTTGCTAATATATTTTCAGGGCTAGTGTTTGGGGGACCACCCCACTCCCCAAAACACCCCTAAATCGGGCATTTTTACCGACCATGACAATGTGGGGCTTTAATGAAAGGTATTGGGGGGTAGAGCAAGAATTGATACCCACTTTCGGGACCAAGTTTCTTTGGGAAAAGGCGTAGACTCCTTTTCCCAAAATACCACACAAACAACAATTTTTTACTGACCATCAAAGGTATTTGGTATTCCCTAAAACACCCCCCTTGCCAATATGTGGCTCAAAGAAAGGTATTTGGGATTAGACATGAGAATATCGGGCAGAAATAAAGTCTTTTAAGAATGGACTACACCTTACATCCAAACTTAAATTCGTAGACCAATAAAGATCATATGGGATTCAGATAAAGGCACTTATATTGTTAAACTGTTAGTCAAGCGATATACTATTTTCGTAGCATGGTATTTCATTAAAAATTCTTTAATTGGAAAATTTTGTTCCATATAAAGTAAAAGAAGGAGCAACGGAGCGGGCACGGGTCAGATAGTTATCTGTGTTTCAAACGAAAATGAGAAGCAAAAATCAGGAGATCGATTTATATAGAAGAAATATCAATGCAGAGACCGAATAAAATCTAATTACATAAAGTCATGAGAGAAATAATGGTACAAAATTTTAGCCCAATAGGATGAAAATTGGCCCTCTATAGGTGCAATATATTTTATAACTAACATGAGCAGTCGAATCTCTTATTTTTGTCTAATTTTGCAAAAAATTTAACTTTAGCGATAGTATAGACAGGGAATTTATTAATCGATATCCAGACAAAAAAATAAAATATCGATAATGTCATCGATATTTTGCCAGCTGGATATTAATCGCTATCCAGGCAAAGAATAAAATATCAACAGTGCCATCGATATTTGCCAGCTCTACGTAACGGCCCATAACAGAGTAAGAGTTTTAACCCAATCATAGAGTCAAGAGTCAGCGTCAAGTTATTTTGTAAGCATTTCATATAGGGCTCTCAAGCCACTGGCCCCTGACACTAGCATCACCGGTTTATTGCTTCCCATATGAAATGTACGTAAACCAGCGATGTTCAAAATGAAAATGTGACTATATGTGTGAAATACTCTCTTTTGGTACAGGGTTTGTAGCAACCATAATGAAGAGAGATAGTCCTTTAATACAAAGTTCTTGACCGTTAAATTCTTAAGTTTTTTCGTTTTATTTATAAATTACGAATACGACAAGCAAAAAATTGATCAGGATATTTTAGTGTATTTTCATTGTAAAGAGAAGGGAAAGTGTTAATCCCTTCCACTGTGCCACATTATACATTTATTTAACTCTTGCCCCTTAATGCTTGCATTGACCCATCTCATGACTCTCAATCTTCTTCGGTTGCAGTTTAAACAAGGAAAAATTAATCAGCGCAGCAATTACTGCCCCCTGGATTTGTTCTCTGGGTGAGTGGGATATGATTTATCTACAAAAAGCCAATACTAAAATCAATTTCACTTTCACTTCTCTCATAACTTTTTATCATTTTTCCCCCAAATTTTTTCTGGCTTCCTTGCATTTTTATCAGTTCTTTGTTGCTTTCTTTTTTCGGTCATATCTTTAAATAATCGTTGGTATATCTTTCGCATTCTTTCTTCCTTTTCCGGTTTTTCTTGGATCGCATATTTATGGGCTATGGATTGAAAGTGTGCCAGATCGTATGTGGAATGCTTTGCATGCACTTTTCATGTGTCCCCAGAATAATTTACGTATCTTCAAGAATGGCATCGTTGTGTTCGATGACCAACTTAGCCGCTTGTCCAAAATTGAAGATTTATTTCCGAGGTAAGTTAAATAAAAAAAGGAGTTGAGTTATGTATGAACGAAGCATGGATTTTCTTTGGTGTTTGTGTTTTTTTGTTTGCCTTCCTTTTTTGGAAATGGCTATTAAAACGGAAAGAGAATGAAGTATTGGAGGCTATATTGGAAGAAAGTCAATATTGTATTGGAATAAAAAGCTTTAAATGTTTGAAAATTGAAACTGAGAAGATTAAGAAAACAAAAAGACACTTACCTTATGGAAAATTTTATTGAGTACAACAAAGAAGGGAAATAAATTACGATATCAAATTTTGAAATAATAGGTCCGGCTGTCGTCCAGCTCTGAGTAAGAACATAATACACAAAATTTAAGGTACTACCATCTGAACCCTCAAAAAACGGATTCGGTACTTGGTTTAAATGTTTGACGAAATTTTGCACACGTATTAAGACGTCAAACGGAACACCTAATGCAAAATTTTGTCAAACCAAAATGTGGATGCTAAAGACTTAAAAGGCCACATCAAATAAAATATATTTGGGAGCTATATTTAAATGTGGACCGACTTTTTTCAAAATAATGGCGTTCGTCAATGAATTAAAAAAGTGACTTGTGAAAAATTTTATGACAATCGGATAGTAAATGCGACCTGTAACATGATCACATAAATACATAGACAGACAGACGGACAAAGCTAAATCGAATCAGAAAGTGATTCTAGATTAACAGTGGGTCTAGCTTATGGAAAACAAAATTAATAAGCCTACTACTTCTGCGGCAGATGCGATTTGATGTCAAAGTCATTAAAATCCACTATTCTTCGGTAAATGGTCATATATATGATATAGCTGCCATATAAACCCATCTGGGATCTTGACTTCTTGAGCCTCTAGAGGGCGCAATTTTCATCCGATTTAGCAGAAATTTTGTACAACGGCTTCTCCCATAATTATATGATTTGAATCGATCAATAGCTTGATACAGCTCCCATATAAACCTATCTCCCAATTTTGCTTCTTGAGCCCCTACAAGGCGCAATTCTTATCACAATGAACTGAAATATTACACAATGACTTCTACAATGTTCACCATTCAATTCAGTTATGGTCCGAATCGGATTTTAACTTGAAATAGCTCCAATTACATAACAGTTCTTATTCAATATTCTTTGATACTAGCTTCTATCTTGATACAGCTTCCATATGAACCTATCTCTCAATTTTGCTCGACAAATGCGATCCATAGTGGAGGGTATATAAGATTCGGCCCGTTCGAACTTAGCACGCTCTTACTTGTTTGAATATAAAAAAATTTTTGACTTAAAACAAGCCAATTTTCCCCAAAACATGACCTTATATGACGGGGAATTTTTTTTTTTACGAGTTTCATTCGTCTACTTTACACCAATCCAAATTTGATTAAGATGCCCCTTTCCGAAATCGAGCTTTAATTTTTCTAAGACTGCTCTATTCTTAGGCATTTTTCTACATATTTGTCGTTAATGGGTTTAGTATGATTTAAATCTGTCTATAACGTGATATAATTCCCATATAAACCGATCTCCCGATCTGAAATCTTTAGCCCCTGGAAGCTGCAATCGTGGTCTGGTTTGGCTGAAATTTTGGACATTGTGTTCTGATATTACATTCGACAACCGTGCCAAGTACGGTCCAAATCGGTCAGTTCTCTGATTTAGTTCCCATATAAACCGATCTATGAATTTGACATCTTTAGCCTCTAAAGCTGCAATCGTAGTTCCGTTAAGACTTCAAACTACCGTATTAAGTGCGGTTTAAAAGAGACTATAATCTGATAAAGTTCCCATATAAGCCTATCTGCTGATATGACATATAGAGCCGCTGGAATCTGAAGGTATTGCTTGATTTGGCCAAAATTTGGTATGTAAAGTACACATATGACCTTCAACTAAATTAATTTGGGTAAATTTTTGGCAGTATCCATATTGGTGGGTTCGCAGGATTCAGCCCGGATGAAATTAATAAGTAATTACTTTTTTATTATAAATAGAAAACTATAGCTGGGGATCTCCCCTCTTTGGTTTTACTCCACTAGGCAATGTCATACAGACTTTCTCCCTGATGGCTACATTTGCATAAATTATTGTTGTCATCATGTTAATATAAGTTTCATTTTAATATTATATAAATATTATTATTCTCTATTTAAGTTTTACTATCAGCTATATTTGCACTACTCTGCAATTCCCACAGAGAGTCCTTATAAATTATACTCCACCAGCGTATAAATGTTTCTTTACTTTGCAATTTCTGTTAGCCATTTATTTCACAAAAATTCTACCTACACATGCCAACATATCCACAAAAAAAAGGAGAACGATGACAAAACCAACCATATTGACTTTGCAATTGCATCCTTGCCATTTTCCCTTGATCGTTCGTTGGTTTCGAGCCATTCGATTTGAAAACGATAAATATATAAATGAACTCTCGACATTTAACAACTGCAGCAGCCACAACAAAATTGCCATAAATAATGAAAATAAATATATTTTCTTAAAATTTTCCCAAAGAAGAGAAAAAAAAAACAAACCACCACGAATAAAATAAAATAAAATAAACTCGAACAAACTCTAACCAAACAACGAACCAGTCAACCAATCGACCAAACCGGAGTAAACCCAAATAAAATCGCATCTACCGAACTAAAGCGAATTGCATACAGAAGGGCGAAACTCGTTTCGAAAAAGAAGAAACAAGTAAAAAGCGTGCTAAGTTCGGCCGAGCCGAATCTTATATACTCTCCATCATGGGTCGCCTTTGTCGTGTTCTTTTCCCGGATCTCTTATTAGGCAAAAAAAGGATAAAAGAAAAGATTTGCTCTGCTAGTAGAGCGATATCAAGATATGGTCTGGTTCGGACCATATCTTGATATCAAGAAGTAAAATAAAGAGATCGATTTATAAGGGTGCTGCATGAGGCCATAGACTGATTCGGACCATTATAAATACGGTCGTTATGAAAGGATCCGTCGTACAAAATTTCAGGCAAATCGGATAATGCGACCTCTAGAGGCTCAAGAAGTCAAGACCCAAGATCGGTTTATATGGGAGCTATATCAGGTTATGGATCGATTTGAACCATACTTGACACAATTGTTGAAAGTCTTAATAAAGTACGTCATGCAAAATTTCAGCCAAATCGGATAGGAATTGCGCCCTCCAGAAGCTCAAGAAGTCAAGTCCCCTGATCGGTTTATATGGCACCTATATCAGGTTATGAACCGATTCAAACCTTATTTGGTACAGTTTTTGAAAGTCATAATAAAATATATCATGAAAATCAGCCAAATCGGATAGGAAATGCGCCCTCTAGAAGCTCAAGAAGTCAAGTTCCCAGATCGGTTTATATGACAGCTATATCAGGTTATGGACCGATTTGAACCATACTTGGCACGATTGTTGGATATCATAACAAAATACTTCGAACAAAATTTCATTCAAATCGGATAAGAGTTGCGCCCTCTAGAAGCTCAAGAAGTCAAGTCCCCAGATCGGTTTATATGACAGCTATATCAGGTTATGGACCGATTTGAACCATACTTGGCACGATTGTTGGATATCATAACAAAATACTTCGAATAAAATTTCATTCAAATCGGATAAGAGTTGCGCCCTCTAATGGCTCAAGAAGTTAATATTCAGCTATATCAGGTTATCAACCGATTTGAACCATACTTAGCACAGTTGTTGGAAGTCATAGCGAAACACGTCGAACAAAATTTCATTCCAATCGGTTAAGAATATGTTGCTATGCTATTGGAGCTATACCAAGTTATGAACCGATTGGGGCCATACTTTGTTTGGCTGTTGGAGACTAGAGTGAAAGCCATTGTGCTAAATTTCAACCAAATCAGATAATAATTGCGCTCTCTAGTGGCTCAAGAATTCAAGTTCCGAAATCGCTTTATATGGGAGCTCAGGTTGTAAACCAATTTGGAGATCAAGAAGTATAATCGGTTTATATGGGAGCTATATTAGGTTATAAACCGATTTGGACCATACTTATCACAATTGTTGGAAAAAAAATACAAAACTTTATGCAAAATTTCAGCCAAATCGGATGATAATTGCGCCCTCTAGCGGCTCAAGAAGTCAAAATCCGAGATCGATTTATATGGGAGATATATCAGGTTGTAAACCGATTTGGATTATACTTGGCACAGTTGTTGGAAAATAAAGGAAAACACTTTATGCAAAATTTCAGCCATATCGGGTAAGAAATGCGCCCTTTAGCGGCTCAAGAAGTCAAGATCCGAAATCGGTTTATATGGGAGCTTTATCAGGTTGTAATCCAATTTGGACATACTTGGCACAGTTGTTGAAAGTTTAAAACAAAACATTTCATGCAAAATTTCAGCCAAATTCGATAATAAATGCGCCCTCTAGCGGCTCATGAAGTTAAAATTCGAGATCGGTTTATATGGGAGCTATATCAGGTTATAAACTGATTTGGACCATACTTGGCATAGTCTTTGGAAGTTATAACAAAACACCTCGTGCTAAATTTCAATCAAATTGGGTAATAGTTGAGCACTCTAGCGGCTTAAGAAGTCAAGATGTAGGATTAGTTTATATGGCAGCGATATCAAAACATGGACCGATATAGCCCATTTACAATCCCAACCGACCTACACCTAAAAGGAAGTATTTGTGCAAAATTTCAAGCAAAAAATTTCGACAGACGGACGGAGAGGCGGACAGAGCTAAATCGACTTAGGATGTCAAGATGATCAAGTATACATAAAGTTTGTTGGGTCAAAATTTCGATGTGTTACAATCGGAATGGTGGAGGGTATTAAAACGTATTAAGTTTTGGATAGGACGAACTTTTTATACCCAATACCATAGAAAAACATCTAAATCTATAGAAAACTTATGTAATTACTGCCAATGTATATTCACAGATGCCTTCTACAGCAGATTTGGATGCTGCCAACCGCAGGGAAATCATTTAGAAAATCAGGTTTTTTGCTCTGAAGAAATTTGATTACTTTTGTAGCTTTTCCCAAATACGTACGAATCTGAAGAATATTTGGCATGAATTTATAGAAATCAAGTACAACTTGGTATGGCACACAATAATCTACTATATATAGCTTCGTTTTCAAAGACCGGTGTCGGAAAATTAGATGGACCCAAGGACATCATTCAACTGTCTTTTATTATCACATCGCTCAAGAATATATCGATTTTAAAGGCTCGCAATTCAGGATTTCAAGATGTTGCCAACGGAATAACTAGATAAATATACCTCTTCAAATTATGGTGGTGGCTGTAAAGTACTGTGACTATAGTAAATTTCGAACCCCTAAATGTTTGCACAACTGTAACACTGACATAGTACATACTGCATATGAAAACCGAAGGAAATAAATGTTGTTGACTTAACCACAACAACAACAGCAATCATTACTCCACGGACGATGACAACAGCAATGTCAGTGGACAGTAGCAACATCAAAAAACATTGGCAACACCAATGATAAATAATAGGGTGTAATGAAAATAAGCTCTCAAGATGGGCTTACATGCCTTGCAGTAGTTTCCATTAGAACGATCACTGTATTTGACTTTATGAGAGTTAAAGATTCTAAATTGGCTGCGAACATCTTATTACGGAGGCCACCGTAGCGCAGAGGACAGCACGTCTGCCTATGATGCTGAACACCTTTGTTCGAATTCTGGCGAGAACATCAGAAAACAAGTAAGAGCGTGCTAAGTTCGGTCAGGCCGAATCTTATATACCCTCCACCATGGATCGCATCTGTCGAGTTTTTTCTCTTTTTAGGCAAACAAAGAATAATGAATATGGACGGAAGAGGAGGAGCTATATCAAGTTATAGTCTGATTCGGGGCTCAAGAAGCATAATCGGGAGATCGGTTTATATGGCTGCTGTGTCAAGATATAGATCGATTCAAACCATATTGCACACGTATGTTGAAGGCCATGGGAGAAGCCGTTGTACACAATTTGTGCCAAATCGGATAAGAATTGAGTTCTATAGAGGCTCAAGAACTCAAGATCCCAGATCGGTTTATATGGTAGCTATATCAGGGTATGGACCAATTTGGACCATACTTCGCATAAATGTTGGAAGTGATACCAAAACACCACGTGCAAAATTACAGCCAAATCGGATAGGAATTGCGCTTTCTAAAAGCTCAAGAAATCAAGACCCAAGATCGGTTTATATAGCAGCTATATCAGGTAATGGACCGATTTGAACCACAGAACACAAACAACTTCGCACAGTTGTTGGAAGTGATATTAAAACACCATGTGCAAAATTTCAGTCAAATCGGACGAGATTTACGCCCTCTAGAGCCTCAAGAAATCAAGACCCATGATCGGTTTATATGGCAGCTATATCAGGTTATGATATAGCTGCCAGTTCGCACAGTTATCATTGAGCTTAGAGACTTGAATCGAACAGTACTTATTGATATGTTAGAAGTTGGCCCCGTTTGCTTGATGGACCGTTCATGAGCAAATTTGCTTTTGCATTTTGCATCTTATTTAAGAAATGCAAAGAGACTTATTATACCCACCACCATAGCATGGTGGTGGGTATAATAAGTCATTCCCTTTGTGACACCTCGAAATATTCGTCTAAGACCCCATAAAGTATATATATTCTTGATCTTCTCGTCGTTGTGAATCCATCCAGCCATGTCCGTCTGCCGTCTGTCGAAATCACGATTGAGAACGAACGCGTAATGCTAGCCGCTTGAAGTTTTGCACAGATACTTTATAGCGATGTCAGTCATCGGGGATTGCAAACGGGCCATATCGGTTTAGCTCCAATGTAAATCGTTCTCCCAAACCCAATTTTACTTCCTGATCCTCTGCAGGGCGCAATTATTACTAGATTTGCCTGAAATTTTTGGGAGCGGTATTTTTCTATGACAACGATGACAAAAACGGTTCTTATCGGTCTATAGCTTGATACAGCTCTCTTATATATAGGGTGATTTTTTTGAGGTTAGGATTTTCATGCATTAGTATTTGACAGATCACGTGGGATTTCAGACATGGTGTCAAAGAGAAAGATGCTCAGTATGCTTTGACATTTCATCATGAATAGACTTACTAACGAGCAACGCTTGCAAATCATTGAATTTTATTACCAAAATCAGTGTTCGGTTCGAAATGTGTTCAAATTTTGACAAATTTTGTTCAGCGATGAGGCTCATTTCTGGTTGAATGGCTACGTAAATAAGCAAAATTGCCGCATTTGGAGTGAAGAGCAACCAGAAGCCGTTCAAGAACTGCCCATGCATCCCGAAAAATGCACTGTTTGGTGTGGTTTGTACGCTGGTGGAATCATTGGACCGTATTTTTTCAAAGATGCTGTTGGACGCAACGTTACGGTGAATGAACACATTTCGAACCGAACACTGATTTTGGTAATAAAATTCAATGATTTGCAAGCGTTGCTCGTTAATAAGTCTATTCATGATGAAATGTCAAAGCATACTGAGCATCTTTCTCTTTGACACCATGTCTGAAATCCCACGTGATCTGTCAAATACTAATGCATGAAAATCCTAACCTCAAAAAAATCACCCTTTAGTTGAAAAAGTATAAAAGTGTCTCATGCGATCCATTTTTGAGGGTATATAAGGTTCGGCCCGGCCGAACTTAACAAGGTTTTACTTCTTATTTATTGCATTTATTTCCATACAACAATCTCTCATTCATGATGAAAAAATCACAGTCAACAGGCATGATGGCATTTCGAGGTATGAGAAGATCGGTTGTTGTTGTAGCCACATTACAAGTGGGGGTAGCGAACCTCGTCAAACTCCTAAATATGAGTAAGCTCGTTCCAGTCCATAGGACCGAACGTTGCGGGTACGTGATAGTCATTTGTTATTTAAACCTCTCACTCATGATGAACAATCCACAGTCAACGGGCATGATGGCCTTTCGCGGAATGAGAAGATCGGTTGTTGTTGTAGCCACATTACAAGTGGGGGTAGCGATCCTCGTCAAACTCCTAAATATGAGTAAGATCGTTCCAGTCCATAGGACCGAACGCTGCCAGGAGGCGATAGTCATTTGTTATTTAAACCTTTCATTCATGTTGAAAAACTAAAGTCAACCGGCCGATTCCGACAAACTCCTTAATATGAGTAAGCTCGTTCCAGTCCATGGGACCGAACGCTGCGGGTACGTGATAGTCATTTGTTATTAAAAGGCATCAAAAACTCGCCATGTCATATCGAGGATCAGTATTTAAGAAAAAGCCGATGCCTTCCGGCCTCTCATTGAGACTCTTCACACGATACCGCTGATTCTCCGCGGCTGCAGTGGGAGCTACTTCGTATACGAAGCATGCCACTATCCGCAACCTTTGGACGGCCGGTAGCTCTCAGCTGAGGTTTTCGTGATAACTATGATTATCACGCAGTTCGAAGCTCGAAGTGACAGGATGAAAACCGGTCTTGCATACGTGCTATTTGTCGAGTTGTAAAACATAGCAGATTTCGGAAGATGTGATGGAATTTTTACTTGAATCTCGGATTGACAGTACTCTCTGACATACCGTAAACAGAAGGTGGACGAGGGAGTTGCTGGGCTTTTGATATGAGATCTTTTAGGACTAGAACAGGAACTTTAGTAGAAAGGCTTTTGGGAACAGTGCTTACCCCAAGGAAGAAATATTTTCTTGAGCGGAACACTCCTATGTACAAATACGTATTTCGTATTTGATTTCAACCATTACACACTTCTGTTTTAAACCATTTATCGTTTACTGGGTACCAAAAGCATCCAAACTGAAAAACAAACGAACCGAAGAACATATTTGACTTTCTTTAAAGTTTCCATTTAATTCAATTTATTCCCAGCTAAAATATTTCCTTATTTTTACAGTGAAAAACTGCAGCTTATAAAGCATCTGTTGGTGACAAGTCTGTTAAAGGACTATGGCGAAAAGGAGCAAAGCATGCAAAGGCAAATTGCAAATAAAGAGGCTATTGTTTATGGAAAAGATGAAATGTCAAAGGCCCACAAGGAGGTCAAGGCAAGCGCCGCTGATGAAAAGAGTGATTCTTCCATTCAAACTCATGGTACCCAAAGGCGATGTGTGGATGGTAAACCTCATATTCATGTGATGCCAAGCAAAGAACAAAAAGTCAACATTAGTAAGGTAACCAAAGCTCCCATGGCAATGGCAACGGCAACGACGACGACGACGCCGGAAACGGAAGCGGAATTGGTTGTAACAAAAGTTAATACAACTTTCACTAATGCTGCTAACACCATGAAATCTTCTCACCCTACGGCAACCACTGCATCAAACATTCTTGTTAGACCTCTAAGAGGGGATCACTCATCCCTGCCACATGGTTCTTCGTATTGTTGTACTGCATCCTTTGGCACTGATGTCTCTGTAGGACAAATGCTTGCACCGGAAATGCTAAACTTACCAAAAAATTGTGTGTTGCAAAAAATTTTACATTTACAGTTGTTGGCCAAGGTGAGTAAAGCTTTAACAGGTTCTTAACACACCCCTGGTCCCACACGTAGCTCAAGGGTATGCTCAAAATCACTGAAGCTCACCCACACTTTCGAACAAATCTCTGCTTAAGGAAGCTTTTCACCAACACCATGCCTGCAAGAGTGGTAGTAAAAAATGCATTTGTTAAAAACCGGAACATAAAAAATGGAAAACAAAAAACATGACCATCATTCATAGCCAAGGATAGGGAGAGTACAAAAAGGGAAGTGGGTATCAGCGGACACTCGGACTTGTTTGGTTTGCATGAGCTAAAACCTTCTTGTAACATGCATTTCTACCTTTTTTTTGGAAATGAACACATCCAAAAGTTTGCCAAAGCATTTTGGTGATTTTTCATTTTTCCCTCCCCTGCAAACCTGACGACGACAAAGGAAACATAAGAAAAAAAAACTACTTGACTTGAAAATGCATCATGATGGTCAAGGGATTTGGTTAAGTGATTTTTAGACACAATAACCAAAGACTTGTGAAAGCAAGTGAAAACAAAAATCTTTGAAAAAAAAAAACACTTTCCCCATATAATGGGGCTGAAATGGCACTAGGTTACAAATACATTTTAAGGACAATGGATATCTGTGTATATGTAATATTTAGGTTAGGAAAAGGTATGTTAGAGAAATAGAATTTTTAAAATCGAAAATTATAGTCCGATATAGTACCTCCGTATTTTACACACAGTGTTGCTAAATCGTGGAACTTCTCGAATCTTTCTGAAAGATTCTTGATCTTTTGAACGTATAGAGATATATACATGATACTTTAAATAGTCAATGTTGAGGTGTTTTCCAATAAGTGCGCAGAATTTGGGGACTCAGTGGGTCCAGAGGCTGATACATGGGACTTGAAAATTGATCGAGCATGTACAATTTTGAATTGCTGGCCAAACTCTCATTTATGAGAAATGCTGAAATTTCTTGTACGAGATCGGATTAAAAAGTTTTCAAAGGTCGTTATTTCAACATTTCGTGAGTATGTTAGATTTTCGCATTTTTATAGCCACCGCCATGGAATGGGGGTATACTAATCTAGTCATTCCGTTTGTAACACCTCGGAATATTGATCTGCGACCCCACAAAGTATATATATTCTGAATCGTCTCGATATTCTGAATCGATCTGACCGTGTCCGTCCGACTTTCGAAATCACGATAGCGGTCGAACGCGTAAAGTTAGCCGCTTCAAATTTCGCACAGATACTTCTTATTCATGTAGGTCATTGGGGATTGTAAACGGTTAGGATTTGGTTATATCCCCCATATAAACCGATCCCGCGATTTGATTTCTTGAGCCTCAGAAGCCTCAATTTGCTTCCGATTTGGCTAAAATTTCGGACAAAGACTTGTGTTGTGACTTCCAACATTCATGCCAAGTATGATCCGAATCGGCTTATAAACAGATATAGCCCCTATATAAAACGATTGCCGAATTTGACTTCTTCAGCCCCTATATGCGCTCAAAATTTCATCTGATTTGCCAAGTTTTATCTGAATCGTTCAATATTGTGATATAGGCCCCCTAAGTTCCGACATCCCGATATGACTTTTTGAGACCAAATTAATTCAAATACAAACTCCGTCAGTAAGGGTACAGTTTCAGCGGTGGTGGGTACCCAAGAATCGGGCAGGCCGAACTTAGTACACTTGTTATACCGAAGGATGGCGGTATATTCATTTTATCATTCCGTTTGCAACACATCAAAATATCCATTTCCGACCCTATACGGTATATATATTCTTGATCAGGGTAAAAATCTAAGACGATCTAACCATGTCTGTCCCTGTGTCTGTTGTAAAAACACGCTACAGTCTTTAACAATAAAGATATTGAGCTGAAACCTTGCACAGATTATTTTTTTGTCCATAAGCAGGTTCAGTTTGAAGATCGGTTATATCGGAATATATTTTGATATAGCCCCCATATACACTGATTGGCCGATTTGGGGTCTTAGGGCCATAAAAGCCACATTTATTATTCGATATTGCTGAAAGTTGGGACAGTGAGTTGTGTTAAGCCCTTCGACATCCTTCGTTAATTAGGCCCAGATCGGTTCAGATTTGAATATAGCTGCCATGTAGACCGATCTCTCGATTTAAGGTTTTGGGCCCATAAAAGGCGCATTTATTGCCCGATGTAGCCGAAATTTTGTACAGAAAATTGTGTTAGGCCCTTCGACATATTTCTGCAGTTTGACGCAGATCGGTCCAGATTTGATTATAGCTGCCATATAGACCGATCTCTCGATTTTAAGTTTTGGGCCCATAAAAGGCGCATTTATAGTCCGATGTCGCCGAAATTTGGGACAGTGAGTTGTGTTGGGAGCCTTCACATCTTTTAGCAATATGGCATAGATCGGCCCAGATTTGGATATAGCTACCATATATACAAATCTCTCGATTTTATGTTTTGGGCACATAAAATGCGCATTTATAGCCCGATGTCGCCGAAATTTGGGACAGTGAGTTGTGTTAGGCCTTTCGACATTTTTCTTTAATTTGGCTCAGATCGGTCCAGATTTGAATATAGCTGCCATATAGACCGATCTCTCGATTTAAGATCTTAGGCCCATAAAAGACGCATTTGTAATCCGATTTTGCTGAAATTTGACACAGTGACTTATGTTAGGCTTTTCGATATCCGTGTCGTATATGGTTCAGATCGGTCTATATTTGGATATGGCTACCAAAGAGACCAATATTTTGTTCTACTAGTTTGGACAATGACTTGTACTTATTAGACCACTCAATATCCGTGTCGAATTTGGTCTAAATCGAACCATATTTCGATAAAGCTGCTAGTAGGGTTTAAATTATGCTTTTTTCGCCTGATTTTGATGAAAGGTGGTTTACTTATATACCCGAGGTGGTGGGTGTCCAAAGTTCGGCCCGGCCGAACTTAACTTTTCACAAAAAATTTTGTTGTCCAAGTCCAATAACTTATAAGCCGTTACAGATATTTCAGACTTTTCTGCATGCTTCTTTTGCAGGGTTCCAAGAGCTTTTTTTATTAAAATAATCAAGCCATAGGCCCATTCAAATTAGCCTCTGGACCCACTAGGGTGCCCAAATTTGCATACTTATTGGAAAACACCTCATTATTAACTATTTCATTAAGTTTCGTGAACATATTTCATCCAAATGAGCTTTAACATACTCCCCACAAAAAATAGTCTAAATGCGCAAAATCGCACTATCTAGGCGGCCAATTGACCGGTCCCGAAAGTGAAATAAAATGTTCACCCAACTCGCCACTCAATAAGTCCATTGGTACGTGTGCTGTGTAGCATGCGGCACTGTCTTTTTGAAGCCACATGTCATGCACGTCAAACTCTTGTATTTTGGGCAAAAAAAGTTGGATATCATCTCATTGCAGTTACGGTGCGATTCGCAACATCTTTGAAGAAGTACCGCCCAATGATGCCACCAGCGCATAAACCACACCAAACTGTGACTTTTTCCGGATGCATTGAAAGTTATTACAATGCTTCTGGCTGATATTCACTCAAAAATCGACAGCTCTGCTTATTTACGTACCATTTAAGCCAAAAATGAGCTTTGTCGCTGAACACAATTTGATTGAACTTTCTTAAAAGAGCGCGCATTTTGATAATAAAATTCAATAATTTGCAAGCGTTGTTCGTTTGCAAGATGATTCATGGTTAAGTTATTAGACCAAACTGCAGATGTTTGACAGTGAAACAAAACATGAAACCTGCGTGAGCTGTTTAAACCAGTGTTGCCAAAAAGATAATAGCTAAAAAATCACCCTTTATATAGCTGGCATATAGGCCGAACAGCCGATTTAGGGTCTTTCGCCCATAAAAGCCTCAGTTATTACCTGATTTCGCAGGAATTTGAAACAGTTAGTTGTTTTAAATCTCCTGTCATCCGATCCGATGGCAGTCCAAATCGGATATAGCTGACCAATTTAGGGTCTTAATCCTATAAAAAGCGGGTTTATTGCCCATATCGCTGCAACTATTTTTTGTACAAACAAACCCAAAGATGCCTTATCATAGAGCTAATAAACTTGTATTAAACATCAATCATTAAAATGTGAGAAGTTTGCCCCTGTCCTTTAATGGAAAGTTCATGGGCAAATTGCATTTATAAAGGAGTTCTCGGGACCTACATCAAGTATGATACAAACAAGCCCAAATATGAATATGACTTAGGATATGGTAGTGGAGTTATAATAAACTAGTTTAATATGATATTTAGATCCATACAAACTCATAGAATGTCCACCTATGAAGCATAATTCTGAAGCATAATGTCCGCTTATGAAGCATCATCAGACACAGTACTTGTTTGGTTTGGTTTGGCCAATCCAACTTTTACAGAGCCATCACCTTGGCAACCTATTATTGAGTTAAAACTTAAATCGTATTATTGGAAGAAGTTTCTAAGATTTGTAAAATGTTGGGTGGAATGCAGTTGGGTTTAATATTTTTTTTTTTTTATAATTTTGTCAAACTGTGTTATTTTTGAAATCATTATTTCTGCTTTTAATTTTCCCATGTTCTTCTTTTATGCTATTCTGACCCATAACATATTTTTTTTCTTAGCTCCATTTTTCACACATGCTTGAGCATAACTACCAAAACAAAAAGGAAAAGTCTTATGGGTTTTTAAAAGAGCTCCTAATGAAATTGGACCCTGGAAAGCAAAAGAAATTGGAATTTTCCCAATTGAGTCCCGAAGAACAATACCTATTGTCAGCCACTGCCATGGATTGCTCCATAATGATAACATTTCGTCAAGTCTCTACTCCCGAGAAATTGGAAAGGTAAGTATTTATAAACCAAAAACAAAAAAATGCTTTTCAAAACTGAAAAAAGGAAAATCATAAATTTAAGGTTAAATTTATTCATTTCATTCTTTCATTCCAGTCCTCATATTATTTGTGTGAATGACCAATATTTCGTTAGTAAAATCACTTTATTAGATTTGGATCCTAAGCCGGATTCTCATTTTGCCAAATATGTAAAACAAACAAAGGAAATTATGCAAGCCATGCCTTAGAATGTGAATACTTTAAATTTATGCCTTCTTTGAGTTTTATTCCATTTTTAAACCCTAATTTGCATAATCGTAAGTGAAGAAACAGAAAATTTATAATAAATATTTTCTATGAATTACAAATAAATTAAAAGGAATGTTAAGAATCTTTGTATTGAAGTAAATAAATAATTTCCATAAAATTTGGCTGAAGAATGGAGATGTTTGTTTAAGTGGTAAATGTGAATTAAAATGTCTGAGCATTTCCTAAGGACTTCGTTGAAAGGTATGCTGTTCATATTTAATTTCACTCCATTTCTATTCTACACAGTTAAAACAAGTAAACAAATCTTAAATTGAATTAAATAATCAAATATCACAGTTATGCCGGCAGACACGCCATAACTGTGAGCACCACACGGTTTGGAACTTGAGCTCCGACTTTAAGCTTTTCCGTATCACGGGAAGTTTAGCTGAAAGCGTCCATAGTTTGCAGATAGTGGAAAGCTTCGTACTTATGCGGAATAGCTGCAAATACGGCCGCGTGTAGTCACCAATTTCCGGAGGAGAGTCTCAGATGACAATAACTCTTACCTAAATACTGAATGCCAATGATACTCATAATGACTAGGAGAGTTATTGGTGCCTTCAATTAACGAATAGTCAACATCAGCGTCTGTTCCCAAGTTGCGGGCTGCGGGAGGCGATCGTCGGATCTTGGAGCAAGAGGCATGTGACATTCAGGGATAAATGTGCGATCCCACATATGCCATGCGGTTGCGGCGCTGGGCCAGTGACCCGCACCCGGAAAATTTTAGGATTACTCCGAGAAACCAAAGAATAGTAACTAATATTGACGTCCAACGCAAACCGAAAAAGGACCATGATCTGCTGATCTAGGTAGTTCAAATCAGATGGTAGAAATGGCGTCACAACAACAGCAAACGGTGACGAACTATACTATAGCTATCAATGAATAAATTTGACTGTGTTTTTGTGGTTAGTCGGAGACTGAAACATCTTGTCTCCAAGTTTATTCCGGTGGATGAGAGGCTAGCCACAATCTCCATTAAAATGGTTCAGCATCAGCCTTATTTGTAGACAAGAAGTAAGAAAACAAGTAAAAAGGCTTTAAGTTCGGCCGAGCCGAACTTTGGATACCCACCACCTCGGATATATATGTAAACCACCTTTCGTCAAAATCCGGTGAAAAATGCATACCTTATGCCCCATAGAAGCTATATCCAAATATGGTCCGATTTGGACCAAATACTAATAAGTACAAGTCATTGTTCAATTGTGTAAAACAAAATGTTAATCTTTTAAGTAGCTATATCTAAAAATAAACCGATCTGAACCATATACGACACGGATGTCGAAAAGCCTAACATACGCCACTGTGTCAAATTTCAGTGAAATCGGATTATAAATGCGCCTTTTATTGGGCCAAGACTTTAAATCGAGAGATGGGTCTATGTGGCAACTATAACCAAATCTGGACCGATTTGGACCAAGTTGCAGACTAATGTTGAAGAGCGTAACACAACTCACTGCCCCAAATTTCGGCGATACCGGACAAGAAATGCGCCTTTTATGGCCCCAAAACCAAAATCGGATAATAAATGTGGCTTTTATGGGCCTAAGACCCTAAGTCGACAGATTAGTCTATATGGCAGCTATATCCAAATCTGGTCCGATATGGGCCAAATTGTTGAAGGACGTCGAAGGGCCTAACACAACTCACTGTCCCAAATTTCAGCAAACTCGGATAATAAATGTGGCTTTTATGGGCCTAAGACCCTAAATCGGTAGATCCGTCTATATGGCAGCTATATCCAAATCTGAACTGATCTGGGCCAAATTGGTAAAGGATATCGAAGGGCCTAACACAACTCACTGTCCCAACTTTCAGCAAAATCGGATAATAAATGTTGCTTTTATGGGCCTAAGACCCTAAATCAGCAGATCGGTCTATATGGCAGCTATATCCAAGTCTGGACCGATCTCGGCCAAATTGGTAAAGGATATCGAAGGGCCTAACACAACTCACTGTCCCAAATTTCAGCAAAATCGGATAATAAATGTGGCTTTTATAGGCCTAGGGCCGTAAATCGGCGGATCGTTCTATTTGGCAGCTATATCCAAATCTGGACCGATCTGGGTCAACTTGATGAAGGATATCGAAGGGCCTTACATTGAAAAGCTGCAAACACAACAAATGGCAACGGCTACTTCACTCGTCTGACCCAACTGCTTGGTGAAAACATCTCTTTTTCCGATCATGTTGTTGTTGTTGTTGTAGCAGTGTGTTGTACACTGAGGTGCCAGCCCTTGCCGGTGAAAGCTTTCATCGGGTCAATCTGGTACGGACAACCGGCAGCCATGGTATTGCTTGTCCCGATAATATTACGACACAGTGGCAATCCATTGCTGACTCCATGAAAAATGCCGCGAATTCCATACTTGGGTACCAGAAGCCTCCCCCAAGAAACGCATGGCACGACCCAGAATGTCGAAATGCTACTTAAGCCAAGAATGTGGTATATAGAGCAACCGTTCAACCAGTAGCAACGACTATTATGCAGAAAGAAAAAGGACATGGAAAGACATGAATATAAGCGAAAAGAGATGTACCGGTGTCTGCATGAAGTCGGAAATTCCACCAAAGAATTAGCACTGATACTACCCCTGTTGTTATATGGTGCCGAGGCATGGGTACTTGTGAAAAACACTCCAAGGTTTGTAAGAAAGATGCAAATGCAAATTTGTCCATGAATATTTCATTAGGGAACAGGGGCAAACTTCTCACACATAAATGAGTGCTGTGCGTCTCAAGTTTAAACTCAATGATAAGGGACCTTCCTTTTATAGCCCAGTCCGAATGGCGTGACGCAGTGCGATACCTCTATGGAAAGAAGTTTTTCCATGGCTGCCATACCTATTTTTATACCCGCCACCATAGTTTGGGGGTATACTTATCTAGTCATTACATTTGTAACACCTCGATATATTGTTCTGCGATCCCATAAAGTATATATATTTTGGATCATCTCGACACTCTGACTCGATCTAGCCTTGTTCGTCCGTCTGTCGAAATCACGATATCGGTCGAACTCGTAAAGTTAGCCGCTTGAAATTTTGCGCAGATGCTTCTTATTGGTGTAGGTCATTGAGCATATCGGTTCAGATTTGAATACAAATACAAATTTAGCCCATGAACATTCCACTAAGGAACATGGGCAAACTTCTCACATATCAATGAGTGCAGTCTGATTCAAGTTTAAGCTCAAAGGGGCCTCCTTTTTATAGCCGAGTCCGAACGGCGAGCCGCAGTGCGACACCTCTTTGAAGAGAAGTTTTACATGGCATAGTACCCCACAAATGTCGCCAGCATTAGGAGGGGAAAACCACCGGTGAAAATTTTTTCTGATGGTCTCGCCAGGATTCGAACCCGTGCGTTCAGCGTCATAGGCGGACATACTAACCTCTGCGCTATGGTGGCATTCTGCGCTACAGCTTTGAATAGAGCTCCATAAAAGCCGATCTCCAGTTTTGACTTCTTGAAAAACCTAGAAGCCTCAATTAAACCGATCCCCAGATTTGATTTCTTGAGCTCCTAGCATACTCTATTTTCACCCGATTTGACTGAAATTTTATCCAAAAACCTATCTTATGACTCACAACATCAGTGTCCAGTTTTTTTTTCACGTATCCAACGCGCAGGGGGTGTCCCCTATATATGCAGTGCATTGGGAAAGTTATGGGTTGGAGGGGGATAAGAGGGAGTAGTGTTTATTGATATTAGTCTTAAATTTCTGAACGTCGATGTCGGTGGGAAAGACATTAGCCGGAAGTCGATTCCACATACGAATGGTTCGGGCGAAAAACTAATTTTCTCGGTAATGCATGGTTCGGTCGACCGGCCAATCAATTACAAACGGGTGTGAGTTCCTGGCAAGTCTTGTATTGCTGGTGAACATACTAACGTCAGGGATAAGAGACGAATATCCCTGAAACTCACGCCATGAAAATAACGATAGAGCAATACAACGCTACCCCCATTCCGACGATGTTCAAGAGAACCAATAGAGTTGGATTCCATTTTTTTATCCGTATCCGTCAATATGGTGAAATGGTGCCCCTAAGTACCGATATCCCGATATGACTTCTTGAGATCATTGATGCCTCAATCAATTCCCGATTTGATTGTAACAAAATAATTCAAACAAAAACTCAGTTAATATAGGTACAATTTTAGCGGAATCCATGGTGGTGGGTACCCAAGATTCGGCCCGGCATAGTTCCTCACAAAGTTCCTCACGTCGTTGAAAGTTTTTTCTGATGTTCTCGACCACGGGCGATCACCGTCAGAGGCAGACATGCTAACCTCTATGCTACGGTGGCCTCCAGTATTTCTATCTACCTCGACACCACCGACGTCTTTTTTATTTGTGGACCGCCACCATGGCATTTGGCAACGCTACCAGTACCATTATAACGATTTATCTTGCGATGCACAAATAATTTGTTCATTTTTAGGTGTTTGAGTTCGCCAACAATATCGGATTGCGACTTTCCAGCCAAATATAACGTAATCACAGTACATATTACGCTTTAAGGAATAACTTTTTATTAAATGAACTCAGAAAATTGTTTTGTAAAGAATATTATGAGCAGTCAATAAAACAAATGTCATGTAGCTTTCATTTCTAGTTTAACAGATATACCAGTATGAACTAAGCTATCCAACCTCCACTTTAAGAAGACTCTTTAGTGTTGATTCTGCTGTTGATTCCAACTTTGTATGTTTAGGCCCAAAATGCATGAAGCTTATTGGCTTAGACTCTAAACTTTCGAGTCAAATCACATACCTTTTTTTAAAGTTCGACCTGACCAATAGAAAATAGATTAGCATATTATTTCCAACTTATGAATAATGTTTCCTTAAAATATTTTTATATTATCTGTGATTTCTTTGAAATAATCTTTTACTACTATTATCGCTGCAGTTGTGAAAGAATATTCCAAAGTAAAAAAACAAGTTTAAAGTTTTCTAGAAAATTCACTCAGTCCTTGTTACTTTTATGAGATCAACATTCCAAAGGAATGTTAAAATATTGCCAGTTATGTTCTCCCAAAGGTCATCACAATCGCTGTGAGTATGAAGCCATTGAAATGGATTGGAATTTTCATTCCAATGAATCTGCATACATATCCACAAAGCTATATTTTTTTTAATTTGTTTTAGTTGTATTTTTTTAGGCATCTCGTACTCTCTTAACAACTTTATATATGAACTAAAATATGCAGTCTTCATGGCAATTGTTTATGGACATTAAAATGGGTAGAAATTTGAAAATCTATCAAATGTGGTCGATAAATGAAATTCATTAAACGGCTGCGTTTGTTGGAAAATTCTTAAAACTCTTCATGCTCTTCCACATTTCGTTCATTGCGGCTTATTTCTTCAAAAAGGATACTCGACCAGGCGTTTAATATGTGTGTAGAGATGGGTTTCTACCGGGTAAATACCCAACACAATGTTTCAAATTTCATAAAAATTGGATGAAAAATTCTTCTTTTATGGGCTCAATACTCTAAACAATATTCAACAAAAGGGTTAAGCGGGGTACCAGAACTCGCTGTGCCAAATTTCATCGAAATCGGATAAAAACTGCTCTATATTGGCTCATTACACTATATCGGGAGTTCGGTCTATATGGCAGGTATATCCAAATATGGTCCGATCTGGACCACATTTGACAGGAATGGGTAGGGGTCTACCAGAACACACTGTGCTAAATTTTATCGAATTCGAGCAATAAATGGATCACTTATGGCCTCAATACCGTATATCGGAAGATCGGGCGGTCGGTCTTTAGGGCAGCTATCTGCAAATAAAGTCCGACCTGAACCATACTTCACAGAAATGGGTAAGGGTCTATCAGAACTCACTGTGCCAAATTTCATCGAAATCGGATGAAAAATTACCAACTTATTGCCTCAAGACTTTAAGTTTGGAGATCGGTCTATGTAGCAGCTATATATAACTAAAATCCGATTTTATGAGATCATAAGATTAGGTTTATATTCAAAGAATACGAAATCATCAAAAATTGTTTGGGTTCGAATCCAGGCGAGACCATCAGAAAAAAATTTTCAGCGGTGGTTTTCCCCTCCTAATGCTGGCAACATTTGTGAGGTACTATGCATGCAAAACTTCTCTCCAAAGAGGTATCGAACTGCGGCACGCCGTTCGGACCCGGCTATAAAATGGAGGCCCCTTGTCATTGAGCTTAAACTTGAATCGGACTGCACTCATTGATATGTGAGAAGTTTGCCCCCGTTTCTTAGTGGAATGTTAATGGGCAACATTTGCATACCACGATTTCTCGATTTCACGTCTGGAGCCCCAGGAAGCCTCAATTTTTGTCTGATTTAGCTGAAATTATGCATGTAGTGTTCTGATACGACTTCCAACAACTATGCCAAGTATGGTCCAAATCAGTTTTTAGCCTGATATAGCTTCCATATAAACCCATCCCTCGTTTATCGTTGGTCGGTTCCCAGAAGCTGTAATGTTTGCCCAGTTTGGCAGACATTTGGTACATGTCTGAGTAAAATTATGCCCTTCAATTAAATTAATTTTGCATATATTTTTAGCAGAATCCATGGTGGTGTGTTCCCAAGATTCATCCAGGCCGATCTTATCACGTTTTCATTTGTTTCCATTGAGCTTTGCAATGACCAGCTTTAATATGCTCTCGATTCGGCCGATAAATAAAAACATTGGAATGCATTTCTCTACTACTGTAAACCATCAACAATAATATACACACAAATCTATGTGTATGTAGATTTGCATACCCCAGTGATGTAACTGCAGAAGCCACTCTTAAATAACTTTGTGTCCTATGTAGATAAATTTCAGAATTTATAACAAATAAAAAGAATCCAATGAATATACAATATATCCCATATAAACACACCCACACACAAACACACAGACAAACAAAAAAGTTATTGGTTATCGATTAGGAATTTTATTTGATTTTATTTATGTATATGTATACGCCTTTCTATGTCCAGCAAAGGAATTCCCATTGTGTGGTTTGCCAATAGACTTCTCCCTCAGTCATCCTGTTACTGTCTCCACACTCCCACACACACAACAAACACACATTCATAGACACATACAAAATTGGTTGGCTTGCATTTAAATCCGTATGTGAAAAGTTGATAGAAAATCGGGTGCCCGCAAAATGACATGTTCGAATTCGAGAAATGACAACTTGCCATCACCATCGACGTCTGCCTCCTCCAGGACCTTATCGGCTATTTGCTGATGCTCCTCTGGGCTTAATTCATTTTTGGTCATTGTGGTTAAACTGCACAAAAGGTCAGCACGTCCAATGAAGCCATCTTGATCGAAATCTGAAACGAAAAACAAGACGAAGAAGAAACCAAACTGCATGATGAGAATGTCGTAGCAAATGGAAAGCGAATAAGATGATAGTTTACAATAGGCCATAATGTTTTATAAAACATGGAAGCCAAAAAAGGTTTTACAATGGAGAAATCATATTAAAATAGAGCCCCCTGCAGGGGGCTCAGGATTCAAATCGTAAAATGGATGATATCTAAAATTGATCCCTTTACAAAGCCAACAGAATTTCATCAAATACCAGAGAAGAATATTGAGCAGCTATCCTTTTTATACCCTCCATCATAGGATGGGGGTATACTAATCTCGTCATTCTGTTTGTAACTACTCGAAATATTCGTCTCAGACCCCAAAAATTATATATATTCTTGATCGTCATGACATTTTATGTCGATGTCCGTCCGTCTGTCTGTCGAAAGCACGCTAACTTTCGAAGGAGTAAAGCTAGCCGCTTGAAATTTTGATCAAATACTTCTTATTTGTGTAGGTCGGTTGGGATTGTCAATGGGCTATACCGGTCCACATTTTGATATAGCTATCATATAAACCGATATTGGATCTTGACTTCTTGAGCCACAACAGGGCGCAATTTTTATCCGATTTGGCATGACGTGTTTTTTTATGATTTCCACACACCGTGGTGAGTATGGTTGTAATCGGTCCATAACCTGTTGTAGCTGTCATGTAAACCGATATGGGGTCTTGACTTCCTGAGCCTCTAGAGGGCGCAATTCCCATTCGATTTGGCTAAAATTTTGCACGACGTATTTCGTTACGCCTTTCAACAACTGTTCCGAGAGTGGTTCAAATCGGTCCATAACTTGATATAGCTGCCATTAAAACCGATCTTGAACCTTGACTTCTTGAGCCTATATAGGGCGCAATTATTATCTGATTTGGTTGAAATTTTACATGAGGTGTTTTGTTATGATTTCCAACAACTGTGCCAAGTAGAGATGAAATCGATGCATAACCTAATATAGCTGTCTTGACTTCTTGAGCCTTTTGGGGGCGCGAATCCTATCCGATATGGCTAAAAAAATTTTTGACGCTTTTTTTTTTTTTTGCATGACATGTTTTTTTATGATTTCCACACATTGTGCTGAGTATGGTTGTAATCGGTCCACAACCTGTTATAGCTGTCATATAAACCGATCTGGGATCTTGATTTCTTGAGCCTTTTGAGGGCGCGAATCCTATACGATTTCGCTAAAATTTTGCGCGACGTGTTTCGTTATAACTTTCAACAATTGTGCCGAGTATGGTTCAAATCGGTCCATAACTTGATATAGCTGCCATATAAACCGATTTTGAATCTTGACATTTTGAGCCACTAGAGGGCGTAATTTTTATCCTATTTGGCTGAAATTTTGCATGAGATGTTTTGTTATGATTTCCAACAACTGTGCCAAGTAGGGATGAAATCGATGCATAACCTAATATAGCTGCCATATAAACCGATCTGGGGTCTTGACTTCTTGAGCGAATCCTATCCGATTTCGCTAATTTTTTTTCTAACGCGTTTCTTTGCGTGACTTCTTGAGCCTTCTGAGCACGCAATTCTTATCCTATTTGGCTGAAATTTTTGCATGAGGTGTTTTGTTATGATTGCCAACAACTGTGCAAACTTCAAATCGGTCAATAACCTGATATTGCTGCCATATAAATCGATCTGGGATCTTGACTTCTTGAGACTCTATAGGGCGCAATCATTATCTGATTTGGGTGAAATTTGTACAACATGACCTTCAACATATGTGTCAAATATGGTCTGAACCGGTCTACAGCCTAATTCAGCTTCCCTATAAAACGATCTCCCTATTTTACTTTTTGAGCCCCTAAAGGCGCTATTCTTATTCGATTTAGCTGAAATTTTACACAGTGACTTCTACTATGGTCCCCAACATTCATTTTATTATAGTCCGAATGTGACCATAACTTGATATAGCTCCAATAGCATAGCAATTATTTTCTTTTATCCCTTCCTTTAATTTGTTTGCCTAAAAAAAGACACCGGGAAAGGAGTCGACAATTGCGATGCATTGTGGAGGGTATATATTATTCGGCCCGGCCGAACTTAGCACGTTTTTAATTGTTTATTTGCATGACGACCCAATGTCTATGCAAGTCCCTACAAATCGTTGGTTGCTCTCAAATGAAAATGTTCCGGGCAACAAATGTCTTGGCTCTGGCTATAACTACAAAGATAAACACCAACCACCAACTTTGTCCTTCCATTGATGATAAACGATGAAAGGGTGCATGGATGAGGGTAGTAATTGGTGGTCTGTAATATCAAATTTTCCTTTGGATGCATGCTAGCCACTGAGTTCAGTCCAGTCCAGTCGAGACGAATCGTCTTACAACGGACATGTGTAAATCTCATTTTGTTGAAATATGAAAGTAAAAACCATAAAGACCATTGTAATTTACCAAGTGAAATCCTTTTGGCTTCCCTTCGAAAGCCCCCAAAGGCCATTCATTCATCGAAGTCTTGTGCTGACTTTGACATCGATTGAATGCTAGATGGGGGGTCTCTGTGTGTGTGTCCAGCATTGTGTGTTTACATTTGTCAATTTTAAGCTTCATTTAATGCTTGCCTTCTTGTAATTGCTTCTTACATCATGCATGCGGAAATATGAAGTCTTCATACTGGTTGGTTGCACTGCCATTAAGCATTGCTCTGGTTGCACTTGTACCTTATATTTAAACTGAGAAATTTCAAATAAATAATCCTGTCCTTTGTCTTCAGGTTTGTGAAATTCTGCAACGGAAAAATAATACAACTACAAAAGTTGCTGGTCTTAATCAAATTTCGAAAATGAAAGCAAGGAAAAAAAAAGGATTTTCACATCCTCTAGAATTATTGTATACTGGGTCATAATTAAGCTTAAGGATATTTTTCATTGCAACAACGTATAGCTCGAGTCAAATATGGGCTGTTTGTTAAAGTTTTTACATGTATGCAATTGGCAGAAGTCGATGCATTCACTACCGACATCCACAACCACTTCAAAGTTGAGCTCTATGGCGACCACAACAACAACAGGAGTAGCAGTCTTTCATTTAAAATGGATGATCTGGCTGGATGGGAAATATTGAGGGCCCATCACTAGTCAGTTGCGTACCCTTCATCTTCTGTAATGATTATGGCGACACTTTACTCCGCCGATAACACCACAAAAAATTGATTTGAAACACTTTAAAATAATCACAATAATTTTCAAGAAAACACAATAGCTTTCACCAAATTACAATAGCGTTCAAATGAGTAAGGCAGTCCTCCTGAAATATATTCTTGATCGTCTCAACATTCTGAGTCGATTTAGCCATGTCTGTCCGTCCGTCCGTGAAATTTTTGCATTTAGTGTTCTGTTTCGACTTCCAACAACTATGCCAAGTTCGGTCTAAATCGGTGTATAACCTGGTGTTGCACCCATATAAACAGACCTCCCGATTTGACTTCTTTTGAGTCCTGAATTTTTTCGATAGTTTTAATAATAAATATCGATAATACCGATACTATCGTTAATTTCCCATCCCCGAAATTTCAAACGAAAATGGTTTAGGGTATGGTCCCCAAACCATATTTGCTAAATTTTGCAATAAGGGGTTTGGGTTTAGGAATTTGGTTTCCAATTTTGAGGCCAATGGCAATATTAGGTTCAAATAAATGATATTTGGGAGCTGAGCACAATGCTGATTTATTTTCAGGGCTAAGTGTTGGAGGGACCACTTCCCAAAACATACCCAAATCGGACATATTTACCGACCAGGTCAGTGCGGCGTTCAAATGAAAAGTATAACATGAAATTGATACCCACTTTCGGGACCAATTTTCTGGGGGTCTACCCCTTCCCCAAAACAAACAGTAATTATTTACTGACCATCGCAATATGGGGCTTTAATAAAGGTATTTTGGAGTAGAATACAAGTGTGATATCCAAATGAGGGAACATGTATTTGGAGCATCGCCCATTCCCCACAAAGAGTACATGGGTTTGGTGGGTTTAGGGTGTGGTGTGGACCCCATAAAATGAGGCGTCCCCCAAACACATGGCTCCAAAATAGGTTATTAATTTCGTTTTCTAACCTCAAATACCTTTCATTTGAGCCACATATTGCCATGGTTGGAAATTTTTTCCCCTTTGGGGGTGTTTTGGGAAAGGGGTGATGCCCTAAATACATGGTCCTACATTTGGATATCAAATTCGTATTCTACTCCCAAATACCTTCATTTGAGCCCCATATTGCGATGGTCAGTAAAAAATTGGATATCAATTCTTGCGAAAATGGGTATCAATTCTTGCTCTATCCCCAATACCTTTCATTTAAGCTCCACATTGACATGGTCGGTAAATATGCCAGATTTAGGGGTGTTTTGGGGATTGGGGTGGTCCCACAAACACTAAGCCCGGAAAATATATGGGCAACGTACTCTATTCACATATATCTTATCTATATATCATTTATTTGAACCCCATATTGCCATTGCCCCCAAAATTGGATATCAAATTCGTTTTCTAATCTCATTTAAACTCCTTATTACAAAAGTCAGCAAATATGTCCGGTTTGGGGTATTGGCCCTAAAAACTATGAATATTTAGTTCCACTCTTTTTAAGACCCAAATTGTCTTGGTGAGCAAATACGTCCTATTTGGGGGTTGTTATGGTGGTGGGACGTCCCCTAGACAGTTGGGCCCCTAATGTTGATATCAGATACGTGGTCTACTTCCACATACCTTTAATTTGAGCTCCATATTTCCATAGTCGGCAAACATGACCGGCTTGGGGGTGTTTTGGGTGATGGGCGGTCACTCAGTGAGTTGGCCTTGAAAATATATATCGGATTCGTGTGCCACTTTAAAAATCCTCTTATTTGAGCCTCAAATTGCAATAGTCAGATTCGTATTCTACTCGCAAATACCTTTCATTTGAGTCCCATATTGGCATGGTCGGTAAATATGTCCGATTTAGGGGTGTTTTGAGGCTTGGGGTGGTCCCCGTAGCACTTGGTCCGACAATTGAATATCAGATACGTTTTCCTATCCTAAATACCTATCATTTGAGTCCCATATTGTCGTGAATGGCCTAAATATACGTTTGGTAGGTTTTAGAGTGGGGCAGCCCCCCTATGTACCCCATCCGAAATTTGGATACCAATTTTTTATTTTTAAGGTACTATATGAGAACACATAAAATTCCGCTTAAATCGCACCACCCATCTCTGAGATCTGGCGTTTCGGAAAATTAGGGTATACCCCTAAATTAATTTGAATCTCCCAAATTTTGCATACTTATTCAAAAGCACTTCAACATTGACTTGGTGAAGTTTCGTGGACATTATCTATCCGCTTAAAAGCGCCAGACTTATTTGCAAAATTTTTTGATTAAGCAACACTACGTATAGCATAAATAAATTTTGTTTTTTGAAGTAAACACTCTGTTCTTAGTTTTTTGTTTCAAATATAAGTTATCGAGGGGTTTGTTAGCATTAATCGAGATGTCTTTTTGTTCTTGCTGTCAAACTACAAATTGTATGTAAGTGTAGCCAAAAACCTGGAATGACGATTATTTTACATGACCTTTTAGTGTAGTCAACAACCTGGCAATACCGTTGCCATATAATCATAATATTTTATTCGTAGAAAAAATGGCCACTAGATGGCGAGACTTGATTTATATGTTTATCGATAACAAGTATAACATTTATTTCTGAATATTCGATATATCGATATATTTAAATGGTTTTGCTTTTGAACTGTACCTGAGCGATTGGCTGCTATCGCATGAAAGCAGTTTGACTGGAAATCTACTCAGTACTTCGGATTTGTGCTAGGTAGCGCAACTATCAAACAGGGTGTTTACACACTCAAACGAAAAAAACAGAATATTTTTATCACGAAGTTTTTCTTTTATTGTTATCGTGTAGCGATTTCCTTCAACACATCAAACGTAAGCAATAAACGTAGCATTTTTGAACGCTACTGTTATTGTTTATTGCAAACCTTTTAGCTGCTTCTCCTACCGTAAAAAAAACTTTCTTTTGTATAAACCCAAAAACTCTTTGGTTGCAAAAGTATTTCGATAACCGCAAATGATTATTCGTTTGACGGACCAATAGTCCTACTACAGAGAATGGGTGAGTTTTTTTTTGTCAGTCAGGCAGTTTTGACTGCGCAAAGAGTCAGTATATTGAGTAGCTCGGTTGAGTGCGGATGGTAAATTACAATGGTGACAATTTTTGATGTTTTGCATTAGGAGCAACAAGTAAAAACGTGCTAAGTTCGGCCGGATGAAATCTTGGGAACCCACCTCCTTGTATTCTGCGAAAGATTTATACAATATAAATATCTGTCAAAACAGCAAAAATTAAAGCTTCTACGAACCGAACAAGGATAATCGAAAGACCGTTTTATAAGGGGAGCTATATCAGGTTATAGCCCGATTTGGACCGTATTTGGCACAGTTGTTGGAAGTCACGACAGACAACAGCATGCAAAATTTCAGTCAAATCGGGAAAAATAGCTGTTTGTAAAATCGTGAGTTCGGTTTAACTGGGGACCATAGCAGGTTATAGACCGATTCGGAGCGTACATGGAGCTATATCCATATCCGAACTCATATGGTCCATTTGCAATCCCCAACTACCTGCAAAATTTCAAGCTGTTAGCTTTACGCTATCGTGATTTTGACAGACGGTCATGGCTAGATCGAATCAGGTTGCCGAGACGATCAAGAATATATATACTTTATAGGATCCTAGATCAAAACGGAATGACTAGATTAGTATACCCATACCATCCTATGGTGGTGGGTATAAAAATTACTAACTTTCGAGAAGCCAATTTTCCCACAAAACATGACCCTATATGACATAAAACATTTTTTTTATACCATACACCACCACTGTTGCATAGGGTATTATAAGTTTGTGCATTTGTTTGCAACGCCATTGATAGGTATACCGATCGACTCAGAATCACTTCTTGATTCGATTTAGCCATGTCCATCTGTGAGTCAATGTGTTATTGTAATCAAGGTACAGGTCGTATTTGTTGTCCAATGGTCACGAAATTTTGTACGTGTAGTATTTTTGGCCCAAGGACAAACCTTACTAATAAGACGCGTATTAACATTTGTATTTTATTTTTTCTTCTAACATCCATCATTTTCAGCGAACAACAGACTTATCACCAGTAAGCCTGCTGTTCTAAAATTGCAGAACTACTGCTGTAATAGCAGCAAAAATAACTACTAACAGTCAGCAGACAGTATTCGCTATTTTCAGCAGACATTTCTCCATGAGTGTTTTAAAATAAAGTTTTTTTCAAAATTAAGCTTCAATAAATTTTTTTGTTCGAAATTGGGCCTTTTGTTAAATTCATATCTGTCAGACGGACAGATATCATCCTTAATGAACAGAACAATTTTTATTGTTAACTCAAATTTTCTTTGCTGTAGAATGTAAATACACTAAAAATGTCCTCAAAATGCCCACGAATACAATTTACATAAAACATAAATCAAATGTTTCTCTATCGCAATTAAAAAAAAAACTCACCGTATATTTTGAAGGCATAGAATACCTTAATGTCCCTTGGCGCCTGTTCGCTTAACGCAGAAAATGCATCCAAAAAGTCCTCAAACGACAGATTGCCCTGACCGTCACGCGAGAATGCCTCACAAATGCGGCGACGAAAGGGATTCTCCTTTAATTCTGGCATCTTCTCAATACAATCGCGTGGAACCTTGACACTTGAAGCCTGTCCCTCGGTCATTTGGCGTGGCACCAAATCCGGACGTAATTCGCGGAATCTTTTGTGAACACTGCAACACAATGGCGAAACGATGCCAACAAGAATAACATGAAATGAAATCCAGAGAAAACAAAAGTAGTTAAACACAAACCAAGAAAAACGGTGGGCGTATAAAAGTGGAACGTAAGAATAAAAAAAAGAAGCACATACATGAATGTGTGATGGATTTTGTATGGATTGGCGGATTTTTAATATGAGGAGTGGGTAATGAGAGGATGAATGCTGCTGTGGTTGATCCTGTTGGTAACCATGTCGAAATTTAGTTTAATTTTGGGCTAAGGTTGCATTTGGCCAAGTCATTTAAGTTGTTGATGTGGTAACAATAAATCATTTCTAAGAAATTTAGTATGAAAAAATGCTCAAAAATCTAAGTTCAAATACTGAAAACAAAATTTCGGGGATTACTAACTTTTACTTTAATTGGCTATGACAGAGTATTTGTTCCACTAGCCGAACGTAAAATAGGGTGCCAACCGCCTCGATCTTCTGCGCTCATTCTTAAATCTCTGACACCAAGTTTCGAGGTGTCTCCCACAACTTGATCTTTCCATCGGGCTTTTGGTCTTCCCGGTTTGCGTGTACTACCGTGTTTGCCTTCAAAAGACTTCTTTGATGGAGCTTTTTCATCCATTCTGACAACATGACCTAGCCAACGCAACCGTTGTATTTTGATGCGTGTAACTATGCTATCATCGTCATTCAGCTTATACAGCTCGTGGTTCATACGTCCCCTATATACTCCATTAACGCAAACTGGTTCATATATTTTACGAAGATTCTTTCTCTCAAATACTGCAAGTACTGCCTCATCTGCTTTTACAAGTACCCATGCTTCAGAACCATACAACAGCACGGGTAGTATCAGTGTCTTTTATGGTGTAACCTTCGACTAACGAGAGGTGGCCTTGTTTCTAAACTGCCTACTTAGCCCAAAGTAGCATCTGTTTGCCAGTATTATTCTTCGCTTAATCTCAAAACTGGTGTCATTCGTTTCGATTACGGCGGTGCCGAGGTAGATAAAGTTACTGACTATCTCAAAGTTGTGGTTCCCAACTTTCTCCATTTTCTTTATCTGCTCGGTTGTGCAAGGCTTTTTGGGAGTTGAAACCATCCGTTTCGTCTTATCTCCATTTACTGCCAGACCCATTTTCATTGACTCTCTTTTGATTCTTTCAAAGGCTGCAGTTACTACTTCCGGTGGCCGACGCATGATATCTATTTACATCTGCATCTCGTATAATCTTCTCCATCGGGATATTAAAGAGATCACATGATAGGCTGTCTCCTATGTCTAGGAAAGAATCTCTCCGAACCATTTAATACCAAACGAGGTTTCAGCCTCTTCTCGGGTCTTTTCCAGGATTTGGCGCAGTGTGTATATCTGGTCCAGGGTGGATTTACCAGGTCTAAAGCCGCATTGTTAGGGCCCAATTATCTCATTGTTTTTATTTTTTAATCTTTCACACAGTACACTCGAGAGTATCTTGTATGCGATGGGGAGGAGACTCATTCCTCTGTAGTTGGCACATTCCGTCTTGTCTCTCTTCTTGTGTACGGGACATAGTATGCTGAGGTTCCAATCATCCGGTATGCGTTCTTCTAGCCAGATTGCGCAGCGTGTCGCCTCCGGTCCTAAATAGTTCAGCGGGTAACCCGTCGCCTCCTGCTGCCTTGTTATTCTTTAGTCGGGTCACTGCTACTTGGACCTCTTTCTGACTAGTAGGTAAACATTCTATTCCATTATCCGGGATTGGTTCTGCGGTATCCTCTTCGCCGCCAACGTCGGACACTAGCAGTTGGCTAAAATGTTCTTTCCATATCCTCAGCATGTTATCTGTGGCAGTTATCAGATTTCCTTCTTTGTCTCTGCAGGAGGGTGTGCTTGCACCAAAGCCATTGGTTTGATGTTTAATTCTTTGGTAGAATTTCTGGACTTCATTCTGACTCCTGTACATCTCAATTTGCTCACACTTTCCTTTCCATTTCATTTTTCTTTCTGCGGAATAGACGTTTTTCCTCTCTCCTTTTCTCCCGATACCTCTTCTTCATTTGGCGCGTTGCTATTGATTACAGGGTTGTTCTATATGCCGCATTCTTGGCTTCATTAGCATCTCGACACTCTTGATCGTACCAGGGTTTCTTGGAGGAGGCTTCCTGTACCCAAGTACGGATTTCGCGGCATTTCCCATGGAGTGGGCAATAGTTTGCCACAGCGCCATTATATCATTGGAACAAGGAGTGCTCTCATCAAGGAGTTGGGTCAGTCGAGTGGAGTATGCCGCGGCCATTTGTTGTGTTTGCAGCTTTTCAATGTCCAGCTTCCGTGCAGTTTCAGATCGTACTTTCCTCGCCGATCCTAATCTTTATTCGCTCCACGGATCGATCGTACATCTGATTTCTCGTGTTTTGATCGGGTGACAGCCATATGGCTTTGTGAATATTTTTATGTTGAAATCTGGTGCTACGAACTACCATGTTTTTTGCCGCGGCAAAATCTATCAGCCTCAACCCATTACTGGACATAATCTCGTGGAGGTTAAACTTTCCGACTGTTGGACCAAAAATGTCTTCCTTCCCTATCTTCGCATTAAAATTACCCAGAACGATTTTAATATCATGGGCGGGGCAGCTGTCATATTCTCTCTCTAGGCGTTCGTAGAAAATATCCTTGGTCTGCTCGTCTTTGTCTTCCGTCGGGGCATGGGCACAAATAAGGCTGATGTTGAAGAATTTGGCTTTTATGCGGATTGTGGCTAGCCTCTCATCCACCGGAGTAAAGCTGGAGACAAGCTGTTTCAGTCTCCGACTAACCACAAATCCACATCCATATTCATGCCTCGTGTTATGGCAGCTGTGGTATAGTTCGTCACCGTGTTGGTTTTGTAGTGATGCCATTCCCAGTCCATCGCACTTCCTGTAAGGCGGTAATATCTGCCTTGTAATTCTCTAATACGTCCGCCAGCGCGTATACTGCACCTTCTCTATAAAGAGTGCGGACATTCCAGGTGCAGATCCGAAAATCATGGTCCTTTTTTCGTTTGCGTGGATCGTCAACTTTGGGGGGGGGGAGGTCCGATTTCACTATTCCTTTGATTCTCATAGTAGTCCTCATAGTTTTCCGAGGGCGGGTTACTGCCCCAGCGCCCCAACCGCACGGGTTTTGTGGGATTGCACACGTATCCCTCGTTGTGGGGAGCCGCTTGCTCCAAGATCCGACGCTCGCCTCCAGCCGCCCCTAACCTGTGAACAGACGCTGATGTTGGCCATTGGTTATTTGAAGGCGCCCATAACTCGCCTTGTCATCTCGAGTATCATTGTCACTCAGTATTTAATTAAGGCCGCATTTGCAGCGACTACGCATAAAAACGGAAGCTTTCCACCATCCGTAACCTGTGGACGCGCCCGGTAGCTTTCAAAAAAGTTTCCCGTGATAACAATGGACACTACACAAGTCGGAGCTCCAGCCTGTGTGGTGTTCATAGTTATTCCATATCGGCAGGGAATTTCGGGGATTAGTTTTTATATAATTTTGAACTTTTCAATAGGTTAATTTTTTCAAATTGTCTAGAAATCAGATTTTGTAAAAATTTTTGAAGAAATTTTCTTTACATATTTAACATCTGTAAAATTTCAGCAAAAACAGTTACTCTGTCCACCACAATCATCACCTTCTTTGATAGTTGTATACTTTGAAAAATTTTTTTTTTTAATTTTGGTTTGAGTTAAATTTTTAACTGCTCCAAGGACGCAGAAGTACAGAAGCAGCCAAACAAATGTTATGTTTATGGCCGCACCACAAAATGTTTTGCGTGTCATTACCAAAACTACAATAAATTGCCCCAGAAGAAAACGAAGCCAAATAAAGCCCAATTGTATTTGTGATGGTCTGCTGTAGTCGTTTGTACCCTTTTGGGGGCAGACGGCTATAGCCGGCTTATTACCACAATGAAGAATGCTGAAAAACAAAAACACCCTCCAAAATACTTACCGTAATATCTCCTTGCGTGTGAAAAATGTACAATCCTTTTGTTCGGCCAGACATTCATTGTAAGATGAGAAGGCACATTTAAGTGTTGTAGGGTTCCGTTTCGCCCAAAACAGATGATAAATAGCAGCTCCATGCCCAAAGAGGAGCGAGAGAGAGATCACATTAAATGCCAAAAGGATATTTGGTTTGTGGTCATTAAGCAAAGAATGTAGCATGAAATGAAATTTGTGAAGAAAAGAAGGAACATTTCACGATTAAATTTCAGTTTATTTGCATACAGGTAAAGCTGAAAAGAAATTTTTTTTAAAGCCTACACTGATGGAAGAGTTAATACCAAATGTGCTTATCTCAATGCTAAGCGGTATTGACCATACCGGAATTGATAAGTACCGTTTGGCATTACATTTATTACCTAACAGCCTTAAACGGTCATATCGGATGAAAGATATATATGGGAGCTATATCTAAATATGGACCGATTTTCATGAAATTTTCCACACATATTAGGAAGTCAAATAAAACACCTCGTGCAAAATATTTTAAAGATCGGACTAAAACTGTGGCTTCTACAGCCATAGAAGTCCATGTCGGATGAAAGATACATATGGGAGCTATATCTAAATCTGAACCGATTTTTTTTTCAAAACCAATAGCGTTTGTCCTTGGGCCAAAAAATTTACATGAGCAAAACCCTTCTTAGCGTTGCAAACAAATGCACAAATCTATAATACCCTATACCACCGTGGTGGTGCAGGGTATAACAAGTAAAAGCGTGCTAAGTTCGGCCGGGCCGAATCTTGGGAACCCAACACCATGGATTCTGTTAAAAATTTATACAAAATAAATTTTGTTGCAGGGCATAATTTTATTCTACCAAACCAAACTTCTGTCAAACCAGCAAAAATTAAAGCTTCTAGGAACCGAACAAGGATGATCGAGAGACCGGTTTATATGGAAGCTTTGGCCGTACTTGTTTTGTTTGTTGCTGTGATAGCAGTGTGTTGAACACTGAGGCGACAGCCCTTGCCAATGAATGACTCCATCGGGCCAATCGTGTGCGTATAACCGGCTCCAATGGGATGCTATATGGTGTTGTGGTCTGGTGGATGGCGCTTCATAAGTCCACCTACTGCTCAATACTCAGCCGGGTCCAAAGGATGGCTTGTTTGTGCATCACAGCCGAACTGTTGTTGGAAGTCGTAGCAGAACACCGAGTGCAAAATGTCAGCCAAATTGGACTAAAATTGCTGCTTGTAAGGGCTCAAGAAGTCAAATCGTGCTATCGGTTTATATGGAAGCAATTGTTGAAAGCCATAACAGAACACTAAATGCAAAATTTCAGCCAAACCGGATAAATATTCCGGCTTCCAGTGGCTCAAGAAGTCAAATCGGGAGATCGGATTATATGGGAGGTATATCTGGTTATAGACCGATTTAGACCGCACTTAGCACAGTTGTTGGAAGTAATAACTGAACACTTAATACAAAATTTCACAAATTTTAAATCGGACAAAAATTGCAGCTTCCAGGGCCTCAAGAAGTCAAATCGGGAGATCGGCTTATATGGGAGCTATTTCAGGGTATATACCAATTTAAACCGTACTTGGCACAGTTATTGAAAGTCATAACAGAACACTTAATGCCAAATTTTAGGCAAATCGGACAAAAATTGCGGCTTCCCGGGGCTCAAGAACTCAAATCGGGCAATCGGTTTATATGGGAGCTATATCAGGGTATAGACTTATTTGAACCGTGCTTGGCACAGTTCTTGAAAGTTATAAAAGAACACCACATGCCAGATTTCAGCCAAATCGGACAAAAATTGCAGCTTCCAGGGCCTCAAGAAGTCAAATCGGGAGATCGGCTTATATGGGAGCTATTTCAGGGTATAGACCGATTTAAACCGTACTTGGCACAATTATTGAAAGGCAAAACAGGACACCACATGCAAAATTTCAGCCAAATCGGACAAAAATTGCGGCTTTCACGGGCTCAAGGAGTCAAATCGGGCGATCGGTTTATATGGGAGCAATATCAGGGTATAGACTTATTTGAACCGTACTTGGCACAATTGTTGAAAGTCATAACAGAACACTACATGCAAAATTTCAGCCAAATCGGACAAAAGTTGCGGCTGATAAGGGATTAAGAAGTCAAATCGGGCGATTGTTTTATATGGGAGCTATATCAGGGTATAGACTTATTTGAACCAAAATGTCAGTCAAATCGGACGAAAATTGCGCCCTCTAGAGGCTCAAGAAGTCAAGACCCAAGATCGGTTTATATGGCAGCTATATCTAAACATGGACCAATTTGGCCCATTTACAATTCCAACCGACCTACACTTATAAAAAGTATCGGTGCAAAATTTCAAGCGGCAAGCTTTACTCCTTCGAAAGTTAGTGTGCTTTTGACAGACAGACGGATAAACGGATGGACAGACGGACGGACATGGCTAGATCGACTTAGAGTGACATGACGATTAAGAATATATATATTGGGTTGCCCAAAAAGTAATTGCGGATTTTTTAAAAGAAAGTAAATGCATTCTTAATAAAACTTAGAATGAACTTTAATCAAATATACTTTTTTTACACTTTTTTCTAAAGCAAGCTAAAAGTAACAGCTGATAACTGACAGAAGAAAGAATGCAATTACAGAAAATAGAAAAAATCCGCAATTACTTTTTGGGCAACCCAATATATATATTATGAGGTCTCGGGCGCATATTTCGAGGTGTTACAAACAGAATGACGAAACTAGTCTACTCCCATCCTATGGTGGAGGGTATAATAATTAAGAAAAATCTCGAAAACAAAAATCTAAGTCAGGAATTCCGTGCTACTTACAAAATCCCTAATAAATCTAATAAAATTAGGAATTTTGTTAGTAAGTAGCCCATACCAAGCCCCCAAGTTGGTTGATGTTGAGCTTATGCTACAAAAAAGAGTTGGAAAATCGAACCACAATTACACAAAAATTTCACTGGGCCGAATTGCCCGATTCTGATAGTCCAAGAAGATGCCCTCGCAGCATATGCAGTTTGATATTTTGGACATAATCTGGATAACACCTCAGTTTTTGCCATTTCATTCATTTTCAGGCGCCCAGCATCATAAATGTCCGCCTAACTGTTCACTGGCCATGGACCACCTAGATTATTTTTCTCGTTGATTATATAACGATGAAAAGAAAAATCAAAAATAAATATTTCTACAAAATCATAAATTTTATAAGCTTTTGTGCACCAATTTATCTCTCTCTCTCTGAATTTCACTTTGAAGTGAGATTTAATTCTTTCCATTCTAGATTAATTTTTCACAATTTTTTTTTTTTTTGTTTGAATTATTCTTTGACCATTTAATACACTCTGCCAAATACAGATTAAAGTATTAGTTTCACTGGTAGTTATCTCGCCAAAATATCCTTGATATCATTTTTAATTTTGTGCAAATGTTGGGTTTTTGTTTATGTTGACAGGTTTTTTTGCGCACTTGTTATTTTAATTTAATCAGATTGCATCATGGTGTTGTTTTTATTCTCTCGCCTCTATGAATTTCGCTTTGGGACTTTTTCACACACTCTCTATTCCCACATCATTGAGGGTTGTGTTAATTTATCTATACTCCAAGGATGAAAGGATATATCTGTTGACATTCTTTACCTGATAATCATCCAATTGCTGTTCGGTGAATGTAACAATTTTATTCCCCATGTTCTGATATTCTCTAATGCTCTTTGAGTTCGTTTGCTCGTTTGTGTTGTTGTTGTTGGTGTGTTTTTTTTTCAGTTTCCTATCATCGAAAGTTTATAGTTTGGAAAACTATTTTGCAAATTGATTTCTACTAAATATAATGCATTTTTGTAAAAACAAGCACACACACACACACACACACTGGCAAATGCGTTCGAATTCGTTAAAAAAGGCTGCTAACTTTTTGTCTGTTTCAGACACCAAGTTTTTCTGAATACCCGCGATGATATTTTTTCTGAGGCCACATTCACAAAAAAAAAAAACCTTCAATGACAATGATATCCTACGGTGACTTTTTTGCTACTGAACGGCAAGCGTATTGAACAGACTCGCTTAGTATACAAAAACAATGTGTTGTCGTTTTGTGTTTTCATTTTTTGCCTTTTCCTTAGAAAACTTTTACAATATGTTTATGCATGTTCGCTTCACACGTAGGGTGTGTTAGTATTTGTGAAGGTATGCTTATATGTTCGTGTTCATATGTAAATTTTGTAAAACATGTGTGGACAAAATTATAGCAATGTTTTATAGTCAAATATTAAAATGAAGAGGAATTGCATTTAAAGACAGTTACAATATGTAAAACCACATTTAGTTTAACAGATCTGATGATATGGTGCGATTTCGCTACTCAAAAGACAAACTAAAATAAGTAAAAGTATATTAAGTTAATAGATCTCATGCAAATTTTGAATAAGCTTTATAAAACAAGTATGGGCGAAGCCGGCTATATACACGACCAAGTGTACGTATATGAAGGGCGATTGTTTAGGAGCAATAGGAAAATTTTTCAAAAAAAAAAAAAAAAAAAAAACATGTAACAAAGCTTTGAGTTCGGCCGGGCCGAACTTTGGATACCCACCACCTCGGGTATATATGTAAACCACCTTTCGTCAAAATCCGGTGAAAAATGCATACCTTATGCCCTATAGCAGCTATATCGAAATATGTTCCGATTTGGACCAAATACTAACAAGTACAAGTCATTGTTCAATTGTAAATTACCAAATATTGATTTTTAAGTAGCTATATCTAAAAATAAACCGATCTTAACCATGCACAAGACGGATGTCGAAAAGCCTAACATAAGTCACTGTGTCACATTTCAGTGAAATCGGATTATAAATGCGCCTTTTATGGGGCCAAGACTTTAAATCGAGATATTGGTCTATATGGCAGCTATATTCAAATCTGAACCGATCTTTGCCAAATTGAAGAAGGACATCGAAGGGCGTAACTAAACTCACTGTCTTAAATTTCAGCGACTTCCGACAATAAATGCGCCTTCTATGGGCCCAAAACCTTAAATCGAGAAATCGGTCTATATGGCAGATAAATCCAAATCTGAACCGATAAGGACCTAATTGGAGAAAGATGTCGAAGGCCCTAACACAACTCACTGTCCCAAATTTCAGCAAAATCGAATAATAAATATGGCTTTTATGGGTCTAAGACCCTAAATCGGAGGATTGGTCTATATGGCAGCTATATCCAAATTGGACCAATCTGGGTCAAATTGACGAGGGACGTCGAAGGGCCTAAGACAACCCACTTTCCCAAATTTCATCAAAATCGGATAATAAATGTGGCTTTTATGGGCCTAAGACCCCAAATCGGAGGATTGGTCTATATGGCAGCTATATTCAAATCTCAACCGATCTAGGTCAATCTAACGAGGGTTGTCGAAGTGTCTAACAAAACTCACTGTCCCAAATTTCATCAAAATCGGATAATAAATGTGGCTTTTATGGGCCTAAGACCCTAGATCGGAGGATCGGTCTATATGGCAGCTATAAACAAATCTGAACCGATCTGGACTAAATTAACGGAGGAAGTCGAAGTCCCAAATTTCATCAAAATCGGTTAATAAATGTGGCTTTTATGGGCCTAAGACCCTAAATAGAGAGATCGGTCTATATGGCAGCTATATCCAAATCTCAACCGATCTAGGCCAAATTAGCGAGGGATGTCGAAGGGTCTAACAAAACTCACTGTCCCAAATTTCATCAAAATCGGTTAATAAATGTGGCTTTTATGGGCCTAAGACCCTAAATGGGAGGATCGGTCTATATGGCAGCTTTAACCAAATCTGAACCGATCTGGACTAAATTAACGAAGGAAGTCGAAGGACCTAAAGACACTCACTGTCCCAAATTTCAGCAAAATCTTTTTTATGGGTCTAAGACTCTAAATCGGAGGATTGATCTATAGTGCAGTTATATCCAAATCTCAACCGATCTGGGTCAAATTAACGAAGGTTGTCGAAGGGTCTAACAAAACTCACTGTCCCAAATTTCATCAAAATCGGATAATAAATGCGGCTTTTATGGGCCTAAGACTCTAAATCGGCGGATCGGTGTATATGGGGGCTATGTGAAGATATAGTCCGCTATAGCCCATCTTCGAACTTACCCTGCTTATGGGCAAAAAAAGAATCTGTGCAATGTTTCAGCTTAATAACTCTTTTTTTAAAGACTGTTGCGTGATTTCAACAGACTGACGGACAGACGGACGGGCATGGCTAGATCGTCTTAGATATTTTCGCTGATCAAGAATATATATACTTTATAGGGTTGGAAATGGATATTTCGATGTGTTGCAAACGGAATTACAAATTGAATATACCTTCATCCTTTGTGGTGGGTATAAAAAGAAAATGCTACTTAGAAAATCCTTAATTGTTTTCAATACCACTACCCTAAATTAGTTCATGTCTGTTATTTTGTCCCCACCTAAGTGCCGGTATCTCTTAGACCCGAAAGCTGGGCAATGACATAGGAAATGCTCCAACATCTCATCATGCCCTATAAATGCTATTACTTGGCGCACCGATTTTACATAAATGAGCTCGTAGTCCTATGTGTCCCGTTATGATACCAATGGCTATACTGATCTCCTTCTTACTTCCTTTCATTAATAGCCCCGTCTTCTCACGATCTCCATCCCCCATAGGATTTTCGCCATCCTACCAACCGTTTCGCTATTCCACAATGTTGCATGCCACTTTCTCCCTTATATTTATGTCATGGGACACATAATTTATTCACCTTTTCCTTAGCATATGGTTTAATTAGTCTCTAAAGACCGGGTGCACCCGATACTGGTCTAACGATTGGAACAGTTCGATCATTGTTTAAAGCCCCCTCGATGTTAGTGCATACCGCCAGGGTGTACGTTTTGTCATCGAGGATTCTTCTATTTTATGCACAACCTCGGGCAGGCACCGACCTTCCCTTGACATAGGCATGCTTTTTGTATTTGTGCAGTTGGGTATAAAAACAACCTTTGCCTCCTGCCAGGCTTTCGGCGTATATGCAAGTCCTAGGCACGCTGTGAAAATATTCGCCAGATGAGGCGTCAGATAGTCTGCCTTTTTCTGTAGAAGCGTCGGATATATTGCATCTTGCTATAACACCCGCATCAAATTAAATCTTCAATAAATCGATTGTGACGTGTGTTGTGTGGGTTGTACCACCGACCTGTTGAAACCATATGTCGTCCATATCCATATCTTCCAATTCAGGCTAAAAATAATCAGTGAGTATGGTGCTGTAGCGATGTCTATTCACTATAACTTGACGATTGGTATCGTCATCGAAGAACTATGGTCCAATGACGCTGCTGGCATGCAAACCGCACCAAACAGTTTTGAGGATGAAGTATATAACTGTATAAGGTATTACGGCTTAGACCACTGATTTTTTTCTTTTTATTACCCCATTCGTCCGCCAATTCATCGGACACAGCTGATTTTATAAAAGGAAAACAGCTGTTTTCAGATTTCTGCGTAAAATTTACTCAGATGAACTAAGTTGAAGGGCACATTTTAACTTTACATACCAAATTGTAAGTAAAGTAATTTCAGCCCGGGAGATCAATCTACAAGGGAGCTACATCAGGTTATATACCGATTTGGAACGTAACGTTGGAAGTCAAAAGAAGACGAAGGGAGCTATATTCAAATCTGAAACGATATGGCTCTTTTGCATTACCTAACGACCTACATCAATCAGAAGAATCTGTGAAGAATTTCAAGCGGATATATTCATTCCTTCAAATGTCACTGTGATTTCGGCAGGCACTCAGACTGACGGACATGGCTAAATCGACTCAGAATGTCGAGGCGATCAAGAATATTCGTATAAATATTCGTACTTTATTGAATTTTGCATCAATATCTCGAGATTTTAGAAACAAAATGACTTGATTAGTATACCCCCATGGTGGTGGGTATAAAAATTGGCAAAATATCAGTTTTTGTTTGCTGGGAAGCCAGACGCGACTGCTATTTTTGCAAACGCCAGTCTGTTGTTTTAGCAAACATTTTCATCGACTATTTCAACTAACAAACTAAAAAATCTGCTAAAATATAATTTATTTTATTTATTTGTAATGAAAATGCAATCCTTTGACCAGTACCGGATGGACCCGGTCCTTAGAGACTGGATAAACCATATGCTAAAGAACAGGTGGATAAATTGTGTGTCCAATGGCATAAATATAAGGGAGAAAGTAACACAGGGCACGCCACAGGGAGGCATTTCATCGCCACTACTATGGGTGACAACCATAAATGACCTATTACGGATGCTGACTGAAAAGGGATTTTAACCCGATGTTATAATACTTCTGAGGGATAAGGATCCGAACGAGCTATGCAGAAGGGCCAAAAGGGTCTTGCATATGGCATATGACTGGGCTAGACCCAGACGTCTCAATTTTAAACCAGAGAAAACTGAAATATGCCTGTTCACGAGGAAGACGGAGGTGGGCCAATTTAACACACCACGTTTCCTCAATAAGACGATTTCGATGTCTGAAAAGAAGAAATACTTAGGTGTGATCTTGAACAGGAAACTGAATTGGAAGTGTCACATTCCGGAGCGTGCTGAGAAGGTTCACAGTTGTTGGGCACTATATAGACGGGCCGTAGGCTCGAAATGGGGCCTGAATCCTAGGATAGTCCACTGGCCCTACTGGAGCGTGATAAGACCAATACTTACTTACGCCTCAGTAGTTTGGTGGACTGCTATGGAGAAAAAGTGCCACATAAGGACCATACAACAGTTTCAGAGAACATGTTGTCTTGGCATAGGCGGAGCGATGAGGACCACTCCCACTAGGGCATTGGAGACTATTCTAGATATCCGACCCATTGATACACAGATAAAGTGTGAGGCAGCCACTGCGGCTTTGAGACTTAAGGCGATGGGAGAATGGATTGAGGATGGGAGCAGCTCATACCATCGCAGTATAATCGAGGCGACGATAGGAAACCTGGAAGGAAGTGGAGAGGTTTCCGATCGGATACCTGAGATGAACCTTGAAGTCGAGTGCGACGCACTGCTGCCATCGGCACAGTTTTGGATTGACGGAACCCTTGTATTGCCATCTGAAAGATCATGTTACATGGATGGATCAAAGCTAGAGGACGGAGTGGGCCTGGGGGTTTACATTGAGAACCCAGGGACTGACATCTGTTGCGTCCAGCAGGCGGAGATGCGGGCGATCACGGTATGCGTGAAGTGGTGTGGTGCTAACGCGAGGGAGTCGTGTGTGAACATCTTTACTGACAGTAAAATTACCATAAGGGCAATAACAACCAGAACGGTAAAGTCACGAACAGTCTTGCAGTGTAAGAAGGAGATTAACGCCTTCTCTGAGGATGGCAAAGTCCGCATCGTTTGTGTGCCGGGCCATAACGGAGTAAGGGGAAATGAAAGGGCAGACGATTTGGCGGTGAAGACCACAGGACTGCCGTCAATAAACTTGGTTAACCCGAAGCCTTTCGGGTCGACGCAGTTCGAGTTAAGGGAAAGGGCCACGAATGCGCATCCAACATTGTGGAACATCTAAACGGCCGGCAGGACGGCGAAAATCCTGTGGATGGATCCAGATCGTGAGAAGACGAGGCTATTACTGAAAGGAAGTAAGAAGGAGGTCAGTTTAGCTATTGGTATCATAACGGGACACATAGAAATACGAACTCACTTATGTAAAATCGGTACAAGGCAAGTGATAGCATGTGTAGGGCATGCGGGGAAGATGATGAGACTTTGGAGCATTCCCTTTGTAATTGCCCGGCTTTCGCGTCCAACAGATACCGGTATTTAGGTGGAGGCACAATATCAGACATGAACCAACTTAGGGGAGTGGCATTGAAAACAATTAAGGATTTTGTAAGTAGCACGGAATTCCTAACTTAAAATTATTTTTTTTACAGGTTACTTTATAGATTTAAGAGCACACAACAAGCCGATTACCGGCTTAGGTGTATATCCATAGTAGCGTGGGGCGGATTAATATCTGCACCCTCTTTTTAACCTAACCTTACCTAACCTAATGTAAATGCAAATTTACCCATGAACATTTCATTAAGAAAAAACGGCAAAATTTTACTTTCAAGTCTATCACAAAAAGGGCAGTAAAAAATTTTGTAGCACACAACAGAATTTATAGTAGTCAGAATTTTCCAATAGAAGGTTCAGAAATTGTAAACTTTAGCTCTAACAGCAGATTTATAGCTGTAATAACAGCAAAATGAACTTCTAAATTTTTTTATTTGATTTCCAATGTCTTACTGTGCTACAAATTTGTCCATAGCTGCTACGCCCTATGGTCTGATATGATTATTAAAAAGTCCTGCAGAGTAATTTTCTTTTTTTTCAGAGCTTCCATACAGTTCCATTATGTGTCTGATGGAAAAGCACAAATTAATTAGGGAGTGTTTGCACTAAGCGAATGGAGCGAAATAGAAAAGGAATGTTCTTTCGCTTGTATGTATTTTGGCTGCATGTCAGAAATCTGGGTGAGGCTGCCGACTGAGACCAAAGGGGGCCAACAAACAACCAGCTAAGAAAAGTAGTTTAACAGACAATAAAGGAGTGTTCTATTGGATTTTAGGAGGTCTTGCTTAGTTTCCGTTCTCTTACCATAGGAATTTGCATTTCAAATAAAATGAAGTAAAACGATATGTCAAAAGAATTTGAATTTACATTAAATTTATTGATTTTTGTTTTTATTTTTTTTATTGAAATAATTTCATTGTTTTTTCTTCTTTTTAAGTTTTATAGTTATACTCGTATAATTTTGTTTTTTTACAATATAGTCTATTACATTAAGTTAATATTACTCGTTTTATAAGTAGTGTCATTTTTCTTGGCATATCCCATTTTTGTTATGAACTTTTTTTTTTCATCAAAACTTAAGGAAACATCCATGATTGAACAACATTATGCAACAGGAAATAAATGAACGCCTAGGTTTAAATAACAGTGAGAACATCAGAAATTCAGAATTAAGTTAGCCCTTCACAAATTCTGGCCGCATTTGTGAGGTATTCAACCATGTAAAATTTGTCTACTAAGTGGTATCGCACCCCGGCTCAAAACTTAAAACGGAAATCACTCATTGATATTCGAAAATTATTCCCGCTCCAATACGCTAACATCTCCAAATTAAGAGGTCAGATTTTATCGATTAAACTTGTGTTATTTACCGACCCTATGTTCGATGTTCGTAGAACGCTTGAAATCACGTAAATTTTACAATTAACAAGTAAAAGCGTGCTAAGTTCGGTCGGGCCGAATCCTCAGATCGGTTTATATGGCGGCTATATCAGATTGTGAACAGATCTGAACCATTTTTAACACAGTTGTTGGAAGTCATAACAAAACACGCCATGCTAGATTTTACCTGAAACGGAAAGGAATTGCTCCCTGCAGAGGTTCAAGAAGTCAAGCCCCAGATCGGTTTATATGACAGCTAAATGAGGTTATGGACCGATTTCAACCATACTTAGCACATCTGTTGAAAGTCATAACAAAACACCTCGTGCAAAATTTCAGCTGAATCGGATAATGATTGCACTCTCTAGTGGCTCAAGAAGTCAAGACCCTAGATCGGATAATATGGCCACTATTTCAGATTATGAATCGATTTCCAGCATACTTAGCACAGAAGTTGGAAGTCATAACAAAACACCTCGTGCAAAATTTCAGCTGAATCGGATAAGAAGTGCGTCCTTTAGTGGCTCAATAAGTCAAGATCCAAGATCGGTTTATATGACAGCTATATCAAAACATGGACACCACAATTTCGTCATTCTGTTTGTAACTACTCGAAATATTCGTCTAAGACCGCATAAAGTATATACATTCTTGATCGTCATGTCATTTGAAGTCCATCTAGCCATGTCCATCCGTCTGTCTGCAGCAAGCAGGCTGACTTTCGAAGGAGTAAATCTAGCTGCTTGAAATTTTGCACAAATACTTCTTATTAGTGTAGGTCGGTTGGGATTGTAAATGGGCTATATCGGTCCATGTTTTGATAAAACTGCCATATAAATCAATCTTGGGTTTTGACTTCTTGAGCCTTTTCCGATTTGGAATAAAATTTTGGACTTCGTGTTTTGTTATGATATCTAACAACTCTGCCAAGTATGGTTCAAATTTGGGTCTTGACGTCTTGAGCCTCTAGAGGGCGCAATTCTTATTCGCTTGGAATGAAATTTTGCATGACGTGTTTTGCAATGACTTTCAACAACTGTGCTAGGGTAGGTTCAAATCGGCCATTAACTTGATATAGCTGTCATATAAACCGATCTGGAATCTTAACTCTTGAGCCACTAGAGGGCGCAATTCTTATCCGATTTGAATGAAATTTTGCATGACGTATTTTCTTATGACTTTTAACAACTGTACCAAATAAGGTTAAAATCGGTTCATAACCTGATATAGCTGCCATAAAAACCGATCTGGGGACTTGACTTCTTGAGCCTCTAGATGTCGCAATTATTATTGAAATTTTGTACGACGAATCCTCTCATGACCATCAATATAAGTGTTTATTATGGTCTAAATCGGTCTATAGCCTGTTGCTGTTTCCATATAAATCGATCTCTCTATTTTACTTCTTGAGCCCCCAAAGGTCGCAATTCTAATTCGAATTGGCTGATATTTTACACAGGTCTCCAACATATAATTTAATTGTGGTCCGAACCGGACCATATCTTGATATCGCTCTAATAGCAGAGTCAATATTTTCTTATATCCTTTTTTTACTTAAGAATAGATGCCTGGAAAAAACACGCCATATGCGATCCATGGTGGAGGGTATATAAGATTCGGCCCGGCCGAGCTTAGCAAGCTTTTAATTGTTTTTTCTTTTTGCAATATTATGTCAAGATCATTAAAATCCACTTTTTTTCGCTAAATGGATATTGAATATTAAAAACATGTTTTTTGTAACACTCCAAAAGCAAGAGATATATACCCATTGATAAGTATACCGATCGACTCAGAATCACTTTCAAATTCGATTTAGCTATGTCCGTCTGTCTGTCTATCTGTCCGTCTGTCCATGTTTAATTTGTGTACAAGTTGCAGGTCGGAATTTTTATCCGATCGTCTTCAAATTTGGTAGGGGCATGTTTTTCGGCCAAGAGACGAAGCCTATTGAAATTGGAAAAAATCGGTTTAGATTTGGATATAGCTCCCATATATATGTTCGTTCGATTTGCAGTAATAATGCAATAAAATGGTCATTTGTTAACCGATTCTCCCGAAATTTGGTAATAAGGACTTTCTTATGACTCTCGATATAACTGGTGAATTTTATAGAAATCGGTTCATATTTGGATATAACACCCATATATATGTTCGCCCGATTTGCAGTAATACAGCAATAAAATGGTCATTTGTTAACCGATTCTCCCGAAATTTGGCAAGAAGGACTTTCTTATGACTCTCGATATAACTGGTGAATTTTATAGAAATCGGTTCATATTTGGATATAACACCCATATATATGTTCGCCCGATTTGCAGTAATACAGCAATAAAATGGTCATTTGTTAACCGATTCTCCCGAAATTTGGCAAGAAGGACTTTCTTATGACTCTCGATATAACTGGTGAATTTTATAGAAATCGGTTCATATTTGGATATAGCTCCCATATATATGTTCGTCCGATTTTCAGTAATACAGCAATAAAATGGTCATATGTTAACCGATTCTCCCGAAATTTGGTAAGAAGGACTTTCTTATGACTCTCGATATAACTGGTGAATTTTATAGAAATCGGTTCATATTTGGATATAACACCCATATATATGTTCGCCCGATTTGCAGTAATAATGCAATAAAATGGTCATTTGTTAACCGATTCTCCCGAAATTTGGTAAGAAGGACTTTCTTATGACTCTCGATATAACTGGTGAATTTTATAGAAATCGGTTCATATTTGGATATAACACCCATATATATGTTCGCCCGATTTGCAGTAATACAGCAATAAAATGGTCATTTGTTAACCGATTCTCCCGAAATTTGGCAAGAAGGACTTTCTTATGACTCTCGATATAACTGGTGAATTTTATAGAAATCGGTTCATATTTGGATATAGCTCCCATATATATGTTCGTCCGATTTTCAGTAATACAGCAATAAAATGGTCATTTGTTAACCGATTCTCCCGAAATTTGGTAAGAAGGACTTTCTTATGACTCTCGATATAACTGGTGAATTTTATAGAAATCGGTTCATATTTGGATATAGCTCCCATATATATGTTCGTCCGATTTTCAGTAATACAGCTATAAAATGGTCATTTGTTAACCGATTCTCTCGAAATTTGGCAAAAAGGATTTTTTTATGACGATATTACCGGTGAATTTCATAGAAATCGGTTCAGATTTAGATATAGCTCTCATATATATATATTTTTTTTTTATTATAAATGCTCTTAAAAATATATATTTTTTTTTGCTTTTTTTAAAAAATTTTCAACAATTTTATTTTTTTTTAAGATTACGATTTAATTCATTTAAAAGATTACTATGCCAAAATAAATGCTCTACATAATGAATGTATGAAATTTCATAAAAATCGGACAAGGGAATCGAGAGTCAAGCGTTAATGGACTTTACATGATCTTCAAAAATGACCTGCCGGAAACAGATAATAAAATGTTAAACAGACTTTTTTTTAAAGTTCGATGGTGGGTGTATTGACTGCCATTTGGACCAATCTGCCGATTGGAAGCATTTAGCTTGGTCTTTGACCATATTTGAATATGGCTTGCATTGAAACAAATCTTCGCTGAAAAAACTATTTTAAAGTCTTGGTCGTATAATAGTTGCCAAAAGTTCACCGAAATTCAACATTCTAAGTGATTATAGTCGGACTGTCAGATCATGTTTAGATATAGCTGCTATATAAACTGAACACTCGATTTACCTTGCGGGGCTCACAGAATATCCACATTGTGAATTTCTTCCCTAACAGGTAAAGTTGACCATTCTGTACTCGTGCTGTGCTCTAAAAGCCCCATTACCTACTGACTTACATTTCTCCTTCAGTTGCATAGTGTTATTGCCATAGAATAATGTACGCCATCAATGACTGCCTATCATAATTGATGCTGATGATATCTGCACTCATGTCGTATACAATTTGCAATTTGCAATTCAGATTCAGTTTCTTTATTGTTTTCATTATGTCAATGTGACTATTTAACTATTAATTGTAGAATATTTAACAAAATTGTAGAAAAAATCTGGGTTGAGTTGTGGAAACATAAAACCGGTCATAATTAAGAATCCAACCCTTTAGGATATTTCACAGCGGCATGGCGCCTTCCGTAGCTTTGCAGTAAATTATAGGACATTTCTTTCATTCGTATACATTTTACATTTTATTATTATGTATATTATTTTTTATTATTATTAGGTTCTCATTTTTTTATATGCGGAAAGATTTTCCGCTCCACATGTGATGTTTTTGTTTAGTAGTTGGCTGCTGTTTTTTTCTCATTTTCATTAAGTTGTTTTCTTAATTAAATTTAATTGTATATAGATAGTAGATATATGTGTGTTTGTTTTTTTGTTTTTGTTTGCTTGTATATTTATTTATGTTTGTATGTATATATATATATAGATATTTATAAAGTAGTTAATAATAAATGGGAATATGTCAGAGTTTGGCTGCTAAACATTTAATTAAATATTGTTTTTTTTTAATTTTTTTATACTTGATATTTTATTTGTTTTTATGTTCTGCATTAATTTTAAATGTTTAAAACTTACTAATTGTATTAATTTATAATTTATTTTATTAAATGGTAGCTTAAGCTAAAGTCATTAAATGTTTTCGTATACATTTGGTTTTCATTCGTTCTTTTATAGTCTTTTATTGCATTTTAAAGAGAGAGAGGGAGAGAGTGGGGCTTCTTTTTCATTTTGACGGGGGGAGGGTTATTAAACTACGACAAGATTTTAGTATACTTGCAATTGTGTTTTGTTATCTTCTTCTTCTTTTGTATATAAATTGTATAGTATTTACAAATGCAGATTTGGTTTCACAAAATGATAAGAACAAAACAAAAATCAAAAATACGAAAAACTTAAATAATTTTGTTTGTTAATTTAAATGAAATTCCTTTGATATGGGACAGAGTTTGAATAAAATGAAATTTTCTATTTATACCGAAGTTAAAGAAAATTTTATAATTTTGGAAATTTTTTAGAAGATCGATTGATAAATGCGTTAGCAAAGGCCTGAAAAATGAAAGTCTTAAATTAAGTTCATCAGTCATCCGACGAGTTATAAGAGAATCCTTCTTGCCAAAATAACAAACTTATTGACTATTGGTCAATAACGGACGAAAATATATAACAAAGCTATATTTAAATCGACACCGATTTCAATTGAAATACGCACACACAGCAAAAATCATAAAAAGCCATTGTAAAACAAGTAAAAAGGCATTAAGTTTGGCCGGGACGAGCTTTGAATACCCACCACCTCGGATGTATTGGTTGCCCAAAAAGTAATTGCGGATTTTTCATATAGTCGGCGTTGACAATTTTTTCACAGCTTGTGACTCTGTAATTGCATTCTTTCTTCTGTCAGTTATCAGCTGTTACATTTAGCTTGCTTTAGAAAAAAAGTGTAAAAAAAGTATATTTGATTAAAGTTCTTTCTAAGTTTTATTAAAAATTCATTTACTTTCTTTTAAAAAATCCGCAATTACTTTTTGGGCAACCCAATATATGTAAACCCCCTTTCGCCACAATCTGGTGAAAATTGGATAACTTATGCACCCAAATTCGGCACGGACATTGAGTGGTCTAATAAATATAAGTCACTGTTGAATTTTGTATTTCAAATTTCTGAACCATATTAAGGTCCTATGTTGGGAGGTGTAAAACTACCCACTGTTTCAAATTTCAGGGAAATCGGTTAAAAAATAAAGCTTTTATTAGCTTCAGACCCTTTATCGGGAGATCGGTGTACATGGCAGCTATAGCTAAATGGACCGATCTATTCCATATTTAGGTCAGATATCGGGAGGCTTAAAATTACTCACTGTTGCAAATTTTAGCGAAATCGGGTAATAAATAAAGCTGTTATGGTCTTCAGACCCTTTATCGGGAGATCGGTCTATATGGTAGCTATATCTAAATTTAGTCCGATCTGAACCATAATTGGGTCAGTTGTCGGGAAGCCTTAAACAACTCATTGTTTCAAATTTCAGCAAAATCCGATGAAAAGTAAAGTTTTTATGGGCTTCAGACCCTTAATCGGGAGATCGGTCTATATGGCAGCTATATCTTAATATACACCGATCTGAACCATATTTTTGTCAGATGTCGGGAGACTTAAAATAACTCACTGTTGCAAATTTTAGCAAAATCAGGTAATAAATATTGCATTTATGGGCTTCAGACCCTTTATCGGGAGATCGGTCTATATGGCAGCTATATCTAAATATAGACCGATCTAATCCATAATTGGGTCAGTTGTCGGGAAGCCTTAAACAACTCACTTTTTCAAATTTCAGCAAAATCAGATGAAACATAAAGTTTTTATGGGCCTCAGACCCTAAATCGGGAGATCGGTCTATATGGCAGCTATATCTTGACATACACCGATGTAAACTATATATTTATCAGATGTCGGGAGACTTAAAATAACTCACTGTTGCAAATTTTAGCGAAATCAGGTAATAAATATTGGATTTATGGGCTTCAGACCCTTTATCGGGAGATCGGTCTGTATGGCAGCTATATCTAAATATGGACCGATCTATTTCATATCTAGGTCAGATATCGGGAGACTTAAAATAACTCACTGTTGGAAATTTCAGCGCAATCGGGTAATATATAATGCTTTTATGGGCTGCAGACACTTTATCGGGAGATCGGTTTGTATGGCAGCTATATCTACATATAGACCGATCTAATCTATATTTAGGTCAGATGTCGGGAGGCTTAAAATAACTTACTGTTGCAAATTTTAGCGAAATCAGGTAATAAATATTGCATTTATGGGCTTCAGACCCTTTATGGGGAGATCGGTCTATATGGCAGCTATATCTAAATATGGACCGATCTAATCCATATTTAAGACAGATGTCAGGAGACTTGAAATAACCCACTGTTGCAAATTTCAGCTAAATCAGGTAATAAATTTAGCTTTTATGGCCTCCAGACCCTTTATCGGCAGATCGGTCTATATGGCAGCTATATCTAAATAAAGTTCGATCTGAACCATATTTAGTTCAGATGTTGGTAGGCTTAAAATAATCCACTGTTTCAAATTTCAGCGAAATCAGGTAATATAAAGCTTTTATGGTCTTCAGACCCTTTATCGGCAGATCGGTCTATATAGAAGCTATATCTAAATAGGGTCCGATTTGGCCCGTTCTAAAGCTTAACCAGCGTGCATCAAAAGACGTATCTGTGCCAAATTTCAGCTCAATATCTCAATTTTTGAAGGTTCAAGAGTGATAACAACAGACGGACGGGCAGATGGACCGATACACGGACATCATTAAATCGTCTTAGAATTTTTCGACGATCCGAAATATACATACTTTGTAGGGTCGGAAATTGATATTTCGATGTGTAGCAAACAGAATGACTAAATGAATATACCCCCTATCCTACGGTGGTGGGTATACAAATTAGAGAAAATCTGGTAAAAAATTTGCTGACAAAGAATCAAAAAATGGAAATCGGCTGATAAATCTATATGGGAGCTATATCTTAAACTAAACCGATTTCCATAAAATTCAATAGCAATACCGGGGGCCATAAGAGAATTTTTTGTTAAAATGTTCGTGTGAACCGGTTAACTAATGGCCAACTTTTTTCAATACTAGTCCAAATCGGACGATTATATATATAGGAGCTATAGCCAAATCTCAACCGATTTCGACCAAATTCACAGAAGAAAGTGTAGATCAATGTTTTGAGAAGATCGGGTGATAAATGCGTTTGCAAAGGCTCTAGAAGTAAAAAGCGGGCTATACATATATATATATATATATATATATATATAACGGCTATATCTATAATTTAACCGATTTCTATGAAATTCGCCAATAGTGTCAAGGACACATATTTTAATTTCACATGCGTAAGCAACTTCCAAGTTAATATACCCATTTAGGGAGTATGCCGAAGTACATCATCCTAATTTTTAACACATATTTAACATATTAGTACTCTCCTCCCGAATACTTTTCATTCCCGATCGGTCCCCTTCTGCTTTTGCGCGATGCTTCCAGGGCTGTTATGGGCTTGGGGCGGACCCTTAGTAGCTTTGACCCAATTTTTAGTATCATATTCGTATTTTACTTCCGAATACCTTTCATTTGAGTACCATATTGTCTCGATCGGTTCACTTTTGTTTTTGGGCGGTTCTTTCAGGGCGATTTTGGGTTTGGAGCCCCTAAGTATTTCTTTATTCGTAATCTACTTCGTTTGGGGCCCTTAAGTATTTCTTTATTCGTAATCTACTCTCAAGTTCTTTTTAGTTCAACCCAATGATTGTCTTATACTTCCATTTGAGTAGGGATTGGGTGGACCTAAATTGGATAGGGTGGATCATCATCATGGAATTAATTTTTATTGTCATATTCGTAATCTACTCCCGAATATTTTTCATTTTGGTGCCATATTAGTATCATCGTCCAATATGCCTACTTGGAGCGGTTTTCAGCTTGGGACAACCCTTTAGGCCATTGGACCCAATATTCGTAGTCTATTCCCAAATGCCATATATTTGAGTCCCATCTTTGATTTTGGGTTGCACTTTAAGGGCGGTTTTGGAGTTTCTTTTTGTTGTTGTTGTTGTAGCAGTGTTTTGTACACTGAGGCGGCAGCCCTTGCCGATGAAGGAATCCATCGGGTCAATCCGGTACGTAAAACCGGCTGCCATGGGATTGAAGTCCCTTGTTGTCTCGATCGGTCAACTTGTGATTTAGGGTAGAACTTTTGGGTCGGTTTTGGGCTTGGGACGGCCCCCATGTACTTTGACCCAATTTTTAATATCACATTCGTACTCTACTTCCGAATACCTTTCATTTAAGTCCCATATTGTAGTGATCGGTCACTTTTTATTTTTGAAGGTGTTGTTCGCGTAAAGGGTCCGACCCGTTTTCGAAATCAAAAAATTTTATAGCCTATTGCTGCTTCGGACCAACCTACACAATCTGTGATAATGTCAAACATATCGGTTCAGTAGAGTCTAAAACAAAAAAACAAGCGTCCAAACTAACAAAAACAAATAAAATTTTTTTATCCACCACCACAATGGGGTGGTGGTATACTAATCTAGTCATTCCGTTTGTAACACCTAGAAATATGGATCTGCGACCGCTTTATTTATAGCTCAAATCGTTGGATAACCTGATATGCAAATTTGTCCATGAATTTTCCATTAAGGGAAACTTCTCACATATCAATGGGTGGAGTCCGATTCAAGTTAAAGCTCAATGATAAGGGACCTCCGTTCTATAGCCGCAGTGCGGCACTTTTTTAGAGAGAAGTTTTCACACGAAAAAGTATCTCCCAAATGTCACCAGCATTAGAAGGAGATAACCACTGATGAACATTTTTTCTGATTTTCTCGCCACGATTCGAACCCAGGTGTTCAGCGTCGTAGGCGGACATGCTACGGTGTCCTCCTATAACATTCGGTGTTCTCCGATAATATTTGTTCGATTTGGCTAAAATTTAAAGCTTCCAACAACTGTGCCAAGTACGGCCTCCCATACAACCAGATCTCCCGATTTGACTTCTTCATCCTCAGAAAGCCGGAATTTTTGTGCGATTTGGTCAACGACTAGGAATAGCCGCAATATTTGTCAGATTTAGCTAAAATTTTCCATGCAGTATTCTGTTATGACTTCCACCAACTGTGTCAAGTACAAATTGGTTCAAAATCTAACATAGTTCCGATATGTACTGATCTCCCGATTAGCCAGCCATCTTCGGCTCCTAGAAAGTTCAAGTTTCGCCTGGTTTGACAAAAATTTGGTATGTGTAGTGAAAGTATTCTACACATGTAGTATTGGCAAACATTTTTAATACCATTTGGTATTAATTCAATACAAGTCGAAGGAGACTATGTATTAGGAATAAATATATTGGTCCTTCGACTTGAATTCTGGTTACCCTACAAGCTGCAACTTTTATCCGATTGGGCTGAAATTTTACACGGTGTATTCTGTTACAAATTCCAAGTATGATCCAAATCGGTGTCTAACTTGATATAAATTCCATATATAAATATATGTATACCATATAAGCCCATCTTCCGAGTACCCCGCAACTGTTAGTAGAAGCTTAAACTTGGCTGAAATTTGATATACATCTATATTTCCTTTATTTACTATTGGAGTATACTAAATATATTACAATATAATATTGTAAACTGTTCAATGTGAACATAGGTCATCAACAAGCTCTCTCCATCGTGCTCTATGGTTGGCCAAAGCCTTGGCTTGATTCCACGTTGTATGGGTTGATTACAAATCTCTTTTCATACAGCAGATCCGGGCGTTGCCTCTCTCGCTATTCTTGGGGGTTCCAGTCTACGACATTTCTCGCTATATCATCGAGCGGTCGAAGTAGGATATGACCCAACCAAGTCCATTTTCTCTTCCGGATTTCTACATTGACAGGGGAAGTGTTTGTTCGTGCGGGTTCCAGTCTACGACATTTCTTGTTATATCATCGCGCGGTCGAAGTAGGATATGACCCAACAAAGTCTCTTCCGGATTTCTACATTGACAGGGGAAGTGTTTGTTCTTATTTGCAATTCTTCACTTGAAATACGGTTTATGAGAACTTGGACTTCACAGGTATTCGCTTGTATCAAGCTCCAAGTTGTACAACCGTAAATTAACATAGATTTCGCACTACTGTTGAAGATCCTGACTTTTGTATTATGTGAGATGTCACAGCATCTCCAAACATTATTGAGTTTAAGAAAGGCCCTTCTAGCCTTGTTCATACGTACGCGGATGTCTACCTCTTATCCTCCGTCCTTTGTTATTTTGCTGCTAAGATAGGAGAAGTTCTCAACGTCTTCAATGATATGTGAGCGGTGACAGATTTGAGGTTCCTATCCTCATCAATTTGGTCTTTGCTATGTTTATCCTCCGGCCTACTTTTGCAGCATTTTCATTGAGTCGTTTCAATTTCGCCTTTATGGGCTCGAAGCGATGCGCAAAGAGGCATATATCATCCGTGTAGTCGATGTCTCCGAGGTAGTCTTTAAAACCCCAGCTTATGCCATAGGGTGCCTCAGCATTAGTTGCTTCTTGTGCGGAGTCTTATAAAATTAAAAATAGCGTCGGTGACAGGATGCAACCCTACTTCACTCCTCTGTCGATACCTCTTAGGATCCTTGAGATCTCTTTTTCATTGCAACGGACTAAAACTTCAGCCTATATAGCTCCCTAATTAGTGTCACGATTTTTTCAGGGATGCCCTTTTTCAACTGCGTGCTCCACATTGAGCATGGCGAAACTGTGTCAAAAGCACGCTCGAAAGTCGATGGATAAAAGGTAGAGGTGTGAATTAAGTTCTGCAGACTGTTCAATGATTATGCGCAGGGAGTTAATGTACTCGGTACAAGAACTTCCTGGCCGAAAACCTGCCTGTTCCTTCCTCAAATTGCTGTCAAGTGAATTTTGACCGATTACGTAGGTTGGTCTGGAAGTAATTATAGGCTATATATTTTTTTTTTTTTGATATCGGGAGGGGGCGGACCCTCCCCCTTACCACAAAAGTACTAGCAAAAAAAAAGTGGATCGATCGTGACAATATGGGATTCAAATGAAAGGTATTCAAGAGGAGAGTACGATAATAAACGTTGGGTCCAAGTACCTGGGGGCCGTCTCAGCCCCAAAAACCCCTTAAAATAGGTGTATTTGACGATCATGGCAATATGGAACTCAAATGAAAGGTATTCGGGAGTAGATTACGGATATGGTCTGGAAATAGGAATAGGCTTTCTAATTTTTTGATAACGGAAGGGGGCGGACCCTCCACCGTTAGCCCAACAGTACCACCAAAAATCAAAAGTGGACAGATAAGGGCAATATGGGTATCAAATGAAAAGTATGCGGGAGTAGATAACGAATCTGGCATTCAAATTCATGTCGATGTATGGGGGGTCACTCCAACCCCACAAAAACGCCCAAAATTGGCATATTAGCCAATAACGAATATATGGGTCTCGGTTTGTTTGTTCCGTTTAGACTGAAAAACGGCAAAACCGATTTTCTCTAAATTTTCGCATATTGTGTAGGTTGGTCTGAAAGAAAATTGTTCGGTATCGGAAGGGGGACGTACCCTCCCCCTTATGCCAAAACACAACTCAAAATCAAAAGTAGACCGATTGCGACATTATAGTTATCAAATGAATGGTATTGGAGAGTAGAATACGAAAATGGTATTAAAATTTAAGTCTAAGTACCCATCGGCCCGCACCAACCCAAAACTCCCCCCCAAACAAACATATTGGACGTTCATTTCAATATTGGGCTCCAATGAAAGGTATTCGGGAGTAGATTTCGAATCTGGCATACAAAATCAGATTGAAGTATAGGGGGTTACGCCCACCCCTCAAAAACGCCATTAGGCCCTTATGACTATATGATACTTGGCCAAACCGATTTTCTTAAAATTTTCATAGATTGTGTACGTTTGTCTGGAAGGAAACATAGGCTATATAATTTTTAGATATCGGGTGGAGGCGGACCCTACCCCTTACCCCAAAAACGCCACCCATACCCGAAAGTGATCCGATGGCACAATAAGGGTATCCAATGAAAGGTATTGGAGACCGGAAAACGAATATGGTATTCCAATTTGGGTCCAAGTACCCATTTGAGTCGATATGTCTGAGGTGCCATCCCTGGCATTGTACCTCGCAAATGTCGCCAACATTAAGAGGGGATAAAGCTTTGTCCGATGTTCTCGCCAGAAATCGAACGCGTTCTGCGTCATAGGCTACAATGGGACGAATTCGATATCCACATTCAGGGGGAAGTGTCCCCACCCTAAAAAGATATTAGAAAGTTAAAGAAAGCGCAGCGGAGCGGGCCCGGTTCGGCTAGTTTTAATATACCGCTTTGTCCGATGTTCTCGCCAGAAATCGAACGCGTTCAGCGTCATAGGCTACAATGGCACGAATTTGATATCCACATTCAGGGAGAAGTTTCCCCACCCTAAAAAGATATTAGAAAGTTAAAGAAAGCGCAGCGGAGCGGGCCCGGTTCGGCTAGTTTTAATATACAATTGTAATTATTTCAGTGAGGTTTATATCGATTTTTGGCCCACAATTTTTTGTGATCTCAATGTTAAATACAAGCAAGATCAGCTGTACTTATATCAAACAATGAAAGAGTTTGGCCGGAAAAAGAAATGGGACAAAAATAGTTGACTGAACTCGTGAGCTTACTGAACGAACTAGTTCAGTGCGGCGAAATGTATTCCCACTGTAATGAAAGACATTGTCCAACACTATGCTCGACCTCATAAGGGTTCAGTATGGGGTTTGATTTCATCATTTGTTGGCAAAAAAAGTTTTCGACAAATCCTACTAAACAAAGGTTCTGAACTAACTTTTCAAACTTCTTACCTATAAACCTCCATATTGTCATACAAACTTCCAGCTATATTTTAATCTTTCATTTATGCCACACAATCACTAAACATAACTAATACCCATTAGGTTCTTTCCATCGTATTCAAAAACATTTTTACAAAAACAATTTGAATTCTTAAGTAACTCTTATACATTTGCATTTAGCAAAAGTTAAAACACAAATTTCTTAATTAACTTCATTATCGAAACAAAATGCCACAACAGGAATTTCAATTAAACTAATTTAGTAAATCTTATAGAACAAACTAAATTACCTTTTATAAGCACATGTTAACATATACATGTGTGTGTGTATGTGTGTGTGTGTGTTTGTATTTGTTAAGGAATCCTACTTGAGTAAATAAACTTAAAAAAAAATTACACAGACACTTGTCAAACAATCTCAGAAAGAGAAAAACAGGGGGAAAAAATTATAATTACATCCTTTTACTGGTAGGCCATGAGGCAAACATTGCAAGGATAAGTTGATTGCATATCAAAGGAATAGAAAAAAAGCAAAAAAAAAAATAAATGGAATTAAAATTAAAACGACTAAGCTCTAAAATCATCACCACATAAAAAGCTCTGAAGGCTTATCCTTAGCACTAGTCTAGACATGAATCCACCCTGGTGATTTATGATGGCTTGGTGGTGGGTATTTCAATTGGTTGGCATGCAGCATAGGCTTATTATGGTATAGATTTTTCGGAGAGTTTTTAAAAATCTCATCGCAGTCGACATCTGTCGGAATATTTTCAAAGTCTATACCCTGATTGCTGTATATGCCTGCATTTGAAAAGCTTAGAAAGCTTTTTCTTCTTTTTCCAACACACCCATTGAAGCTCAAAAATCGCTCTGGGGAAATCCATAATCAGAAAAGCTTTCAAAGCTTTTCAACAAATTTCAGTAGACCGAATTGTGGTGTTCGTAACTGTTGTGAGCAGCGGCGGCGTGATGCAAATATGTCGGTATTCCTGTGGTGGCATTCAACTCGGAAGCTCTCCGTCGCAGGGCAGCTATACTATGACCTCGCCACACATCATCCTCGGGTGAGCCATCTGTTGGCGACTGCATGGACTGGTGACAATGGGGCAAAAGCTGCTGTTGCTGCTGCTGCTGCTGTTGTTGGTGGCCACCCCCTTGGCTGTTGTTGTTCGAGTCGGAATGCTGAGACTGTTGCTGCTGCTGTTGATGCGGTGGTGGTTGCTGCTGATGATGTTGGGGTTGTTGGTGATTTTGCTGCTGTTGTTGAGGGGGTTGTTGTTGTTGTTGTTGGGGCGGTGGTGGTTGTTGTTGATGATGTGGCTGGGCACTCTGTAAACGAAAAACAAAAACACCAGTTAATAAGGATCCTGATGAAGCTAACCTATGAAGTAGTAACAAAACTCACCATATCACCATTCAGTTCGTTTTGACTAGGATTTGGCTGATTCGAAAGGGGCGGTGTCACCGAAGAACACGAATTCATATTGGGTGGGGTGGTGGCTGTGGGTGAGCCATTGCCACCCCCACCACAGCCTACACCACCAACGCTATGCTGATACATCATTGAGTCACCTGGAATATCAAAAAAAACAAACACAATCAGCACAAGGCAGTCTTAGTTTTTTTTTTTTGTTTATTGGAAAGAGAAAAAATTCGGGAGTCTCTGTGTTTTTCGGATGTGTCTCCGAATTTTTAATTAACAACTTTAAGTCATTTTTGGCATGTTAATAAAAGCAAGCAAAAATTCGTCACCAATATGTTAATTATACGTGTAAATCCACAGGAAAAAAAAGACCACAAACCATTTCATCAGAATGCAGGGCAATCCACAAAAAAGCAATCGATTTTCAAGATTGCCAGTGAAATCGTGCACTACAATTCCAACATTATGACCATAATGATGCCAAGTGTCTTATGGGGAATGGGGGAAAGATTTTTATTTATTTTTTTTTTTAATGAACACATTTATTGCGAATATATTATTTTGCATGTTGGTGATGTTGTTCCAAAATTTTCCAATAAACACGTGATTGATTAATAATGAATCTAATGAAAAATATCACACTTTTGCTTAAATAACAAAACAAAAATTAATTTTTTTTTTTGAGTTGGCGTTGGAGTTGGGGAAGGGTGTCGTACTAAGTTGTTGAATTTTTTCATAACAAAAAAAAACGAAAGCAATTCTCTTAAAATTTTATTAAGGAGCCACGATGGGGCAGATGCTAGCATGTCCGCCTCTGACTCTCCTGTCCTAGTGAGAACATCAGAAAAATAAGTCCGCGGTGGTTATCCTACTAATGGTGACTCTCTACTTAGTGGTTTTGCTCTGTGCCACACCTTTCGGACTCGGCAATTAAAAAGAGTTCCCTTAACATTGAGTTTAAAACTGGAATCAGATAGCACTTACTGAAATGAGAGAATTTTCCCCGCCATCCTCCCTATACCGCAATGGTGTAAAAGTCGTTGCGTATGCTAATAATGTGGTTATTGCAGCTAGGGCAAAGTTTTCCATCACTCTAGGGGTCAATGAAGTGAACTGAGGAAAATGGTCAAGACATATGTCTGTGTAGAACTGCGATGCCCAGCCCTTTACGGTAGCATTGATGGTAAGTTTCATCTATTCTTATTCTCTTTGTTTCAGTTGTTGTTAAGACACCAAGGAATGAACATGCGCAGGGGTATACGCGCGTCGTATACACCACCCCTGTGGTACAGGGTATTATAGATTCGTGCATTTGTTTGCAACGCTAAGAATGAGAAGAGCTAGACCCATTGATAAGTATAGCGATCGACTCAGAATCACTTTCTGATTCAATTTAGCCGTCTGTGAGTCCATGTATTCTTGTAATCAAAGTGCAGGTCGTATTTGTTGTCCAATCATAACGAAATTTTGCACATATCACTCTTTCGGCCCAAGGAAGAACGCTGTTGATTTTGATTAAAATGTAGATATAGCTCCCATATATATGTATCGCCCGATTTGCACTTAAATTGCCGTAGTTAGGACAATTTTCAACCGATCTGCACAAAATTTGCCACGGATTGTTTAGCTACTGATTTTAACATATTTCCAAAATTTCATCAAAATCGGTTCATATTTAGATATAGCTCTCGTATCTACGTATCGTCCGATTTGCACTTAAACAGCTATAGTAGCTACAATTTCAACCGATCTGAACAAAATTTAGCATAGGTTGTTTTGTTACTGACCTTAACATATCTGCAAATTTTCATCAAAATCGGTTCAGATTTGGATATAGCTCCCATATATTTGCACTTAAATTGCCAAATCCCGATTTGCACTTAAATTGCCGTAGTAGGGACAATTTTCAACCGATCTGCACAAAATTGGGCATGATTTTAACATATCTGTAAATTTTCATCCAAATCGGTTCTGATTAAGACATAGCTCCCATGTATATATATCCCCCGATTTGCACTTAAATGGCCGTATTAGCTACAATTTTGAATCGATCTACACTAAATTTGGCACGGATTGTTAAACCCCCCACTATAGGATGAGGGTTTACTAATTTCGTCATTCTGTTTGTAACTACTCGAAATATTCTTCTAAGACCCCCCATACAGTATATATTGGTTGCCCAAAAAGTAATTGCGGATTTTTCATATAGTCGGCGTGGAAAATTTTTTCACAGCTTGTGACTCTGTAATTGCATTCTTTCTTCTGTCAGTTATCAGCTGTTACTTTTAGCTTGCTTTAGAAAAAAAGTGTAAAAAAAGTATATTTGATCAAAGTTCATTTTAAGTGTTATTAAAAATGCATTTACTTTCTTTTAAAAAATCCGCAATTACTTTTTGGGCAACCCATATTGCCCGAATTTAGATTTTTGTAGGGTAGGTGTAGGATATTATATAGTCGGCTCCGCACGACTTATGCCTTTTCTTTGTATTAAAAGTTGATGGCAAAGAACTTGTTGTCACTCAATTCCTTCGCCAATTCATTGAAAATCTCTCATTTTATAAAGGAAATCTGCTGTCTTTAGTGACTTTTCTAACGTATCGAGTGACAATAAGAAAAAAATTAGTGGTCTAGGGTGTTATTCCTCTGTAGTAGACACGTTTTTATATCCTATCTTATTTAGAGGGTATAATATGTTGAGGTTCTAACGTTCTTCTAGTACTACGTCTAGTTCGCGCAGAAGAGCTGATGCGTGTCGCTTACGATTAAAAACCGTTCAACCAGCAACCCATCGGTTCCTGCTGCTTTGTTGTTTCCAGACGAGCAACTGCTCATTCTGCCTAGTAAGTAAACATATAGTAAACAAACTAAACCATCATCTGAGACAGCTTCTGTGGTATCCTCTGTCTGGCGGCTAATTTTAATTTCATCCAGTGGTATAAAAAATCGCATTACAACTCAAACCGGCCCACAAAATATTGGAATGATTTTTAATCTATAGATTGCAATATGCACAGTTTATTTATGATTTCCACAAGATAAAAACATGGAAAAATTTTACAAACAATAATTGAAATAAATATTTTTATAATTTATAGTGAATTGCGATTAAATTATTTGTTGTTAGTCATCACAAAATAATGCATGCATATACTTTTATCTACAAACAATATTCTTAAACATAGTTCGTTATAAATATTTACCTAAAGCATTTAATCCATAATGTTGATAACTACCAGCACCCATGGCAGAGCCTAAATTAATACCAGAATTTAGACCACCATTCAATGAAGATGAAAGCGTTGAAGATTGATTTAGTTGACCAAAGCCTTTGGTTATTTTAATTTAGACAAAAAATGGGTTAATTAAAAATTCAAACAAAATACAAAAGTTAGAAAGAAGAAATATAGAAATTTTTAGAAAATACCCAAACATATTAGTCCATAAATGTATTGAAAACTACTAAGAAATTGTCTTTGCTTACCAGCTGTCATGGGATTCACACCCACACTCCAACGATCTCCGCCAAACATACTGGACCCACATAAGCCCTCACCCATGGCTATATTTGTTATATTGGCCCCAAATGGTGGCAGGCCATGTGAGGGCAAGAGGGCACCTGGGGTACGGAAGACATTGGTGGTCTTCTTGCGTTTCTTCCATTTGGCACGGCGATTCTGAAACCAAACCTGCAAGAAAAAAAAAGGAAATTATTTGCTTTAGTATATTATAAAGAAATATTTGTAAATATTTTAAATGTTATCAAATTATTCTTAAGGCCTTGCCTAATTTTCAAATATGTTAATGAAACATGTTGCAACATGGTTTAGACATGCTCAATTATTGCCACACCACTTCTCGATCTGGCCCTCTTTGACCACCATGACACTACGATTTGTTTATTACCGGTGTGATAGCAGCAACATTTGCCGGAAATCTGCATATTGTCTTGCAGTCATCAGATGAGAAACCAAACTATTCAACGAACAACAGTGGCGGAATACAAAGTGTCAAAGGCCCTTAACTACAACATGTTTCTTCAAAACAATAACCATATGTTATATGATGTGCTGATACTAACAGAGCGCATCTAACTAAGTCATCGAACAAGTCTATTGGACAGTGCTTGTAGTTCGACCTAAGTCGATACTTTTAATCGTCCAACGAATTTTAGACACAAACACAATTCTTCAATAATTCCAGCCTTTTGGGCGGTATGGAATAAGGCCCCAATGCAGTAAAGCCCAAAACGGAAAATGAGAAAAGACCCCAAATTTTTATATTTGCCAAAAAAAAAAAATGCCTTCGACATTCTTTTTCAATTTGGCCCTGATAGGTTCAGGTTTGGATATATCTGCCATATAGACCGATACGGCCAATTAGGGTCCTAGGCATAAAAGCCACATTTATTATCCGATTTTGCCTAAATTTGTGTCAGTGAGTTGTGTTAGACCCTTCGACATCCTTCTTCAATTTGGCTTAGATCGGTCCAGATTTGGATATAGCTGCCATATGGACCGATCACTCGATTCAAGATTTTGGGCATCTAAAAGGCGCGTTTATTGTCCGATGTCGCCGAAATTTAGGACAGTGAGTTGTGTTTCGACAGTCGACATCCTTTTTCAATTTGGCGCAGATCGGTCTAGATTTGGATATAGCTGTCATATAGACCGATCCGCCGATTTAGGTACTTAGGTCCATAAAAGCCACATTTATTATCCGATTGGAAATTGGGAAAGTGAGTTGTGATAGGCCAGTCGACATCTTTTTTCAATTTGGCCCAGTTCGGTCCAGATTTGGATATAGCTGCCATATGGACCGATTTCTCGATTTAAAGTTTTGGGCCCATAAAAGGCACATTTATCGTCCGATTTTGCCAAAATTTGTGGCAGTGAGTTGCGTTAGACCCTTCGACATCCATCTTTAATTTGGCTCACATCGGTCCAGATTTGGATATAGCTGTCATATAGACTTATTTCTCGACTTAAGGTTTTGGGCCCATAAAAGACGCATTAATCGTTCGATGTCGCCGAAATTTGGGACAGTGAGTTAAGTTAATCCCTTCGACATTTTTCTACAACTTGGCCCAAATCGGTCCAGATTTGGATATAGCTGCACTATAGATCGATCTCCCGATTTAAGGTTTAGGGGCCATAAAAGGCGTATTTATTGTGCGATTTAGCCGAAATTTGGGACAGTGAGTTTTATTAGGCTCTTCGACATTTTTCTGCAACTTGGCCCAAATCGATCCAGATTTGGATATAGCTGCAATATAGACCGATATCATGATTTAAAGTCTTGGCTCCATAAAAGGCGCATTTATAATCCGATTTTACTAAAATTTGACACAGTGACTGATGTTAGGTTTTTCGACATCCCTGTCGTATATGGTACATATCGATTTATTTTTAGATATGGCTACTATAAATTCCAATATTTTGTTATACACAATTGAACAATGACTTGTACTTATTAGTGTTTGGTCCAAATCGGATCATATTTCGAAATAGCTGCTATGGGGCATAAGGTATGCATTTTCCCCGGATTTCGACGAAAGGTCGTTTACATATATACCCGAGATGGTGGGTATCCAAAGTTCGGCCCGGCCAAACTTAACGCCTTTTTACTTGATTCATTTCGTTGTGTCCTCATTTCATTTTTAATGTTAGGGTCTTATTTCATTATAAAATAAAGCCCCATTTTGTGGTCTTTATTTCGTTTGGGGCTTTGTTGCATTGGGGTCTTATTTCGTAAGACTCAATCAATATTTGATTGGATTCTTACAAAATAACTCAAATAAAAAGGCTATAGGAACGTTTTTCAAAAAAAGCACACAAAATTCATGAAACCTTTATTTGAGTCGATAGTACCATCCATATAATTTAATATTTGTAGTTTATTTCATGCAAATGTTGACCGTGACAGCGCCTCAAATGTTCCATCTGCATAGTGTAATATTGGCATACTCTTTCCAACATTTCGGATGGTATCTCACGAATAAATGCTTCAATGTTGACTTCCAATGCATCAATTGAAGCGGGCTTGTCGGTGGGCTTTAAAATATCACCCCACAAAAATAGTCTAAAGGCGTTAAATCTCACGATCTAGGAGGACAATTGACCGGTCACGAACGTACAACAAAATGTTCACCGATCTCGCCTCTCAATAAGTCCATTGTATGGCATGTGGCACCGTCTTGTTGAAACTACATATCATGCAGGTCAAGCTCTTCCATTTTGGGCAAAAAAAAGTTTCATATCATCTCACGGTAGCGCTCACCACTCACAGTTATGTTACGATTCGCATCATCTTTGAAGAAGTACGGTCCAATGATGCCACCAGCCCATAAACCGCACCAAACTGTGTCTTTTTCTGCAATATTTCTGGCTGATCCTGATCACTCCAAAATCAACAATTCTGCTTATTTACGTACCCATTGAGCCAAAAATGAGCTTCGTCGCTCAATGGAAGAAGCGCGCGATTAACTCTCTTAACAGAGCACACATCTTGATAATAAAATTCAATAATTTGCAAGCGTTGTTTGGTTGTAAAACGATTCATGTTTAAATTATAGACCAAACTGAAGATGTTTGACAGTGCAACAAAACACGAAACGTGTGTGAGCTGATTAAACCAGTGTTGCCAAAAAGATAAAAGCTTAAAAATCACCCTTCACAAACTGAGTAAAAATGGTACATTTTTTGCAAAGTTCATGGATTTGGTGGAAGCCACCGTAGCGCAGAGGTTAGTATGTCCGTCTATGACGCTGAACGCCGGGGTTTCGAATCTAAGCGAGACCATTAAAAAAATTTGGCAGCGGTGATTTTCCCCTCTTGATGCTGGCAACATTTGTGAGGTACTATTCCATGTAAAACTTCTCTCCAAAGAGTGTCGCAGTGCGGCACGCCGTTCGGACTCGGCTATAAAATGGAGGCCCCTTATCATTGAGCTTAAATTTGAATCGGACTGCACTCATTGAGATGTGAGAAGTTTGCCCCTGTTCCTTAGTGGAATGCTCATGGGCAAAATTTGCATTTTGCATGGATTTGGCGTGATCGAACTTACCCCTTTTTTATTTGTCCAGCATAGGGTGGGGGTATACTAATTTAGTCATTCCGTTTGTAATACATCGAAATATGGATCTGCGACACAACAAAGTCCATATATTCTTGCGTTCCTTGACATGATTAGTTTATTTAGCCATGTCCGTCCGTTTATCGAAAGCATGCTATTTTTCGTAGGAATAAAGCTAGGCACTTGAAATTTTGCACAAATACTTTCTGTTAGTGTAGGTCAGTTGGGAGTCTAAGTGGCCTATTTCGGTCCATGTTTTGATGCCACATATAGAAACCGATCTTGGATCTTGATTTCTTAGGCCGCAATTATAATTCCAATTGACTGAAATTTTGTATGAGGTGTTTTGTTATGCCTTCCAACAACTGTGCTAAGTATGGTTAAAATCGGTTCATAACCTAATATAGCTGACGTATAAACCGATCTCGAATCTGGGCTGCTTGAGCCTCTAGAAGGCGTAATTCTTAACTGATTTGGCTGAAATTATGTATGCGATGTTTTATTGCGACTTTCAATAACTGGACTAATAATGTTCTAAATCGGTTTATAACCTTATATAGCTTCCATGTAAGCCGATCTCCCGTTTATACTTCTTGAGCCTCTAGAGGGCGCAATTCATATCCGCTTTGGCTTAAATTTGGTACAAAGACTTCTACTACGAACTTTATTATATGTGCCAAATATGCTCTCAATCGCTTCATAACCTGAGGTAACTCCCATATAAACTGATCTCCCGATTTTATTTCTTAAGCCCCTATAGGGCGCAATTCTTATCCATTATACTTTGTTTGCATATAAAGATTTACCGGGAAAAGAACTTGAAAAATCTGATCCATGTTGGATGGTATATAAGATTCGGCCTGGCCGAACTTAGCACGCTTTTACTTGTTATTACTTATAACACGTTTTAGTTTCGATTCCCCTATAATACTTTTAAAGGCCCCTTAACATGTCAAACAACCCTGCATTGCTAGACCATATCTTAATTCAAGATACATGTTCCAATATTGTAAAGTTAATGGTCCTAAACCAAAACATCAAACTAACAACTATACACACACACATACACACACGCATAGGCAGGATATTCCGACAACATTTTACAACATTTTCTTGTTCTTCTTCTGTAAAAGGGATATAGTGGTTTGAGTAACAAGTGTAAAATGCCTCCCCCTCTGGTTGGTTTTAGTCTCTTAGCCATATTTCAATATCTTTACCTGGTAGTCAATAACAGAATTCTGCATTGGAGTATGGAGGGTTAACCTCAACATTTGCTTTAAGATTTATGCATTTAGCAAAAGTGAAGTCCAAAATAGGAAGGAAGGAAATAGGCAAATTGATTGAGAGTTTTGAGGTTTTGTGAGGCAAATAAGAGATGCCTGTCATCTAGGCAGAAATCTAGACAGGTACAAGGTAACTTTATGTTTGTGGTAGAGGGGAATCGGTCTAAGGCAGGAGTTAACATCGACATATGACACAAATTGCTGCCGTAGTTTCTTGAGCACAAAAAAGGATATGAAAAACATTTGGAAAGGGGATTGATGTTTATAGAGGGGTGGCTAATGAAAAGAGGTAAATTATTACAAATTTAGAGATTTTTGGTACTGGGTTAAATTTTGTATACCCTCCGCCTTCAGGATTGGGGAATGCTAATATTGTCATTCCGTTTGTAACTTCGAAATATTGTTGTGCGACCCTAGACTAGCAATGTCCGTCCACCTGAAAGTCTATCGCAGTGACGATAGCGGTTAAAAGAAGAGAGCTAGCCACTTGAAATTTTGCACAGATTCTTCTTATTGATGTAAGACGTTATATATCTTCCATATAATCCGATTCATTAATATTACTTCATAAAGCCCAACAGGCCGCAATTATTATCCAATTTGGTTGGAATTTTGCACAATAACTTCTCCTTTAACCTTCAACATACTTGCCAAATATGAATAGGTCCATAACCTGATTCAGCTCCCACGTTAACTTACCTGCCAATTGTTTTTTTAAGCACATAGAGGAAAGAAGGCAACATATTGATGGCACTATCGATATTTCAGTTTTTGGCAGAATATCGATTGATAAATTTACTATCGATTCCATCGACAAAGTTCCACCTTTTGCAAAATTGAACAAGTAAAAAGGTGTTAAGTTTGGCCGGGCCGAGCTTTGGATACCCGCCACCTCGGGTATATATGTAAACCACCTTTCGCCAAAATCCGGTGAAAAATCGAAATATATTCCGATTTGAATCAAATACTAATAAGTACAAGTCATTGTTCAATTGTGCATAAAAATAAATCGATCTGAACCTAATACGGCACGGATGTCGAAACATAAGTCATTGTGACAAATTTCAGTGAAAACGGATTATAAATATGTCTTTTATGGGGCCAAGACTGTAAATCGAGATATCGGTCTATATTGCAGTTATATTCAAATCTGAATCGATCTGGGCTAAATTGAAGAAAGATGTCGAAGGTCCTAACACAACTCATTGTCCAAAATTTCGGCGACATCGGACAATAAATGCGCCTTTTATGGGCTCAAAACTTAAAATCGGGAGATCGGTCTATATTGCAGCTATATCTAATTCTGGACCGATCTGTGCCATATTGCAAATGTATGGCGAGGGGCTTAATTTAACTCACTGTCCCAAATTTTGGCGACATCGGATAATAAATGTGGCTTTTATTGGCCTAAGACCTTCATTCCGCGGATCGGTCTATATGATAGCTATATCCAAATCTGAACCGACCTGAGCCAAATTGACGAAGGATGTTGAAGGGCTTAACACAACTCACTGTCTCAAATTTCAAAAAAATCGGATAATAAATGTGGCTTTTGTGGGCCTAAGACCCTAAATCGGAGGATCGGTCTATATGGCAGCTATATCCAAATCTGAACCGATCGAAGCCAAATTCCTGAAAGATGTCAAAGGGCCTAACACAACTTGCTGTTCTAAATTTCACAAAAATCGGATAATTAATGTGGCTTTTATTGGCCTAAGACCCTAAATCGGTGGATCGGTCTATATGGCAGCTATATCCAAATCTGGACCGATCTGAGCCACATTGACGAAGGATGTCGAAGGGCCTAACACAACTCACTGTCCCAAATTTCAGCAAAATCGAATATTAAATGTGGCTTTTATTGGCCTAAGACCATAAATCTGCGGATCGGTCTATAAGGCAGCTATATCCAAATCTGAACCGACCTGAACTAAATTAACGAAGGATGTCGAAGGGCTTAACACAACTCACTGTCTCAAATTTCAGCAAAATCGGATAATAGATGTGGCTTTTGTGAACCAAAGACCATAAATCGGCGGATCGGTCTATATGGCAGCTATATCCAAATCTGAACCGATCTGGGCCAAATTGAGGAAGGATGTTGAAGGGCCTAACACAACGCACTTTTCCAAATTTTAGCAAAATCGGATAATAAATGTGGCTTTAATGGGCCTAAAACCCTAAATCGGCGGACCGGTCTATATGGGGGCTATATCAAGATATAGTCCGATATAGACCCATCTTCGAACTTAACCTGCTTATGGACAAAAAGTTTCAGCTCAATATCTCTTTCAGCTCAATATCGCTATTTTTAAAGACTGTAGCGTGATTTCAACAGACAGACGGACGGACATGTCTAGATCGACTTTTACTCTGATCAAGAATATATATACTTTGTGGGGTCGGAAATAGATATTATGATGTGTTGCAAATGGAATGACAAAATGAATATACCCCCATTCTTCGGTGGTGGGTATAAAAAGTAAGGCTTCTCCTATGACCTTTATGGTCTGTAGCTCTCGATTTTTCTTTTCAAGCCCCTAGAAGGCGGAATTCCCATTCGATTTTTTTACTTTTAGATGGACCTCTAATATCTGCACCAAGTATGGTGAAGGGTTATAAAAAATGTTAACTATTATCAGGGGGACTTTTTATTATGCAGCTTGTTGCCTACTTTTAGGCACTTTAACACTTCAGACACTTTTTAAAACACCCATATTTCAATACCTTCCAAACTTAAATGACATACTTCTTTTTTTATGCTTTTCAGCATTTTTAAATGAACCATTAAAAATCAGGCTATCCCACGATCAAGCAAAAATTAACAAAAAGAAAAACATTTCTCTTCTTTTACAAGCTTTGCGTAAATCATGGTGAGGCGCAGTCCGAATGCAAGGAAAACAAGTCATTACTCATGACGACGACGACCCCATGATTGCTTTTTCATGTCTTGTTAACTTTTTCACTGACTTTTTGGCATTGTTGTTTCGGTTGTTCGGTTGACTGTGGCATTGTTTTGTTATCATCCATTTTCCATTTATTTATTTTTTTTTTTGTTTTGGTTTTTCATTTCGTTTCGCTTGTGTTGACGTTGACTGGGTTTTTTATTTGTGCCATTTCATCATTATCATTACTTATGCATGAGCGATGCCCCGTCATGAGAGAAAGAAGTGTGAAATCTTCGCTACAAGGACAATGGAACACATTCAAGCCATATAATGTGGCAGGAGCAGAAAATAACAAAAATAACTAGAAAATGTTACAGCCAAAATACTCGTAGAATAACACGAGCCACATGGATAACCACAAAAAACAAACGGAGAATGAAGATGATACAAAGAATAACAATATGTCCAGAGATACAGCGTGCGGGTCTTTGAATTAGAATTCATTTAAAATTTTGGAATTGCATGGGGAAATTCGCAAAATGGAGTTGAATCAAAAGGCAAGGCAATAACCGTGGCCATCGTGAAAAGTAAAACTAAAACCCTGTTTACACTGCTCATTAAATCCGGATTTAAGGCTTTCGTCAGCTGATTTTAAAAAGGGAAACCAGTAAGGAAGGGCAAAATTCGGGCGGTGCCGACTGTATAATACCCTACACCTATCCTATAAGTACAATGTGGGACCTCTATCCAATTCTGAACCAATTTTGATGGAACTCGGCGAGCAAATATGTTCAAACTGTAAAAACTACGGTTGACAAATGACAACATTATTGCAAGTTACCCAAAATCGGACGAACGTATATATGGGAGCTATATCTAATTCTGAATCGATTCCGAGCAAACTTCTCAGATTATGTGGTAGTCATCGAGGAAAGCGTTGTGCATAATTTTGGCAAGATTGGTCAATAAATGCGCTTGCAGTGGCTCTAGGGATGAAAATCTGACGATATACATATACGACAGCTATATCTAAATCTGAGCCGATTTCTATAAAATTCACCAGTAATATTGAGAGCCATAAGAAAATCCTTCCTGCAAAATTTCGACAGGATCGGTTAACTTTTTTACAATATTTCTCAAAATCGGACGAACATAAATATAATTTCTATATCTAAATCTAAACCGATTTCCAGCGAACTCCTCAGATACTGTGGCAGTCGTCGAGGATAGCGTTTGGAAAAATTTTGGCAAGATGGATTAATAGATGCGTCTGCTGTGACTCTAAAAGTTAAAATCGGAAGATATATATATATATGAGAGCTATATCTAAATCTGAACCGATTTCGATGAAATTCACCAGTAATATTGATAGTCAAGAGAAAATCCCTCCTGCCGAATTTCGAGAAAATCGGTTAACAAAAAACCATTTTATTGCAATATTACTGCAAATCGGACGAACATATATATGGGAGCTATATCTAAATCTGAACCGATTTCGAACAAACTCCTCAGATACTGTGGTAGTCGTCGAGGAAAGCGTTTTGCAATATTTTGGCAAGATTGGTCAATAAATGTGCTTGCAGTGGCTCTAGGAGTGAAAATCGGGCGATATATTTATATGAGAGCTATATCTAAATCTGAACCGATTTTGATGAAAACTTGCAGGTAGCTTAAAGTCAGTAACAAAATAATCCGCGCCAAATTTTGTGCAGATCGGTTAAGAATTTTAGTTACTACGGCCATTAAAGTTCATATCGGGCGATACTTATATATGGTAGCTATATCTAAATCTGAACCGATTTTGATGAAATCCTGCAGATATGTTAAGATCAGTAAAAGAACAATTCACGCCAAATTTTGTGTAGTTCTGTTGAAAATTGTAGTTAATAAGGTAATTTAAGTACAAATCGGGCTGTACATACATAGGGGAGCTATATCTAAATTTGAACCGATTTTGATAAAATTTTGCAGATATGTTAAGACCAATAACAAAACAATCCATGTCAAATTTTGTGCAGATCGGTTAAAAATTGTATTACTACAGCCATTAAAGTGCAAATCGGGCTATATATGTATGTGGGAGCTGTATCTAAATCTGAACCGATTTTTACTAGATTTAGATTTTACCGATTTTTTCGCCCTTGAGCCAAAAAAGTGACACATGCAAAATTTAGTGACGATTGGACAACAAATATGACCTGTACCTTGATTACAAGAATACATGGACTCACAGACGGACTTTGCTAAAACGAATCTGAAAGTGATTCTGAGTCAATCGGTAGACTCATCAATGGCCCTATCTCTTCTCCATCTTTGCGTTGCAAACAAATGCACAAACTTATAATATCCTGTACCACAATGGTGGTGTAGGGTATAAAAACGCACGGTACTTTGAAATTATTACTTTCACTACTGAGGGGTAGGTTAGGGTATATTCATTTTCTCATTCCGTTTACAACACATCAAAGATTCGGTTTTCGATCCTTGTATATTTTCTTGCTCCTCGTAAAATTTCATGACGATCAGAAGTTATAACGGATGGCTCAGCGAGTTATGTTTGAACTCTCGACATCCATACCAAATATGGTTCAGATCTGAACATGTTTGAATATAGCTGCCCAATATACCGATCTCCTAACTTAAGGTCTTGGGCCTATAAAAAACTCATTTGGTTCCCGGTTACGCTAAAATTTGGCACCGTGCTTTATGTTAGACCCCTCGACGTCCGTACCGATATCGGTCCATATCTGATATAGCTACCATATAAGCCGATCTGGAATCTTGACTTTTTAAGTCTCTAGAGGGAGTAATTATTATCCGATGTGGCTGAATTTGATTTTGTGCAACGGCTTTTTCCATGACATCCTACATATGTGTCAAATGTGGTCTGAATCGGTATATAGCTTGATACAGCTTCCCTATAAACCGATCTCACCATTTTATTTCTTGAGGCCCTAAAAGGCTCAATGTTTTATTCGATTTGGTTGAAATTTTGCACATAGACTTCTACTGTGGTCTCCAACATTTAATTCAATAAGCATAGCAATTCTTTGCTTTTAACCTTTGTTTTTCTAAAAAGAGATAACGGGAAAGAACTCGACAAATTCGATCCATGGTAGAGGGTATATAAGATTCGGCGCGGCCGAACTTAGCACGTTTTTACTTGTTCAATACTATTTGGTATTGATTACATGCCAGACCAAAGAGACTATTAGGAATTAACGGCGTCACATTTATAGCCATCGCCGCAAAAGTTTAAATCTAATGCCAAATGGTACTTATCTTGTTATTGAAGCTAGCTTGTTCGGCTATGGCGCTAAACACCTGCATTCAAAATCCGACGAGAACATCAAAAAGAGTTTTCAGTATAAGTGAGTCTGGTTGGAAATAGGTAGGTAGAAAGAGTAAGGCGCCCAGTTGTGCGTTCTCCTCGGGGTTAGGCTCGCAAACTCGCCTCTGCTATTGTATTTTCAGTCATCACTTTTCGACGAATTCTCCGATTCACCGATCTGAGCCAAATTGAAGAAGAATCTCGAAGGGGCCAACACAACTCATTGTCCCAAATTTCAGCGACATCGGTCAATAAATGTGCCTTTTATGGCCCAAAACCTTAAATCGAGAGATCGGTCTTTATGGCAGCTATATTCAAATCTTGACCGATCTGGCCCAAATTGAACAAAGATGTCGAAAGGTCTAACACAACTCACTGTCCCAAATTTCGGTGACATAGGACAATAAATGAGCCGTTTATGGGCTTAAAACCTTAAATCGAGAGATCGATCTATTTATATGGCAGCCATATACAAATCTGCACTGATCTGAGCTAAATTGAAAAAGGATGTCGACTGGCCTAACACAATTCACTGTCCCAAATTATGGGCCCAAGACCTTAAATCGAGAGATTAGTCTGTATGGTAACTATATCGAAATCTGGACCAGTGTGGGCTAAAATTGCAGAAAGTTTTTGAAGAGCCTAACACAACTCACTGTCCCAAATTTTTGCGAAATCGTACTATAAGTGCGTCTTTTATGGACCCAATGCCTTAAATCGAGAGATCGGTCTATATGGCGGCTATATTGAAATCTGGACCGATCTGAGACAAATAGAAGAGGTCTCTCGAAGGGCTTAACAAAACTTTCTGTCCCAAATTTCGGCGACATCGGACAATAAATGCGCATTTTATGGGTATAAAACCTTAAATCGATCGGTTTATATGGCAGCTATATTGAAATTTGAACCGATCTGAGCCAAATTGAAGTGGGATGTCGACTAACCCAACACAGCTCACTATCCCAATTTTAACCTAAATCGGATGAAAAATGTGGCTTTTATGGGCCTAGGACCCGAAATCGGCGGAACGGTCTTTATGGGGGCTATATCAAGATATAGTCCGATATAGCCCATCTTCGAACTTAACCAGCTTATGGACAAAAAAAGAATCAATATCTGTTTTTTAAAGACTGTAGCGCGATTTCAACAGGCAGACCGACAGACAGACGGACGGACAGACGGACGGACAGGCGGACGGACGGATAAACGGGCGGACATGGCTAGATCGTCTTAGATTTTTACGCTGATCAAGAATATATATACTTTATAGGGTCGGAAATGGATATTTCGAAGTGTTGTAAACGGAAGAACAAAATGAATATTCCCCCATCCTTCGGTGGTGGGTATAAAAATTAGTCAATAATACATTTGAATCTTAATCACTATACTATAATCTCAACTTGATATACTAAACAGTGATCGGGCAATCTTTTCGACATGTCATGGCCTATACCAAAATCCTCAGCACACTTCGGCGTAGTTCGAAAAGCACTTCTTCTAGGGTATTTTATAGATTTTATCCTAAAATAGTTTTATTTTCCTAGCCTTCTCAATTCATTTCCCGATGCTGTCTATACGCCAGAATCCTTATATGTATCGTTATACCCTCTAAGGCAATGTTAACAGTTGTCTACCAACATTAATAATAAAAAATTAAACATAATTGGGCGCAACGAAAAAAAAAGGCGCGATCCTTGGTATGACACCAATGCCAACAACAAAAATAACACTAGCTTCGCTTTGCTTTGTTAAGAGGGCACAATAACCTTGTGGTGTTGGCATAATCAAAAATCCATTCAGCCATCTCAACCCCTATTAAAAGTGGCTGCCAGCAAAAACAACAAAAAACAAACACACACTCACTTAAGGCAAAACAACTTAAATGTTGTGTAAAACCGCCCTATTTAACGCCTATTTGTATGTATGTCTATGGCATGCCATCATATCTTATGGCGCTTCTTATAAATTGTAGGGCAATTTATATTTTTTGCCTCAACGCCTTAAAGTAGGCATTGGCCCACAAGCGGAAGTACACACCTAAAAGTATGCATGCAAATCACGTTTTTATGACTGCTTATGAATTATAGAAAAATCGATTTTCCCTTCATGAAATGAGCATTAAATCGGGTAAGCGAAGAGACATGAGGGCAACCAAAAGACGCCCCCAACAACAAGGCGCCAGACAAGGCTAAGGAAAATTCTAAAGAAAAATATATTTAGTGCATATCATATTTATTTACTTTTTGCCCCCATACCCCATCAAAAAGGTACATCAAGAGAACAAGTAAAAAAGTTTCTCAATGTCAATTAGATGTGTTAAGCGAAAACGCCAACAAACAAGCAGTGTATAGAAACTGCCACTGTAAACACAACAAATTTTTAATGATTTTGGCAAACAAGTCAAGGTCGTCACATTGCTTTCGTACCTCGTGTTTGCCATACCTATGGGTAGGACACAAACATCAAATATGCGTAACAAACAACAACCCTTAAGGTATGCCATTCGATTTCATATTAAAGAGGAACTTTTGCTTTGTTAAACTTGTAATGGGAAAGACAAGCGAATGAAATCTACAGCAAAATGCACTATTTTGGGGCCTTCTGGCAGCAAAGTTGAAAGACAGGCGGACCGTCGCACGAACAGACAGCTAGACAGCCAAGAAAGGTTATGGAACAGAGCCACGCTACAGATCCCCTACAACAAACGAACGACAATGATGAAGGCATGAAATATAGAGTGCCATGGCTATGCCATTTCGTACATATGACAGTGATAAATACCCCAGGGACCATCGTCATCACCAGCAACAGCATCAGCATCATCATCATGAGCAGCAAAGTACAAGGAAAGTTACTTAACGCTCGAGAAATCAGAAAGCTTTTCTGTTTTAGTTTTATTTTGCTTTTCAAGGGTTTTTTTTTTTTGATATCCTTTTGTTCTTCCTTGAATGCATGAATTCTATGTCACTGAGAACATAGAAAAAAATATTTCCTAAACCCTGGCAGGAATATAAATTTTTCTTTGGTAAATTGATCGATCGAAACACTTTTTGCACAGATTAACTTATTTCTAGTAGAGATACAGACGATATAGGATAGAGTAACTGAGTTTTTCAAGCAAAAAGGTTACCCTTTCTGAAAAAAAGTATGGAGTGGAAAAAGTCGGGACAACCGACTTTTACTCTCAAGCTGAGCTTTGAAATAAAACATAACGGGCAAACTGTTGTCAAAATTGTTGCTAAATTTTGGCTACTACAGCCATAGAAGCGCATATAGGAAGAATATTTTTGGAAGGTACAGAGTAGCTGACACGAAGTGTTACCTAGTTCATACTGATGTACTTGTTAAACTAGAAATGGCAGCTACATGATATTTATTTATTGATATCATACTACAGAGGTTAGCATGTCCGCCTATAACGCTGTACAACTTGGATCGAATTCTGGTAAAAACATCAACAACAAGTAAAAAGGCGTTAAATTCGGCCGTCCGAAAAGCCTACCATAAGTCACTGTGTCAAATTTCAATTAAATTGGATTATAAATGCGCCTTTTATGGGGCCAAGACTTTGAATCGAGATATCGGTCTACATGGCAAATATCGAGGAGCCAAACACAAAGCACTGTCCCGAATTTCAGCAAAATCGGATAATAAATGTGGCTTTTATGGGCCTAAGACCCTAAATCGGAGGATCGGACTATATGGCAGCTATATCCAAATCTGGACCGATCTAGGCCAAACTGAAGAAGGATGTCGAAGGGCCTATCCCAACTTACTGTCCCAAATTTCAGCAATATCGGATAATAAATGTTGCTTTTATGGGCCTAAGACCCTAAATCGGAGGATCGGACTATATGGCAGCTATATCCAAATCTGGACCGAACTGGGCCAAATTGACGAAGGATGTCGGAGGACCTAACACAACTCACTGTTCCAAATTTCAGCAAAATCGGATAATAAATGTGGCTTTTATGGGCCTAAGACCCTTAATCGGCGGATCGGTCTATATGGGGGCTATATCAAGATATAGTCCGATATAGCCCATCTTTGAACTTAACCTGTTTATGGACAAAAAAAAAAAGAATCTGTGAAAAGTTTCAGCTCAATATCTCTATTTTTAAGGACTGTAGCGTGATTTCAACAGACAGACGGACGGACATGTCTAGATCGTCTTAGATTTGTACGCTGTGTTGGATGTAGGATGTGTTGCAAACGGAATGACAAAATGAATATTCCCCCATCCTTCGGTGGTGGGTATAAAAATGTTCAGCGGTGGTTATCCTCTCCTAATAATGCGTGGAAAATATATCGTATTTAAGTTAAGTTCGATGAACCTTAAAGTCGAGTGCGAGGCACTGCTGCCATCGGCACAGTCTTGGATTGACGGATCCCTAGCATTGCCATCTGGAAGATCATGTTACACGGATGCATCAAAGCTAGAGGGCAGAGTGGGCCTGGGGCTTTACATTGAGAACACAGGGACTGACATCTGTTTTAGACTGCCTGACCATAATACGGTCCTGCAGGCGGAGATCCGGGCGATAACGGAATGCATAAAGTGGTGCGGTGCTAACGCTAGGACCTCGAGTGTGAACATCTTTACCGACAGTAAAATTGCCATAAGGACAAAAACAAGCAGGACGGTAAGGTCACGAACAGTCTTGCAGTGTAAAAAGGAGATTAACGCCTTCTCTGAGGATGACAAAATTCGCATCGTTTGGTTGCCGGCCATAACGGAGTAAGGGGAAATGAAAGGGCAGACGATTTGGCGGTGAAGGCCAGAGGACTGCCGTCAATTAACTTGGTTAACCCGAAGCCTTTCGGGTCGACGCAGTCCGAGTAAGGGAGTGGGCGTGCAACATTGTGGAACAGCGAAACGGTGAAAATCCTGTCTGGGGATCCACATCGCGAGAAGACGAGGCTATTACTGAAAGGAAGCAAGAAGTAGGTCAGTATAGCTATTGGTATCATAACGGGACACATAGGACTACGACCTCACTTATGTAAAATCGGTGCGGCAAGTGATAGCATGTGTAGGGCATGCGGGGAAGATGACGAGACGTTGGAGCATTCCTTAGTCATTGCCCGGTTTTCGCGTCCAACAGATACACCGGTACTTAGGTGGAGACCCAATATCAGACATGAACCAACTTAGGGGAGTTGGATTGAAAACAATTAAGAATTTTGTAAGTAGCACGGAATTAATTTAAAATTTTCTTTTTAGAGGTTACTTTATAGTTTTTAGAGCTCACAACAAGCCGATTACTGGTCTAGGTGTATGTTCATAGTGGCATGGGGTGGATCAATATCTGCACCCTCTTTTCAGCCTAACCTAAGTTAAGTTTTCTCATCTTTGGCTTGATTCTTTAAAACAAGGACAAACGATTTCATATCCACCACCGAAGGATGGGGGTATATTAATTTTGTCATTCTGTTTGCAACACACCGAAATATCCATTTCCGATCCTTTAAGGCCATGTCCGTCTATCTGTCCGTCTGTTTGTTGAAATCACCCTACAGTCTTTAAAAATAAAGATATTGAGCTGAAACTTTGCACAGATTCTTTTTTTTTTGTCCATAAGCAGGTTAAGTTCGAAGATGGGCTGTATCAGACTATATTTTGATATAGGCCCCATATAGACCGATCCGCCGATTTAGGGTCTTAGGCCCATAAAAGCCACATTTATTATCCGATTTAGCAGAAATTTGGGACAGTGAATTGTGTAAGGCTCTTCGACATTCTTCCTCAATTTGGCCCACATCAGTCCAGAATTGAATATAGCTGTCATATAGACCGATCCGTCGATTTAGGGTCTTAGGCCCATAAATGCCTTATTTATTACCGATTTACCTGAAATTTAGGGTAGTGAGTTGTGTTAGGCCCTTCGACATTCTTCTTCATTTTGGCTTAGATCGGTTCAGATTGGGATGTAGCTGCCATATAGACCGATCTCTTGATTTAAGGTTTTGGGCCTATAAAAAGCTCATTTATGGCCCGATTTTGACGAAATTTGGGACAGTGAGTTGCGTTAGGCTCTTCAACCACTTTCTGCAATTTGGCTCAGGTCGGTTCAGATTTGTATATAGCTGCCATATAGACCGATCTCTCGATTTAAAGTTTTGGGCCCATAAAAGGCGCATTTATAGTCCGATTTCGCCGAAATTTGGGACAGGGAGATGCGTTGGCCACTTCAATCTTTCTACAATTTGGCCCAGATCGGTCCAGATTTGGATATAGCTGCTATATAGACCGATCTCTCGATTTGAGGTTTTGGGCCCATAAAAGGCGCATTTATGGTCCGATGTCGCCGAAAATTGGGACAGTGAGTTGTGTTAGGCTCTTCAACAACTTTCTGGAGATTGGAACAGATCGCTTCAGATTTGGATATAGCTGTCATATGGACCGATCTCTAGATTTAAGGTCTTGGGCTGATAAAAGGCGCATTTATTGTCCGATTTGCCGAAATTTGGGACAGTGAGTTATGTTAGGCTCTTCAATAACTTTCTGCAATTTGGTTGAGATCGGTATCAGATTTGGATATAGCTGCCATAAAGACCGATCTCTTGATTTAAGGTTTTGTGGCCATAAATGGCGCATTTATTGTCCGATTTTGCCGAAATTTAGGACAGTGAGTTCCGTTAGGCTCTTCAGCCACTTTCTGCAATTTGGCCCAGATCGGTTCAGATTTGGATATAGCTGCCATATAGACCGATCTCTTGATCTAAATTCTTGGTCCCATAAAAAGCACATTTATAATCCGATTTCGCTGAAATTTGACACAGTGACTTATGTTAGGCTTTTTGACGTCCGTGTCGTATATGGTTCAGATCGGTCTATATTTGGGTATGGGTACCAAAAAGACCAATATTTTGTATTGCAAAATTGAACAATAACTTGTATTTATTAGTTCTCTCAATATGCGGGTCGAATTTGGTCCAAATCGGACCATATTTCGATATAGCTGCTACGGGGCATAAGGTATGTAGTTTTCACCGGATTATGACGAAAGATAGTTTACGTATATACCCAAGGTGGTGTGTATCCAAAGTTCGGCCTGGCCGAACTTGACGCCTTTTTACTTGTTTCAGTGAAAATTTTCCCTATTACCAATTTTCAGGTTTAAGAGTTATACCAATTGGATTATTAGACCAACCATCATTGATACAACTTAACTTACTGATTGGTCAAATAATAGCATCCTACGTCGTTTTTACCTATATTCAATTACCAAACACAAAATGTCAGTTGAACTCTTTTGACTTTATTTCCAGATTTGGTTCAACAGAAATCATATTTTAACAGCAAAACCTACTACATTACATATATGAAAAGGAAAACGATTTCATACTTATAAGTTATTATACCTTGGTTTTGGATTGCATATAAAATTGATATAAATCTCCATGCAAATACGCTTTCGCAATATTTATGGAAATTGGCATTTCATAGGGGAAATAAGAGAACCTCAACTTAAAACATAAAATAATGAAAAAGGATTTTGGGCTTTTGCAAATATTTGTTCAAATAATAGAACAAAGCAGAGCAGAGTCCTTCCTTTACCCCCATTTCATTTGAATGTTAATAAAAATAGGAAAACAATAACACTCCACTTACAGTTGAGTGGCAAGAAGTGCAGCACAATACATTTTTCAATCAAATTTCCATTAGTTTTTACAACAAGCATTCCATAAAATTGGAATATTGGCATTATGGAGCATGATAAGGGGTATGTGAACAGGAAGAGCGACTGGGTCGTCACATCACACTGCTATCATAAACAATTGAAAATGTAATAAAAATCAAATACAGATCCAGATTCTGTGGAAAAATTCAATGACAACGTTATTGGCCCTTCGTTGGCTAATAAAAACGTATTCATTGGGAATAATAAAAAAAAAAACGAGGATGAAATTTCCAATCTTCTTTTGTCTAAGTGGGCTAACTGTTAGCTGTTAGGAAGGGAAGAGCAAAAAAAATCAATATGTATTGAATTGTCCATTGACAGTTCCTTTGAAGTGTTTCGATATTCTGTTGGCAATAATGTTTCCACGCTAAGGATATTTTCTTCCAAACAGTCATTCTATGAAAAATTTACCCAATCAAGAATCAATTTCATATGTATCTATGTGTGAAAGGGGAAAATGCACAGTGACAAACCTGGTGTACACGTTGAAAAAATTGATTTTGCAAGGTAGGGTAGATCGTTCAAACAGTGGCTTTCGGGGAAACCAGTAAGGAAGGGCAAAATTCGGGCAGTGCCGACTGTATAATACCCAACACCTACCCTATTAGTACAAAGTGGGAGCCATATCTAATTCTGAACCAATTTTGATGGATCTCGGCGGATGTTTTAAGATGGGTTATTAACCAATCCGTATCAAATTACGAGCAAATATGTAATAACTACGATTGACAAATTCTTTACAACATTATTGCAAATTACCCAAAATCTGACGAAAATATATAAGGAAGCTATATCTAAATCTGAACTGATTTATATAAGGAAGCTATATCTAAATCTGAACCGATTTAGAACAAAATTCTCAAATACTATGGTAGTCGTCGAGGAAAGCGTTGTGCAAAATGATGCACAGATTGGTAAATAAATGCGCTTGCACTGGCTCTTCGAGTGAAAATCGGGCGATATACATGCATGGCAGCTACATACAAATCTGAACCGATTTCTTTGAAATTCACCAGAAATATTAAAAAACATAAGAAAATCCGTTTTGCCAAAATCGAATCAAAAAGTGATTCTGAGTCGATTCGTGTAATTATCAATGGGTCTATCTCTCTTCCTTCTCTGTGTTACAAACAATTTCACTAAGTTATAATACCCTGTACTACAGTAGTGGTGTAGGGTAGAAAGAGTGGAAGACGAATTTCCAAAAACCCAAACCAATATAGTTGGTCAGGAAAAATTATGATTTCATGGGATGAAATAATGGGATGCCAAACAATGATTTTGTTATATCAGGGTGTCGTCTTCGGTGTTGTTGCTCAGCCGGCAACCCTTCGGCTTTAGTTTAGGTTAGCTTGAAACGAGGGTGCGGATATTAATCCGCCCCATGCCACTATGGACATACACTAAAGCCAGTGATTGGCTTGTTGAGCGCTCTTAATACTAAAAAGTAACCTAAGAGGGGTACTAGAACTCGTTGTGCCAAATCGAAATAGAATGAAAAAATGCTCCTTTTATAGGCTCATTACTCTATATCCGGAGTTCGGTCTATATGGCAGCTATATCAAAACATGTACCGACATGGCCCATTTAAAATGCCAACCGACCTACACCAATAAGAAGAATTTGTGCAAATTTTAAGTGGCTAGGTTAGCTTCTTCGAAAGTTAGTGTGCTTTCGACAGACGGAAATGTCGGAAATGAAACATGTCTTTCTTACATTTTTTGCCTCTAAAAAAATTGGGACGACTCTAGCCAAAGTTTTATACCCTACACCTCTACTGTGGTACAGGGTATTAAAACTTTGTGAAATTGTTTGTAACACCCAAAAGGAAGAGAGAAAAAGACATTGATTAGTATACCGATGACTCAGAATCACTTTCTAGAGACGAGGCCCATTGAAATTTGGAAAAAATCGTTTGAGAGTTTGGATATAGCTCCCATATATATGTTCGCCCGATTTGGACTAAAATTGCAATTATATCGTTATTTGTATACCGATTCTCACGAAATTTTGCACCAGCGTTTCTCTTAGAAGTCTCGATATTTTTTGTAAATTTCATAGAAATCGGTTCAGATTTACATATAGCTCTCATATATATATTCGTCCGATTTGGACTAAAATTGCAATAATTTGGTCATTTGTTAACCGATTCATATGAACATTTGTACAAAAGATTCTGCTATGACTTCCCGTATTACTATTGAATTTTATAGAAATCGGTTCAGATTTAGATGTAGCTCCCATATATATTTTCTTCCGATGTTAAATAATACTCAATAATTTTTTAATTTGTTGACTGATCATTACAAACTTTGGCCCGAAGGTTTCTCTTATAACACTTCTGATGACTGATGAATTTTCCCATGCATATAGCATCTCCCGATTTTCACTTTTAAGGCCTTTGCTAACCCATTTATCAATCGAACTTTTCAAAAAATCAAATTTAAGCAAATTTTAAATTCGACGACTTAGCCTGCATATCCAATATGGTATAGGGTATCAAAAGGTTGGCTTCGCCCGACTTTAGCCCGTCCTTACTTCTTTGAATTATGTCAAGATGCACTCGAAGAGCTTATTAAAAAAAAGCGAGGGCTATTTTGGGTTTATTTTTTGTATTTTCCATCAGAATTGAAAAATAGGGAAAAATTGGTACTTTTTAAATAGTGATTTACCTGGAAAAGCTCAAAGAAATCATTATTATTTTAGCGAACAATTCTACACTTATTGAGTATATCCTTCCATAGACAAAATAAAAAATGAGAATCCCTTTACTAGTTTTCGAGATATAACTCTAGAAATTGGACAATTCCTGTACAGTCCCCTTCAATCCCTTCCTCAGATTTTACTGTTTCTAGTTCTATTCCAAAGATTTTTTTCTGTTTTTTGCCACAGTTTAATAAAAGGTTCATTTTCTTACTTACTTTGGCTATTATTGTAAGCCATATTATGAGGCTGACTTTAGCTACCATGGTATGTGGTGTACTGTATTGTCAATAACGTTTATGTTTTTTAACAAGTGCTAAAGACCATCATCAAGCGTTTGTTACTCTTTTGTGTGAGTGTGTCTGTGTTTTGTATTGCAAAAAAACTGGGGGCCAACTAAAACAGCAACAGTGTGTATGTGAAAGGACTCCCCAGCATCAAAAACATCAGAAGAAACGAAAGAAAAAACCAAATGGTTGAGAATACATTGAGTGGTTTATGAAAATCGCTTTTTGGCCAATATCTTTTCATTTTCACAAGGATTTTTATGATTATATTGCAGCATAAAAAAAGGACGCCTAGCCTGTCACATGGCACATGGACGTGTCTATGCCAATAGCAATGTGTGTGGGAGAGTGTGTTTGCTTGAGAGATTTCAAATGTAAATGGGCTATGTGTTGTGTCTGCATTATCATCATTGGAATTCACCCACTCACTTCCTCCTTCTCCTCTTTTGTGCCATTCAGTTTTTTTTCTGTTCTCCAACAGACATAGTAAAAGCCTTACTGTTAAAACGATTTATTTTATGTTATCCTTTAAATCCTATTTTACGACTAAAGGCAATAACAAACAAAAGCAAAACCAGAGACCAATTCCCAACAACAACAAACTGAAAAGAAAAGCCCAATGACTGACCGAGCCAGCTATTGTTGGATGTGCCATTCCTGTGTGTGAGATGCTGGGCAAGCGAGCATCGCGCTATTGTTGTTGACAGCTTTGTTTCGTCTATAATACGCCCTTTCAATAAAATGGAAACCCCACCATTTTCTCTTTGCTTAACGGGGGAGGAGTTTGCTTAAGGGCTTAAGTGCAATATCCCATAGACATTTGAAATTTTTTAATTATTTGAATTTAAATTTTGATTAAATAAATTGTAGAATTGTAGCCGACTTTTATCCCAGAAACCAAAAAAAAAAAAAATATTTTAAAATTCAGTTAGAGAAAACTTGATATGAAGTATCCCCCAGTAATTCCAAACCATAACAATGACCCAACCGAAGACAGGGATGCGGAGCAGAAGAATTATTACACACCAGCGTCTAGAAAGAGCATCACCATTGTCATAAAAAATATTATTGGAGACTTGCTGTGGAATATGGGCACCGCAAAGGCTATCTCCATTACATACACCGAAAAAATAGCTCTAAGAAAAAACCAACTACCAAATTTGTATGTGAAACAGTTAATTCTCAACGAATTTTAGCATTGAATTTATGTAGGTTTGTGGAGACTTGACAGACAAAAAAGTTGAAATTCTTTTCTTGAGTCAGTTGTCAAAATAGTCGCCCTGCCATGTAGCACACCATTCATGCCATTCATTATTTGCATACCCAGGTTCGCGTCATATCGGTCCATGTTTTGATATAGCTGCCATATAAACCGATCTTGGGTCTTGACTTCTTGAGCCTTTAGAGGGCGCAATTCTTAACCGAATGGAATGAAATTTTGCGAGACTTATTTTGTTATAATATCCAACATCTGTGCCTACTATAATTCAAATCGGTTCATAACCTAATATATCTGCCATATAAACCGATCTTGGGTCTTGACTTATTGAGTCTCTAGAGGGTGCAATTCTTATCCGATTGGAATGAAATTTTGCACGACGTGTATTGCTATGACTTCCAACAACTGAGCTAAATTAGGTTCAAATCGGTTCGTAACCTGATATAGCTGCCATATAAACCGATCTTGAATCTTGACTTCTTAAGCCACTAGAGGGCGCAATATCCGATTTGAATAAAATTTTGCACGACGTGTTCTGCTATGACTTCCAACAACTGTGCTAAATTAGGTTCAAATCGGTCAATAGCACACCAGACTCCCATGCCATTCATGATTTGCATACCGAGGTTCGGGTCATATCGGTCCATGTTTTGATATATCTGCCATATAAACCGATCTTAGGTCTTGACTTCTTGAGCCACTAGAGGGCGTAATTCCACTCTTTACTAGGAAATCCGGTTGAAAAAAATATGTATTTCGTATCGAATCAAAATTTTTAAAAGTGTTTTTTTAATTTTTTTTTACCCACCACCGACGGATGCGTGTATATTAATTTTGTCATTCCGTTTGCAACACATCGAAATATCCAATTCCGACTCTATAAAGTATACATATTCTTGATCAGCGTAAAAATCTAAGACGATCTAGCCATGTCTGTCCGTCTGTCTGTTGAAATCATGCTACAGTCTTTAAAAATAGAAATATTGAGCTGAAATTTTGTACAGACATAAGCAGGTTAAGTTCGAAGATGGGCTATATGGGACTATATCTTCATATAACCCCCATATAGACCGATCCGCCGATTTGGAGACTTAGACACATTAAAGCCACATTTATTATCCGATTTTGAAATTTGGGACAGTGAGTTGTTTTAGGCCCTTCGACATCCTTCTGCAATTTGGCCCAGATCGGTAAAGATTTGGATATAGCTGCCATATAGACCGATAAGCCGATTTAGGGTCTTAGGCCCATAAAAGCCACATTTATTATCCGATTTTGCTGAAATCTGAGACAGTGAGTTGTTTTAGGCCCTTCGATATCTTTCTTCAATTTGGCCCAGATCGGTTTAGTTTTGGATATAGCTGGCATATAGGCCGATCTCTTGATTTAAGGTCTTGCGCCCATAATTGGCGCATTTATTGTCCGATGTCGCCTAAACTTGGTACAGTGAGCTGTGTTAGGCCCTTTGACATCCTCCTTCAATTTGGCTCAGATCGGTCCAGATTTGGATAAAGCTGCCATATAGAGCGATGTCTCGATTTAAGGCTTTGGGCCCTTAAAAGGTGCATTTATTGTCCGATGTCGCCGAAATTTGGGAGAGTGAGTTGTCTTAAGCTCTTCGACATCCTTCTTCAATTTGGCTCAGATCCGTCCAGATTTGAATATAGCTGCTATATAGACCGAACTCTCGATTTAAGGTTTTGGGCCAATAAAAGGCGCATTTATTGTCCGATGTCGCCGAAATTTGGTACAGTGAGTTGTGGCTAGCCCATTATAAAATTTTCATCGGTGGTTATCCCATCCTAATGCTGGTGACATTTGTGAGGTGCTATGCCATGTGAAAACTTCTCCTCAAAAGAGGTGTCGCACTGCGGCACGCCCATCCGACTCGGCTATAAAGAGGAGTTCCCTTATCATTGAGCTGAAACTTGAATCGGACTGCACTCATTGATATGTGAGAATTTTGCCCCTGTTCGATAATGGAATGTTCATGGACAAATTTTACAATTAAAAAATTTTTCTATTAAAAAAATTGCATATTCAATTAAAAAATTTAATTTTTTTATTCCAATTACAAAAGAATTCAAATTTTCAATTAATTTGTTAATTGATGCAACTAAACAATTATTACAATTTTTGCAAAATTCGATTAAATTTCTATATTTGGTAGACAGATGTTTACCTCTTGGAACGTGAAATTGAGGTGCGTTGTTGTTCCAAAGGTCCGTGGACAACCGTATAACAAACCTCCCGGGGTTCTCAAACATATTCGGGTCTCGAGTAGGGGTGCCCTATACATATTTTTTGCTGTTGTAGTAGCAGTGTATTGTGCACTGAGGCGGTAGCACTTGGTGGATGAAGAACTCTATTGGGTTAATCTGGCACGTGGAACCGGCTGCCAATGGTATTTCTTGGATTTGTCGAAATGTGGGAGGCATGAGTCTTGGAAATCTCCTTCCCTTTGTATTGTAGGGGCAAAAAATAGACTTTAATTGAATTTACTTAAGCACTATATTGGAAATTTTTTTAAACGATTAAAAAAATGAGTCAATCAATTAATTTTTTAATTGAAAATGGCAAAATTTTCAATCACAGTTGTGATTAAAACAAGTAAGAGCGTGCTAAGTTCGGCCGGGCCGAATCTTATATACCCTTCACCATGAATCGCGATTATCGAATTCTTTGCGCGGTATCTCTTTCTATGCAATCAAAGAATAATGAATAAGAACTGTTATGCTGTTGGAGCTATATCAAGTTGTAGTCCGATTCGGACCATAAATGATTTCAATGCTGAACATTGTAAAAGTCTTTGTGTAATATTTGGGTGCATTCGGATAAGAATTTCCCCTTGTAGGGGCACAAGAAGCAAAATTGGGAGATCGGTTTATATGGGAGCTGTATCAAGCTATAGATTGATTCAGACCATATTGAACTTGCATGTTGAAGGTCATGGGAAAAGCCGTTGTACAAAATTTGTGCCAAATCGGATTAGAATTTCGCCCTCTAGAGGCTCAAGAAGTCAATATCCCAGATCGGTTTATATGGCAGCTATATTAGGTTATGTACCGATTTACGCCATACTTAACCCAGTTGTTGGAACCAGTCATAACAAAACACCTCATGCTAAATTTCAGCCAAATCAGATGGGAACTGCGCCCCCTAGCGGCTCATGAAGTCAAGTTCCAAGATCAGTTTATATGGCAGCTATACCAGGTTATGAATCGATTTGAACCATACTTAGCACAGTTGTTGGAAGTAATACCAAAACACCATGTGTAAAATTACAGCCAAATCGGATAAAAATTATGCCCTCTGACAGCTGAATAAGTCAAGACCCATAGTAGTGGTGTGGGTATAAAAATCATTCAAAGGATGCGATTCAAGGTAGTGGGAATATAAAATTCCGCCCAGCCAAATTTAACGCACTTGTACTTATGAACTTGATAATACTTGGAGTCAGCTAACCTGTGCGTATGAATATACCCCCTCCTCGGATAATGTTATCGGGCGTGAAGTTCAGTAATCACAGAAAAGTTTGAGTTCAAAACTGTCTCAACCTTATATTGCTTCCATATATACCGATCTTCCGTGAAGAGAGATTCTTCTTCGATTTGGCTGATGCTTTGTGTGATGCATGGTTTATTGGCAGCAGACGATATCAGCAAGAACTCTTTAGTATCTAAAAAGAACTAAAATATAGGTCTTTATCCCTCCCCGAAAACCATCACCAATTTTTGGAAATTTGTCACCAAGGTACAATTTACCAATATAGCCACATTCTATTTTCAGCCTTTATTTGAAGTTGCAAAAACTGATGAAGCAACCTTCTACCATCCTCAATTTCAAAAGAAAAAATGACAGGTGTTTAATTTTGTATTTTCATAATGCACAATTAATGTTGTCTAACGGGCCCAATGTCACACAAACAGGCGATTACAGAAAACCATTCAGCCGCAACCAGGCCATTAACACCCACTCCACACTAAGGCCACAGATTACAACACCCGGCGTATCATTGGCAGTGGCAGCGGGATCAGCATCGCATCGCATCATCATCATCACCATTATCGTAGTTGGCGGTGTCATCCTCATCATCAGCAGCAAATGATTCTTTAATAATAACAAAATCAAATGGCAATATTATGCTTCATTTTCAGCTTCAATTGCTAAACACCAGATTGTGGATGAGGCAGACAACAGGTTCAGCAGACTTGGCCTGCGGCCTGCTATTCCCCGGTCAGACATTATTAGGTTTACTGACTTTCTTATAGCGCCCGCCGCCAGCTGTAACTGAGCCTCAAATGCAAAGTCACAAATCACTTCGTCCTTATTTGCTTTTTTTGTGTGTGCGTGTGTGTGTGTGTGGGACTACACCCTTCCCCCCTTCGTTCATTTATTAGAGCATAAGTTTCGTATTATGCGTTATTTGAACAGATTTTTTTGCTGTTGTTGTTGATGTTGACTGGTGCTGCGTGTCCTTTAACACCATAGATGAACAGGAGGAATGGAAGCAATGTGCACCCCTTACGATTATTGTTGTGGGAAATGTGGGTGAACAACAAAAGCAACAAACCTCCCCTTGTCATATAGGACATGTTGGCTGGCTGGCTTGGCTGACTGGCTGGCCTTCAATGTTTGCAATGCTTTGAACATTGCTGGTTTGGTGATTCCTTTATCCTTGGCATAAGAAAGAGCAGCAGCAGGAGCTGCTGTAAACCACAGCGGACACAAATTGTCTTTTCATGAACTGAACTTGACTTTTATTTATTAAAAAGTTACTTTATTATATTTGTCTTCTATTTGTTGGTTGCGTTTGCCATTGTTGTTGTTTTTGTAGTCCTTGTTCTTTTTTTGGCTGTTGTACCTTTGTTTTGCTGTCTCACTGTCTGCCTGTCGGTCTTTGTGTGGTGGCGTTTCTTTTGCTCTGGCAATCAATGGTGCGGTTTAGATATTTTTATTTCTACCACAAATCACAGCAAAACTTCCATCTAACATGAAAAATGTTTTAAGGATCAATTTTTTATTTTGGGTTGTTTGTTTTGTTTGGTTGTTGTTTTCTTTTTTTTGCAAAATATTTGAAATTTGATACCTAAGGGGGTTATGGTAAAGAAATTTGGAAATTTCAGCTTATATTGAAATTAAAGCATATATTTAGGCTGATCATAAAAAAATATATTTTAAAGCATGTTTTTGGAGGGCTAGGAGTGAGAAATTCTTTGGTATACCTTAAGGTGAATTTCTATACAAAAAAAAAAAACTATTCTGTTCTTCATTCAAATTTCATTCAAAATTTGTACATAGGTACGGGTAATATTTGAATATGATCCTTGCTTGGGGCACCTTAACATATTAAAGTTTGACCCTCGATTTTCTTGTCCGATTTTGATGAAATTTCATATATTAAATATTTAAATAATTTATATGCAGGTATTAATTATTACGTCCGATATTAGTTCGATTTGGACTAATATTGCAATAATGTGGTCATTTGTTAACTGATTCTCTCAAAATTTGTCGGAAACACATTGACTCTAGACATTGCTGGTAAATTTCATATAAATCGGTTCAAATTTTGATGAAGCTCCAATACATACATATATCGCCCGATTTTCACTTTTAGAGCTACTACAAGCGCATTTATTGACCAATCTTCCCAAAATTTTGTACAACACTTTCCTCGAAGACTATTACAATATCAATGAAATTTGGTCGACATTAAATATATAAATTACATATATTCCTAATAGTCTCGCCGTTCTGAGTCAATGTCCATGTCCGTCCGTCCGTCTGTCGAAATCACGATAGCGGTCGAACGCGTAAATCTAGCAGCTTGAAATTTTGCACGGATACGGATATGGATATATAGATGTGGGTCATTGGGGAATGCAAATGGGCTATATCGGTTCACATTTGGATATAGCTCCTATATAAACCGATCTCCCTATTTGATGTCTTGAGCCCCTGGAAGCCTCAATTTTAATCCGATTGTGCTGAAATTTTGCATTTGGTATTCAGTTACGACTTCCAACATCTGTCCCAAGTGCGGTCAAAATCGGTCGATAACCTGATATAGCTTCTATATAAACCGATCTCCCGATTTGAATTTTTGAGCTCCTGGAGCTCCAACAACTGTGCTAAGTGAGGTCAAAATCGGTCTATAACCAGATATAGCTTCCATATAAACCGATCTCCCGATTTGAATTCTTGAGCTCCTGGAACCTTAAATTTTTGTCCGATTTAACTGAAATTTAGCATGCGGTGTTCTGTAACGACTTCTAACATCTGTGCCAAGTGCGGTGGAAATAGATTGATAATCTGATATTGCTTCCATATAAACCGATCTCTTGATTTGACATCTTGAGTCCTTTCAAGGCGATTTTTTTTATCCGATTTGGCTGAAATTTTGTATGATGTATACAGTTACAACTTCCAACAGCTGTCCCAAGTGCGGTCAATATCGGTCTATAACCTGATATAGCTCCCATATAAACCGATCTCACGATTTGAATTCTTGAGCTCCTGCAAGATGAAATTTTTGGCCGATTTGTCTGAAATTTTGCACGCAGTGTTCTGTTACAACTTACAACAACTGTGCCAAGAACTGTTGAAATCGGTCTATAACCTAATATAGCTCCCATATAAACCGATCTCACGATTTGAATTCTTGAGCTCCTGCAAGATGAAATTTTTGGCCGATTTGTCTGAAATTTTGCACGCAGTGTTCTGTTACAACAACTGTGCCAAGAACTGTTGAAATCGGTCTATAACCTAATATAGCTCCCATATAAACCGATCTCACGATTTGAATTCTTGAGCTCCTGCAAGATGAAATTTTTGGGCGATTTGTCTGAAATTTCGCACATAGTTCGGTTATGACTCCCAATAACGGTGCTAAGTACGGTCCAAATCGGTCTATAAACTTATATAGCTCCCATATAAACCGATCTCCCGATTTGTCTTCTTGAGCAATTTTTGTCCGATTTAGATAAATCGCACGTGGTGTTCTGTTGTGATTTTCAACAACTGAGCTGAGTACGGTCTGAATAGCTCTATAACCTGATACAGCTCCCATATAAACCGTTCTCCCGATTTGATTTCTTGAGCCCTTACGAGCCCAGTTTTTGTTCAATTTGGCTGAAATTTCGCACATAGTGTCCTGTTACAATATAACTTCCAATAACGGTGCTAAATACGTTCCAATTTGGTCTATAACATTATATAGCTCCCATATAAACCGATCTCCAGATTTGAGTTCTTGAGCCCTTACAAGCCGCAATTTTTGTCCGCAATTTTTTTCGCACATAGAGTTCTGTTATGACTTCCAATAAGGGTGCTTAGTATGGTCCAAATTTGTCTATAACCTTATAATGCTCCGATATAAACCGATCTCCCGATTTGAGTTCTTGAGCCCTTACAGACCAAAATTTTTGTCCGATTTGGATGACATTTTGCAAGTAGTGTTCTGTTGTGACTTTCAACAACTAAGCTGCGTACGGTCTGAATCGGTCTATAACCTGATACAGCTCCCATATAAACCTTTCTCCCGATTTGACTTCTTGAGCCCTTACAAGCCGCAATTTTTTCCGATGTGAATGAAATTTTGCACGCGGTGTTCTGTTACGACTTCTAACAATTGTGCCAAGTACTGTTGAAATGGGTTTATAGCCTGATATAGCCCATATAAACCGAACTGCCGATTTGACTTCTCGAGTCCTTACAAGCCGCAATTTGTGTCCGATTTGGCTGTATTTTTACATGTAGTGATCTATTATGACTTCCCACAACTTTGACTTCCAAATCAATCTATAACCTGATATAATAGCTTCCATGTAAACCAGTCAATCATATTTGTTCGGTTCCTAGAAGAATTAAATTTTGTTTATTTCACAGAAGTTCGGTATGTAGACTAAAATTATGCCCTTTAGCAGCAATTTTTAGCAGAATCCATGGTGGTGGGTTCCCAAGTTTTGGCCCGGCCATTCTACGCTTTTACTTGTTCATATTCTAGTTTTATAAAACAGAATATCTGGACAGAAAATTCTTTTAATATTAAAAATGTAGTCTTAAATTTTCCCAATAAAAAACAATTCTGCTGCTCTCATCTCCTATTCCATTTTTAGTCAATTCATAACATTTCATTGGTTTATTTAGCTATAAAGGCCATAAAAGCGAAGTGGGAGTACTAAACGGCCATTTCATGATACGCGAGATGAAAGCCAAAGTAGCAACCCTCTAGCAAGGATATGCTTAACAACTACTCTGCTCTCCCCCTATAACCAAAAAACACACTTTGGCATTCAAAGGATGCCAGGATAGCTGATAGCACAAAGTATAAGGGCTTGGGAAGAAAACAAAAAATAAAAAAGAATCCATGACATCGTATTTTAATTTAATTTTAAATTAAATGTCAACATAAAAGATAATGTTATGCTCTGTCTCTCTAACGCTCTAAAACTCTATCACCCAGGGTTGGGGTAAAAAGAAAGACAAACCAAGGAAACCAGATTGTAAACAAAATAAAAGTTTATGAGCTTAGAAGAAGGAAAAAAATTTAATGTATTTCTCCTTACAAAACAAAAACATAGTTTTAAAGGATGTCAAGGATACACATGCATGATTTTCTTAAAGAACGAAAAATCTTTGGTTAAAACTCTTACACTATTCTTCCCTATATTTGATTTTTTATAAAAAAAATACTACACCACAATTTTCGTAGGTTATATATAAAAAAAAACTTTTCAAAGCAAAATATTTCGACTTATTTCATTACAAAATATCTTGGAGCAGCATTATTGCATGCTCACAACACAAAGGCATAACTCAGAGTTTAATATAAAACGAAAATAAAATGCAAACAATAAAACAAAAAAACCTCTGGCACAGAAACCCCTAGACTCCCCGATTTTGTTGGTAACACAAAGCGCTAGTATTGCAAAAAATTCCTGAACACATTTTTGCTCAATTGCCAATGAGTCTTCGCAAAGCGCAGGTCTCTCATTTTGTAACTCCATTTAAGCGAGACGGTGGTTGAAAATCTCCCCAGCATGAACAGCTATTGATGCTATTGTGAATGGTTTCTGAGAGCTAACTAAGGCTGTTACTCTCTTTTCGAAATACTCGTGCAGGTTACTCCTCCCATTGTAAAAACGAAATTTCATGAAATCAACAAACAAGAGATGTCAGGGCACAGTGAAGCCAGAAAAATGTCTCAAAGTGAAACAACAGCAGCAGCAGCGGGAGTATCAAATGTCTACCCACACACACAAACAACCCCCCAAACACAATAAGGGTCCAACATTCAGGCAAAAAGGAAAATCCCCAACGAACCGTGTGTGGGTGCACTTTTACAAATATTTCACTTCCGGTTGCCACTGACAATGCACACCATAGACTTGAGCTTTATGCCCGCCCCCTGCTTACCATCATGCGAGCATGTGGAACACAATTTTCGTAGCTTAGGGAGATTGAAATTGAAAATTCCAAATATCAAAACGACAACAGCAACAGTAACGGCAAATACAACAACTTTTCAAGATGGATGAATGAAAGTATGTGTGTAACAAAGAGGAATGTTTTTGTTACAGATCTAAACATTGCCAATAACAACAACAACAACAATTATAAAGGTTTATGCAACAGCATCAAAAACAACAACAACAACTTTTCAAATACCAGTAACAATTCAATTGGAATTTTGCCTCCCATTACACACACCAACTCGACAAAATTTCTGCACTTGCTATTCTCGATTTAAGGGCCTTGGTGATGGGGTCCATAATTTTTGGGTATGGTATTTTATATGTTCGCATGTTTCATGATTCTTTTAGCGTAGTCAAGGTGATCATTGGCATCATCACCATCATCATCATCGTGGGAGTCCTTTTGAAAACAACCAAAGACAATAACATTTTTGAAATTCATAAAAATTCCTTTTATATGGAATTCTTGTTGCCAAAAATGTTACATTAAGTACAGAGAGGGAAGGCATTTCATAAAAGGTAGAGACTTCAAGAGAATGGTTTGACTTAAAAACAACAAAAGTAAATGGAACTTTAAAGTTGGCACAGCATATATTTTGCGGAAAAATGGAAATAGTTCATTTAAATTTTGGAAAATTTTGCTAAAAATATTTAGAAAAGTAAATGTAATGGTGCAGAATCGAAATAATAAAGCCAAGAGTTCACTATTTTACTTCCAAATGAAATTCGTAAGCCATTTTTGAGCCACCAAAGAAGTGGGACTTCAGGCACTGTAGAATATGTATAAAACGAGTAAAAACGTATAAAGTTCACATTTGTCGCTGGTTGCACGGTTTCTCTTCAAAGACAGAAACTAAACTAGTAAGGAAGGGCAAAAGTCGGGCGGTGCCGACTATACCCTACACCTACCCTATAAGTACAATGTGGGACCTCTATCCAATTCTGAACCAATTTTGATGGACCTCGGCGAACAAATATGTTCAAACTGTACTAACTACGGTTGACAAATGACAACATTATGCAAATTGCCAATAATCTGACGAACATATATATGGGAGCTATATCTAATTCTGAATCGATTCCGAGCAAACTTCTCAGATTATGTGGTAGTCATCGAGGAAAGCGTTGTGCAACATTTTGGCAAGATTGGTCAAACAATGCCATGGCAGTGGCTCTTAAAGTCAAAATCGGGCGATATACATATATGACAGCTATATCTAAATTTGGGGCGATTTCTAAGAAATTCACCAGTAATATTGAGAGTCACAAGAAAATCCTTCCTGCAAAATTTCGACAGATTCGGATAACAAATGATACATTTTTTGCAATTTCTCCCAAAATCGGATTAACATATATATGAGAGCTACATCTAAATCTTAACCGATTTCGAGCAAACTCCTCAGATACTGTGGCAGTCGTCGAGGAAAGCGTTTTGCAAAATTTTGGCAAGATTGGTCAAACAATACCCTTGCAGTGGTTCTAGGAGTGAAAATCGGGCGATATACATATATGACAGCTATATCTAAATCTGAACCGATTTCCATTATATTCAACAGTAAAGTCGAGAGTCGTAAAAAAATCCTTCCTGGCAAATTTCGACGGAATCGGTTAACAAATAACCATTTTATTGCATTATTACTGAAAATCGGACGAACATATATATGGAAACTATATCTAAACCTAAACCGATTTTGACCAAACTCTATGTATATTGTGGTAGTCATCGGGGAAAGCGTTGTGCAAGATTGGTCAATAAATGTGCTTGCAGTGGCTCTAGGAGTGAAAATCGGGCGATATATATATATATATATATATATATATATATATGAGAGCTATATCTAAATCTGAACCGATTTCTATGATATTAATCAAGAATGTCGAGAGTCGTAAAAAAATTCTTCGAGCCAAATTTCAAAAGAATCGGTTAACAAATGACCATATTATTACATTATTACTGAAAATCGAAAGAAAATATATATGGGAGCTATATCCAGATCTGAACCGATTTTTTCCAATTTCAATAAGCTTCGTCTCTAGGTCAAAAAACATGCCTGTACTAAATTGGAAGACGATCGGATGAAAACTGCGACCTGTAGTTTGTACACAAATTAACATGGTCAGACTGACAGACAGACAGACAGACGGACAAACGGACATAGCTAAATCGAATCAGAAAGTGATTCTGAGTCGATCGGTATACTTATCAATAAGTCTATCTCTCTACCTTTTGGATGTTACAAACAAATTCACTTAGTTTTATTACCCTGTACCACAGTAGTGGTGTAGGGTATAAATACTGTAGTGGAAGCGGCCATTACACTAATGCCGATACATTTTCTTTATATACTTCGATAAGAAGTCAAATCGAGAGATCAAAGCCGAAATCATCATTGACAATTTCAGTCAAATAAAATAAAAATTGCGTCCTCTGAGCTCAAGAAGTAACATCAGGAAATCGGTTCACTTGGGAAACAAACAAGCTTAAGCTTAAATTCCGATTTGGACAAACTTGACACCATTATTGGAAGTCATATCAAAACACCACATGCCAAAATTCTGCCAAATTGGATAAGAATGGGAGATTTGGAGACCGATTTGGTATATTCTAATCCCCACCGACCGTCTTTGTTAACAAGCATGTGTACAAATTTCAATCGGCTATCTTACGGATGGGCAGACAGATAGACGGATAGGAAGTCAAGAATAATAAGTAAGAGCATGCTATGTTCAGCCGAGCCGAATTTTATATACCCTCCACCATAGATAGCATTTGTCGAGATTTTTGCGCTGCACCTCTTTTTAGGCAAACAAAGAATAATGAATAAGAACTCTTTTACTATTGAAGTTATATTATGTTATAGCCCGAATTGAATGCTGAACATTGTAGAAGATTTTATAATATTTCAGTCCATTCGGATAAGAATAGCGCCTTGTAGGGGCTCAAGAAGCAAAATCGGGAGATCGGATTATATGGGAGCTGTATCAAGCTATAGATCGATTCAGACCATATTTGAAACGAATGTCATGAGAGAAGTCATTGTACAAAATTTCTGTCTAATCAGATTAGAATTGCGCCCTCCAGAGGCTCAAGAAGTTTAGATCCCAGATCGATTTATATGGCAGCTATAACAGGTTATGTACCGATTTGAACCATACTTGGCAAATTTTTGGAAGTCATATCAAAACACATCATGCTAAATTCACAACAAAACACGTCATGCTAAATTTCAGCCAAATCGGATAAGAATTGCGACCTCTAAAAGCTGAAGATCGGTCGGATCGGATCATAACTAAACACGCCATGCAAAATGTCAACAAAATCGGATAAGAATTGCGACCTCTAAAAGCTGAAGAAGTCAAGACTAAAGATCGGTTTATATGGCAGCTATGACAGGTTATGAACCGATTTGAACCATTTGTACAGTTGTTGAAATTGATACCAAATTCAATGCTTAATTTCAGCCAAATCGAATAAGAAATGTGACCTCTAAAAGCTGAAGAAGTCAAGACCCAAGATCGGTTTATATGGAAGCTATATCAGGTTATGAACTGATTGGAAGCATAGCACAGTTGATGGAAGTGATACCGAAACACCATGTTCAAAATTTCAGTCAAATCGGACGAGAATTGCGCCCTCTAGAGGCTCAAGAAGTCAAGACCCAATATCGGTTTATATGGCAGCTATATCAAAACATGGACCAGTATAGCCCATTTACAATCCCAACCGACCTACACTAATAAAAAGTATTTGTGCAAAATTTCAAGCGGCTAGCTTTACTCCTTCGAAAGTTAGTGGGCTTTCGACGACAAACGGACGGTCATGGCAAGATCGACTTAAATGACATGACGATCAAGAATATATATACTTTATGGGTTCTTAGACGCATATTTCGAGGTGTTACAAACAGAATGACGAAATTAGTATACCCCCATCCTATGGTGGAGGGTATAAAAAATCCCCCCTACATTTTTATACAGCAAATCGGGATATCCTAAGATTTGGCCAAAGGTGTAAAGTTTTCATATCTAATATCAATGTTAGTTATGATCAAAATCGGTTCCAGCCTGATATAGCTCCCATATTAACAGAACTCTTGATTTAGCTTTTTTTGGCGAACACAGGCCACAATGCCTATCCAAATTAAACAAAATTTAATGGTACTGCCTTTTTAAGTTTGATGGCGAATGCGATTTTTGTTTCACGGTTCGTCCCAATTCGGCCTTCACTAATTTCTATTTGATTTCTCGTATACTTGCATTTCTTCCATTCAAAATTGCAAATTGTATTAAAGAATAAATGATGGTAATACAACAATCCCAACACCCAATCCTGCTAATTTGAAAGTCATTTATATAATTCCAATACATACAGATTAAATATTTGCTATACAAACCAAAGTTGTATAGCTGGGGATTACTTTTCGCCACCCCAGGAGTAAACCTTTCAGATGGTGCGAAGGGGGTTATAAATCTATCATTGATTTATGGTGGTGTTCAAATAGACACTGTTCTAATGTTACATTAGGACAACAATGACTGCAAACAATTCATCATTCCAACACCAAGCACATCGCCAGACAGCGAAGGGTAAACCAAACAAGGAAAGGAAGGAAAAATCTGTGATAAATGTCTCCTTGGACACAGTTCATATGAAGAAGGGCAGAAGGGGGAAAGCAAGTTTATCAAAACCAACTAAAGACTGTGATGTGAAAGAAGTTGCCTAAACAAAATAGTTTGGTAATAGCTAAGGGAATTCTAATCTCTTGGCTTTAACTAGGAAACCGAGAAAATAAAATGAAAAAGTAACTTTGGTTTTATAAGGCTAAGAGAGAGAGAAGAAAAAATACAAACAAATTTAGCCTACTTCTCTGTCTAACTACAATAACATATGGCACAGGTAAGTTTTCATATACTTTTGCAAACAGGACATGGTAATAAAGTGAAGCATATGCATAGGCGTAGTAAAGAAATTCAGTAATAATTTAAATCGTTTAAAGAAAATTTCAATGAAATTTTTCTTGAGACAAAATTATTATAAAATTTTCCCTGAAGACAAAATTTCAATGAAAATTTTACTAAAAACAAAACTTCTATAAAATGATGTCTGAGGTATACATTTTAAGAAATTATCTCTAAAAACAAAATTTTAATGAAAATTTTTCTTGAGAGAAAATTTTCATAAAATTTTCTCTTACCAACAATTTCAAGAAATGTTCTCTAAAAAAAGGTTAGTGAAATTTTTTCAAAAAAAAAAACTGTTTTAAAAAGTGAACTTTATTTTGCTTTCTATTCTAAATAGACACAAAAACAAGCTCTATATTGGTTTCACCCGGTCTGATAAATCCAACAACAAAATGAAACAACCAAAAAAAAGGTAGCGCAAATACAGATGAATGAACGGAAGGCACGCCGATAAATGTCTATAAACACATTAAAAGATTACGCTTTGGCAAACGAAAATTGCTGGGTAATAGGTTTTTAGCATTTTATGTGTTGCTTATGAGTTAGAGATATTGGCGGTTGGTGGATTACCTTTCTTACTGCGCTCGAGGAAAGGTGCCCATATACGATCCAATGTTTGTCTCAAAAAGCCATGGTTCTACCATTGCACAGCTCACTAATTAATGAGTGGTGGAACCATGTTATCTTTTTGGGGCAAAGCAGACTGATGATGGAGCTTGGTAGCTTTGAAATCGCGATCTCTGTAGCCTGCCACATGCATTAATCGCAACCACATTTTGCCCAAAACTTGTTAAATAAGGCAGAATATTAAGAAATTTTTTGAAGATAATTTTTTTATGAAAATTTTGTATTTGAAGATATTTTTCCTTTAAAAAGTACAATTTTTCGAAAAAACAACTAAAAAGGCGTTAAGTTCGGCCGGGCCGAACTTTGGATATCCACCACCTCGGGTATATATGTACACCACCTTTCGTCAAAATCCGATGCAAAATAAATACCTTATGCCCCATAACAGCTATATCGAAATATGTTCCGATTTGGACCAAATACTAATAGGTAAAAGTCATTGTTCAATTATGTAGAACAAAATATTGGTCTTTTTAGCAGCTATATCCTGAAAATAAAAGTGTCTAAGAGCCTAACACAACTCACTGTGACATATTTCAGTGAAATCGGAATGTAAATGCGCCTTTCATGGACCCAAAATCTTAAATCGAGAGATCGGTCTATATCGCAGCTATATCCAAATCTGGACCGATCTGTGCCATATTGCAAAAGTATATTGAGGGGCTTAACATAACTCACTGTCCCAAATTTCGGCGACATCGGACAATAAATACGCCTTTTATGTCCCCAAAACCTTAAATCGAGAGATCGGTCTATATGGCAGCTATATCCAAATCTGGACCGATCTTTGCCAAATTGAAGAAGGATGTCGAAGGGCACAACACAACTAGCTGTCTCAAATTTTGGCAAAATCGGACAATAAATGCGTCTTTTATAGGTGCAAGACCTTAAATCGAGAGATCGGGCTATATGGCAGCTATATCCAAATCTGGACCGATCTGGACCAAATTAACGAAGGATATTGAAGGGCCTATTACAACTCACTGTCCCAAATTTCAGCAAAATTGGATAATAAATGTGGCTTTTAGGGGCCTATGACCTAAAATCGGCGGATCGGTCTTCATGAGGGCTATATCACGATATAGCCCATTTTCGAACTTATCCTGCTAATAGACAAAAAAAATATCTGTGCAATATTTCAGCTGAATATCTCTATTTTTGAAGACTATAGCGTGATTTCAACAGTCAGACGGATGGACATGGCTAGATGGTCTTAGATTTTTACGCTGATCAAGAATATATATTCTTTATAGGGTCGGAAATGGATATTTCGATGTGTTACAAACGGAATGACAAAATGAATATACCCCCATCCTTCGGTGGTGGGTATAAAGATATTTTTCAAAAAACAAGTAAAAGCGTGCTAAGTTCGGCCGGGCCGAATCTTATATACCCTCCACCATGGATCGCATTTGTCGAGTTCTTTTCCCGGCATCTCTTCTTAGGCAAAAAAGGATATAAGAAAAGAGTTGCTCTGCTATTAAAACGATATCAAGATATGGTCCGGTTCGGACCACAATTAAATTATATGTTGGAGACTTGTGTAAAATTTCAGCCAATTCGTATAAGAATTGGGCCAATTGGGGCTCACAAAGTAAAATAGAGAGAACGATTTATATGGAATCTGTATCGGGCTATAGACCGATTCAGACCATAATAAACACGTTTGTTGATGGTCATGAGAGGATCCGTCGTACAAAATTTCAGGCATATCGGATAATAATTGCCACCTCTAGGGGTCAATAAGTCAAGATCCCAGATCGGTTTATTGGCAGCTATATCAGGTTATGAACCGATTTGAACCTTATTTGACACAGTTGTTGAAAGTAAAAATAAAATACGTCATGCAAAATTTCAGCCAAATCGGATAGGAATTGCGCCCTCTAAAAGATCAAGAAGTCAAATCCCCAGATCTGTTTATATGACAGCTATATAGCTGTCATTATGGTCCGATTTCAACCATACTTGGCACAGTTGTTGGATATCATAACGAAATACTTCGTGCAAAAATTTATTCAAATCGGATAAGAATTGTGCCCTCTAGAGGCTCAAAAAGTCAAGACCCAAGATCGGTTTATATGGCAGCTATATCAGGTTATGAACCGATTTAAACCATACTTGGCACAGTTGTTGGGTATCATAACAAAACACGTCGTGCGAAATTCCATTCCATTCGGATAAGAATTGCGCCCTCTAGAGGGTCAAGAAGTCAAGACCCAAGATCGGTTTATATGGCAGCTATATCAGGTTATGGGCCGATTTGAACCATACTTGGCACAGTTGTTGGATATAATAACAAAACACGTCGTGCAAAATTTCATTTCAATCGGATAAGAATTGCGCACTCTAGAGGCTCAAGAAGTCAAGAGCCAAGATCGGTTTATATGGCAGCTATATCAGATTATGAACCGATTTGAACTTTACTTGGCGCAGTTGTTGGATATCATAACAAAACACGTCGTGCAAAATTTCGTTCTGATCGGATAAGAATTGCGCACGCTAGAGGCTCAAGAAGTCAAGACCCAAGATCGGTTTATATGGCAGCTATATCAGGTTATAGACCGATTTGAACTATACTTGGCGCAGTTGTTGGATATCATAACAAAACACGTCGTGCAAAATTTCATTCCAATCGGATAAGAATTGCGCACTCTAGAGGCTCAAGAAGTCAAGACCCAAGATCGGTTTATATGGCAGCTATATCAAAACATGGACCGATATGGCCCATTTACAATACCAACCGACCTACACTAATAAGAAGTATTTGTGCAAAATTTCAAGCGGCTAGCTTTACTCCTTCGGAAGCGTGCTTTCGACAGACAGATGGACGGACGGACGGACGGACAGACGGACGGACATGGCTAGATCGACATAAAATGTCACGACGATCAAGAATATATATACTTTATGGGGTCTCAGACGAATATTTCGAGTAGTTACAAACAGAATGACGAAATTAGTATACCCCCCATCTTATGGTGGAGGGTATAACAATAAATGGCCAGACATCTGAGTAGTAAAATAAGTATCAATCAGCGATTGAGTCTTGAAACGGATGGTCGTGTTGGTAAACGGGAAATTAAATTTAAAGATAGTATCTCAATTTTAAAGTTTAGGTTCTTTGGCTCGTCTTCTTTGCTAAAGACCTACAAATAAAGGAAAATCTTAAAATTTGGCTCAACTTTTTTTCATGTGTAAAAAAAATTTTTCAACGAACTTTGAGCTCTAGAGAAACTTTTATCTAGAATGTATCTTTAGGAAAAAAAAATTAAATGTTTGCTTCAGAGCGAATATTGCATTGAAATTTTTTATTAGAAAAAATGTAATCGAAATTTGTCTTTGGAAGAATTTTTGGTTAATTTTTGTTTAATAACATTATTGAAATTTTAGTTCCCTAATTTCTACGCTCATGTTCCATTTCAAACCTGCAGTTACAATGGCAACCACAGTCACTGAGCAATAAAAAAAAACTCCAAATCTAAATTAATCATGAAAAATTCATAAAGTTGTCGACACATTCCAGGAGGCTGGTTGGCCAACCATTCGGCCATATGGAGCACACGCAACGGCTGGTCGGCACGTGACACTGCAAACTCGTCGCTGAGCAACATGTTGCAAAGTCACAAGGAACTGAGCTGAACTGAACCGAACAACGCCTTCAACACCAAGGAAATTAATAAACAAACCAATAAATATAAAAACAGGACACAGATTTCAATCTTAAATGATCCGTCAGCATTATAAACTACATCACAGGAATCCAAGTAAGGAAGAGGAATGTTAAGGGGGCAACAGAAACTTTTTTTTTTTTTTTGCTGTGGAATCATGATAAGTTAATTTACACACAAGTCTAATATGGGCATGTGTTTGCAGCAACACAACAAATAAAAGTCGTAGCTTTCATGGCACGAATTGGCATTAGCTGAGCCGTATCCCACTGTGGTAGAAGGGGGTGTTGCCCATGCATTTAAATTCTAACTCACGTGTCAACATTAACTCCTCTTTAAGGTCTTGTACTCCGCATGGGTTTCCTTTGCTTGGGAAATGACTAAAGGATTCGTCAGCCTCTGTATGCCTGCTATTTTATTGTAAAATTGGAATTTAGTTCGTTTTGTTAATGTCATGCCAGTTTATTGTTGTCTTTGCTTTTCTTGTGGCTTCTAAATGGCCCATGGCAGACAAGAATGACATGAAATTGAACAAATTAAATATTTGTAATATTTGGTCATGTTAATGTTGCTACCACCCTAGCTCCCCGTCCTCATATATCCCGCTGAGTGTTTATTGTCTATTGTGGGTGTTCAATGTTGTAGACAGGCGGGAGGTCTTGCTGGCAGGCAGTTGGATAGTCAGTTAAATTTTAAATGCTATTTTTAAGCATTATAAGATCGAGCATTTTTATATTCAATGCAAATGGGAATGGGGTATACCCTCCCCAATATGCTGGGTCAAACAAGTGGTTGTGATAATCGAAATCTACTATGAATTCTAATAAAAATTGGCCTAAGTTATGGAAGAAGTTACAATCCTTGGATTTTAGATAAGAGTCAATATTGGTGCGAAGTTGCGAATTAAGGCGAAAATCGTTCATTTGTTCCTTATAGACTCAGAAACGGCTAAACCGATTTCCTTTCATTTTCACTGATAGTGCATAATGATCCCGTGGTGAAAATAGGGTACTAAATTTTTTTGATATCTGAAGGGGGAGCGGACCCTCCCCCTTACCCTAAATTTCAGAAACGCCAGATCTCAGAGATAGGTGGTGCGATTTAAGCGAAAGTTTGTGTGCTCTCTTATAGTAACCTACAAACAAAAATTTGGTATTCAAATTTCGGAAGGGGTATCTAGGGGGGGCGCCCCACCCAACAACCTACGAAATATATATATACACCAATCACGACAATATGGGACTCAAATGAAAGGTATTTAAGATTAGAAAACGTATCTGATATCCAATTGTCGGACCAAGTGTTTGGGGGAGCACCCCAAACCCCCAAAAGACCCCTAAATCGGACATATTTACCGACCATGGCAATATGGGACTCAAATGAAAGGTATTTGAGAGTAAAATACGAATCTGATATCCAAATTTGGGACAAAGTTTCTGGGGGTCCACCCCTTCCCCAAACATGACTTTTTTATTGACCACGGCAATATGGAGCTTAAATAAAAGGTATTTGAGTGTAGAATACGAATCTCTATCCAGATGTGGGGCCATACCCGAGAACATAACTACAAATTTACGACCATAGCAATATGGGACTCATATGAAAGGTCTTTGGGAGTAAAGCACGAATCTGATATCAATGTTGGGGAAAAGTGCTTATGGGGCCACTCCACCCCCATAAAACCACCCAAATAGGAGGTATTTGCTGACCATTGCAATAGGAGACTCAATAAGAGGTATTTTAGAGTAGAACATGAATCTGATATATATTTTCAAAGCCAAGTCACTGAACGTCGGCCCCATCCCCTAGAACACCCCCAAACCGGTCATGTTTGCCGACTATGGAAAAATGAAGCTCAAATGAAGGGTATTTGGGAGTAGACCATGAATCTGACATCAACATTCGGGTTCAACTGTCTGGGGGACGTCCCACCTCCATAAAAACCCTCAAGTAGGATGTATTTGCTCACCAAGACAATTTGGGTCTTCATAGTATTCATAGTTTTTAGGGCCCAAACCCTTAACCGGACATATTTGCTGGCTTTTCGAATTAAGGGTTTAAGTGAATGGTATTTGAGATTAGACAACGAATTTAATATCCATTTTCCATATTGCCAATGGCAAATATATGAGAATATAGCACGTTGCTGATATATTTTCAGGGCTTTGTGATTGGGGGCCCACCGCACTCCCCAAAACATCCCTAAATAGGGCATATTTACCGACCAAGTCAATGTGGGGCTTAAATAAAGGAATTGGTACCACAAACTATTTAGATATTCGGTACTATTCCCATGAACACTCCATTAAGGAACAGGGAATATATCTCTCATATCAGTGAGCGCAGCGCGATTAAAGTTTAAGCTCAAATATACGGGACTACCCTTTTATGCCTAGTCTGAATGGAGTGCCGCTTAGCGAAAACCCTTAGTAGTGAAGTTTTAACATGACAGGATACCTCGCAAAAGTAATCAGCATTTGTAAGGGGATAACCACCGCTGAAAGTTTTTCTTTTATTCACGCCGGGATCTGAAACCAGGCGTTTATCGTCAAGGAAAGACATGCTTTCCTCTGCGGCACGGTGGCCTTCAAGTCGAAAATCAACTTTCGAAGGAGTAAAGCTAGCCGCTTGAAATTTTACACAAATACCTCTGATTAGTGTAGGTCAGATGGTATTGTAAATGGGCCAAATCGGTCCATGTTTTGATATAGCTGCCATATAAATCGATATTGGGTCTTGACTTTTTGAGACTCTAGAGGGCGAAATTCTAGACCGCTTTGACTGAAATTTAGCACGTTGTGTTTGAGTGGTGACATGTACCTAGGGCCAAATTTAAACATGTGAGTTGTGCTTTTGGGTTACCATTGAGATGCAAACAAACATCAAAAAATGAGAACCCATTATCTTCTTTTCTACATCAAATAAAAGGGCCTCTAAAGTCGTGTGGCCCAAAAATTCTATACCCTTATGTGGTATTGTTATGCTGACCTCATACCATCACCTAGATTTGGAATTTTCCACACTCTTACCCTTAAAACTGTTCTACAGACTTGCTATTCTTGAATCTGCGGCTGGAAGTAACGTTGTAAAGATAGACACTAGACCGAACACAATAAAGCCAATTGTGACAACCAAAAACTATTGACTAAACAAAAACTAAGAGAAAACCACAGATTTGCATGACAACATTGTCGAATGTCACAAAAGAACAGTAAAATATACCTGTGTTACATGTTACAACATAACAACATTACATGTGCCCCCGTCTAAATTATTGAAAGGTACACTGCCATTTTGCCAAAGTTAGCCGCAACTAAAAGGCAGACAGATTTTTTTCTAGACACCAACAACATGTTTTAACATTTAGCTGGTGCATGGATAGCTTCCTTCCTCATTCCTATTTAAAAATTTTATAAATGTTGATTTTGTACACTTTTTTGCAAAATGCAATAAAATAAGCTTTTATTATACTTTACAGTTAAAGCCTAAAAGTATACTTTATGCAGCACTCATAAACTCAAATTTAAGCTGGCTGGCAACAAGCGACAGAAACCCCCAAAATTACTATCCAGGGTAAAGGAAAAGAAAAAACAAACACACACACACTCGCAAAGTTTATAGTCAGTGTTTTTTCACCATATTCTTGCAGAATAATTCCTCCCAAAAGTGTGAAAGAGAGCACCAAAACGCAAGTCATTGGAAGCTGGAAGCTATTTGGGGGGTGATATTGCCCTTTTTTGTATGTATGGTTATTTTGGGGGGTAACCTTTGTTTATGCGACAATCAAATTTACTGCTTCATTAAATTTGTTTTTCCTTTCTCATGAAGCCATTTCAACACAACTTTTGTAACGAAAAGACCAGCGGGAACAGAGTTGCCGCTTTTAATAGTTGCTACCCAAAGGTGGTAGTTTAGATATTTGGCATTAACTTAAAGGCAGTTTTCATATAGTATTGCCAAGTAGCCAGCGAATTTTTTAGTTCACGGCATCTCTGGCTTCTGCAACGGTTTCCCTGATCTTTAAGGTTTTGTTACTGTTGCTGCTGACTTTAGCAAGGATACCAAACACTTTCCTGTTTGAGTGTATAAAGGAAGCCGTGCATGTTTGTCTACTCGTACGTGTTTTTATGTCATACTTAATGTGCACACCACTGTGACCGTTGAACTAAAGTGTGAAAGTGGGAGTTTTAATGCTGCTTTTTCTTGTGGTTTAAATAAATGTCCAAAGTTTTTTAGGTAAATAGTTTTTCCCCTGTACCCTAAGGACTTGTGTGTGTGTGTGTGTAAGAGCAAGAGGTTGTCGGATATTTATCTGCACGGTTATTGAGCCTAGCAGCAAACAGGTGGCTAATTTTGCCAGACTTGCAAAATGTGTTTCCATAGAACCGCTTTGTTTTAAGAAATCAAATGTAGCATTTATAGCTTAAAGGCTGTAATGTTGGCATACAATTTAAAATCGTCCAGAATTTTTTTCTATTGGGATAAGAATTTCGCCCTCTAGACGCTTAAGATCTATAATCGAGAAATTGGTTTGTATGGGAACTATATCAGGCTATAACCCAATTCGGATCATACCTGACCAAAATCTAAAATCGTGCAAAATTTCAGCCAAATCGAAAAATTCGAGGACATTGTTTTACAATAAAATGGCGACAATAAAGCGATTTTAATAAAAAGATATAGTCCGATTCGGACCATAAATCAATTGAATGCTGAACAACGTAGAAGTCATTGTGTAATATTTCAGTCCATTCGGATAAGAATTGCGCCTTTTAGGGGCTCAACAAGCAAAATCGATAGATCGGTTTATATGTCAGCTGTATCAAGCTACAGATCGATTCAGACCATATCGATATTGCTGCCATACAATCCGATCTTGGGTCTGACTTCTTCAGTATGGTTCCAAGTATGCTTTAAATCGGTCCATAACCTGATATAGCTGCCATATAAACCGATATTGGGTCTTGACTTCTTGAGCCTCTAGAGTGCGCAATTCTTATCCGATTGGAATGAAATCTTGCACGACGTGTTCCGTTATGATATCCAACAACTGTGCCAAGTATGGTTCAAATCGGTCCATAACCTGATATAGCTCCCATATAAACCGATCTTGGGTCTTGACTTCTTGAGCCTCTAGAGTGCGCAATTCTTATCCGATTGGAATTAAATCATGCACGATGTGTTTTGTTGTGATATCCAACAACTGTGCCAAGTATGGTTCAAATCGGTCCATAACCTGATATAGCTGCCATGTAAACCGATCTTGGATCTTGACTTCTTGAGCCTCTAGAGGACGCAATTCTTATCCGATTGGAATGAAATTCTGCACGACATGTTTTGTTGTGATATCCAACAACTGCGCCAAGTATGGTTCAAATCGGTCCATAACCTGATATAGCTGCCATATATACCGATCATGGGTCTTGATTTCTTGAGCCTCTAGAGTGCGCAATTCTTATCCGATTTGGCGGAAATTTTGCATCGTATTTTATTATGACTTTCAACAACTGTGTCAAATAAGGTTCAAATCGGTTCATAACCCGAAATAGCTGTTATATAAACCGATCTGGGATCTTGACTCCTATAGCCTCTAGAGGTCGCAATTCCTATCCGATTTGGCGGAAATTTTGTACCACGGATCCTCTCATGACCATCAACATACGTGTTTATTATGGTCTGAATCGGTCTATAGCCCGATACAGCTCCCATATAAATCAATCTATCTATTTTACTTCTTGAGCCTCCAAAGGGCGCAATTTTTATTCGAATTGGCTGACATTTTACACAGGTCTCCAACATATAATTCAATTGTGGTCCAAACGGGACCATATCGTGATAGCGCTCTAATGGCAGAGCAAATCTTTTCTTATATGCTGTTTTACCTAAGATGAGATGCTGGGAAAAGAACTCGACTTATGCGATCCATTGTGGAGGCCCGGCCAAACTTAGCACGCTTTTACTTGTTATATATAAGAAGATATGAAAACATGGACCGATATGGTTCATTTACAATCCCAACCGATTTATACCCATAAGAGGTATTTGTGCAAAATTTCAAGCAGCTGGCTTTACTCCTTCTGACGTCAGCGTGCTTTCGACAGACAGATGGACGGACGGACGGACAGACGGACGGACAGACGGACGGACGGACAGACGGACGCACGGACAGGCGGACGGACGGACGGGCGAAGAGACAGACGGACGGACGGACAGGCGGACAGACAGACGGACAGACAAACGGACGGACAGGCGGACAGACGGACGGACGCACGGACAGACGGACGGAAGGACAGACGGACTGAAGGACAGACGGACGGAAGGACAGACGGACGGAAGGACAGAAGGACAGACGGACGGACATGACTAGATCAACATAAAATGTCATTGATTAAGAATTTATATACTTTATGGGGTCTGAGACGAATATTTCGAGATTGACGAAATTAGTATACCCCCATCCTATGGTGGAGGGTATAAAAAAACTATTCTTTTCGAGGCTTTTAAGCAATATAATGGTCTGTCAATAAACCAAATATCATATAGCTCTCATAACTAGTTCGACAGATATATCACCGTAAATTCATTAAACTTCATGTGAGCCACCCTGTGTGTAGGCCTGATTTAAAATTACAATCGGATTTGTGTTCTAGAGGAGATAGAAAAACCTCTCCAAGGACTTTGTAACTGCGTTGCATGACAATGGCTATGTAATTTTCCGCCGAGACGAACTTTTAACAAACTTTCCTTTGGTCTTTTTTAATATATGGAAATTTTAATATTTTACTTGACCTCCAACAATTCAAAGTCCATTAATCTCCAGAATGTTCAAAAACTCTCAAGCAAAAATAATTGCCACAAAAATCGCCTTAAATCCAAGTTTCATTGACTTTGGCAATTTGATAAATTGTTGTTAATAATTGTAAATCAATGTTAATTTTCGATGTTGTTACAATCTTCTAATCGCCATTGTCTCCAGCAACAAGAAAGCGGGTAACCACCCCTCCAAGCCCACTACTGCAAACGAAATCCACACAGCTTCCATTCCCCCCTCAACAATTGGTAAATTTTGCAGGATAAGCTGAGAAAATGACAGGGTGTTTACTACAATGCACATAAAGGGTCACATAGAGTGGGGTGGGGGGTAGAAGACAGACTACACTGAATTTGGGTGTTGTTCGGCTTGTGAGTCACGGTGCGTGTGTGTGTGTGTGTTACGTTTATTAGCACTATTATAGACAAAAAATATGTTTGATTTTAGGCTTAAAATGTCATTCCAAAGGCTTTACACGTATTATCCTGATGGCAGCAGGGTGTCCCTTTTGTCTAACGTTATGCTTGCTGTTATTGGTGTTTGGGTGTTTCTATTGCTGTTGCATTGTTAATAAAATTAGCATATAAATTAACTCGACTATAGCATATTATGCGGTCAGGTTATATTAATGCCTTTATCATTGCCGCTGTCTATGCTGATTTTGCCTAGCTATTGTGGCCACAATGTAATAACAAAAAAAAAAGGCTTGCTTCCAGCAGCAACACAAATTATTGACATATTTGTGAAACACATTAAGGCCATTTCATTTCGTTTAGTGGCCTCATCACTTTTTTTTTCTATTTTTTGATTTTTGTCTATGACATTAAACCCTGTTTGCCAGCAGCGTTGATGTCTATGAAATGATTTTAGTTGAGTTCTGATTTAAATAAAATTTTATTTGCAATTTAATCCCAGGATTCCCCTGGCAGTCTTCTAGCCTTTGTTGCTCCTGACTCATTAGTATGCCTATGCACGTTTGTCGGTAAATCAATCTGTAAGGATTTGTGGCTAATGACAGGCTTCCCAACGCCTGGAATAGCAAATAAAAACATGTGTTTTCGTATTTTCTTCTCCGTTTTCCTATCTTTAACACACATATTAGAATAGAAGTTTAACCCAAGAGCTCTTCTGGGCGTATATGCTTGGAATTATAAGTAGTTTAAGAACTTTTTGAAAGGATGTCCTTTTAGTGTCCTGGTTTCTTTTCTACTACACTACACCACTAACCTGTACTCGGGATTCGGTTAATCCTATACGCATAGCAATCTCTTCACGCATAAATATATCCGGATAATGGGTCTTTGAGAAACATCGTTCCAGTTCATTTAGCTGGGCCGGTGTAAATCTTGTCCGATGCCGTTTCTGTTTGTTTTTATCCAAAATCTGTAAAAGAAAAATATTGAAGGAAAATTGATGTTGTATTACTTAGCTTTGAAAACTGGTGATTTTTTAAAAACAATTTGAATTGCAACTAAAAAACTTAGTCATGTTAAAAAGTTAAAAATCACATGCATACATTTGTTATTTTTTTTTTTGAAATTTTAATATGAGTGCAAAAGTTAAAGTATTTTTTTTAAACTATTAACAATTTACATGTGTATTCTGGGGATCTAAGGTATGATGAAGGGTAAACAAGACATGAAAAAAGCCAATATTGCAATTACAAATTTGCCTATAATCATTCTATTGAGGAACAGGGGCAAACTCCTAACATATCAATGAGTGCAGTCCGATTCAAGTTTATAGCTCAATAATAAGATACCTCCTTTTTAAGCCGAGTTCGAAAGGAGTGCCGCAATGCGACACCTCTTTGGTGAGAAGCTTTTACATGGCATAGTATCTCACACATGTTGCCAGCATTGGAAGAAGATAACCACCGCTGAATATTTTTTTTAATGTTCCCGCCAGGATTCGAACCCAGGCGGATATGCTGACCTCTGAGCTACGATGGGTTGCCAGCTGAACTTAAATAGGCTGATGCCTCATCTTGTCTGAGGCATATGGCTAAAACAAAAAGCATACCCGATATTTTGAAATCTGAACGCCTCGTGCAGACACTACACTCGCATTCATCTCTAGTGTAGTGTATGAAAGATAAAATTTTAAGTCAACGAGATGTGGTATGGATTGCGACCATGTCGTTTAGTTTGGACATGTGATTTTGAAGGTACCCGTATATTCATTTTGTCATTCCGTTTGCAACACACCGAAATATCAATATAAAGTATATATAATCTTGATCAGCGTAAGAACCTAAGCCGATCTAGCTATGTCCGTCCGTCTGTCAGTTTGTCCAATGAAATTACGCTACAGTCTTTAAAAATAGAGATATTGAGCTGAAACTTTGCACAGATTCTTTTTTTGTTCAGGTAAGCAGGTAAAGTTCGCAGATGCGTCTATATCGGACTATATCTTGATATAGCCCACATACAGACCGATCTGCCGATTTAGGGTCTTAGGCCCATAAAAGCCACATAAATTATGCGATTTTGCTGAAATCGGGAACTAACACTTAATTTGGCCCAGATCGGTCTAGATTTGGATATGGCTGTTATATAGACCGATCTCTTGATTTAAGGATTTGTGTTCATAAAAGGCGCATTTATAGTCTGATGTCGCCGAAATTTGGGACAGTGAGTTAAATTAAGCCCCTCGACATACATTTGCAATATGGCACAGATCGGTCCAGATTTAGATATAGCTGCTATATAGACCAATCTCTCGATTTAGGGTCTTAGGCCCATAAAACCCACATTTATAATCCAATTTTGCGGAAATTTGAAACAGTGAGTTGCGTTAGGCCCTTCAACATCCTTCTTCAATTTTTCCCACATCGGTCTAGATTTGGATATAGCTGCATATACACCGATCTCTCGATTTAAGGATTTGGGTCCATAAAAGGCGCATTTATTGTCTGATGTTGCGGAAATTTGGGACAGTGATTTGAACTAAGCACCTCGACATACTCCTGCAATATGGCACAGATCGTTCCAGATTTTGGATATAGCAGTATACAGACCGATCTCTTGATTTAAGATCTTGCGACCATAAAAGGCGCATTTATTGTCCGATGTCGCTGAAGTTTGGGACAGTGAGTTGTATTGGGCCCTTCGACATCCCCCTTAAATTTGGACCAGATCGGCTTAGATTTGAATTTAGTTTCCATATAGACCGATCACAGTTTTAGGTTTTGGACCCATAAAACACCCATTTATTGTCCGATGTCGCCGAAATTTGGGAGAGTGAGTTAAATTAAGCCCCTCGACATATTTCTGCAAATTGGCCCAGATTAATCAAGATTTGCTGCCATATATACCGATCTTTCGATTTAAGGCCTTGGGCCCATAAAAGGCGCATTTTCTGTCCGATTTTGCCGAAATTTGGGACAGTAAGTTGTGTTAGGTTCTTCGAGATTTCTCGGCGACTTGGCCCTAATCGGTCCAGATTTTGATATAGCTGCCATATAGACCGATATCCCGATTTAAAGTCTTGTTCCCATCAAAGGCACATTTATTGTCGGATTTCACTGAAATTTGACACAGTGACTTCTGTTAGGGTTTTGGACATCCGTGTCATATCTGGTTCAGATCGGTCTATATTGGGATATGGCTACCAAAAAAACCAATAATTTGTTATACAAAATTAAACAATGACTTGTACTTATTAGTATTTGGTCCAAATCGTAATATATTTCGATATATCTGCTATGTGGTATAAGATATGCATTTTTCACCGGATTTTGACGAAGGGTGGTTTGCATATATACCCGTGGTGGTGGGTATCCAAAGTTCGGCCCGGCTGAACTTAACTGCTGGTTACTTGTTAAATCAAACTAACCATGTCCGTCCGTCCGTCCGTCTTTCTGTCGAAAGCACGCTAACATCAGAAGAAGAAGTAAAGCTATCCGCTTGAAATGTTGCACAAATACTTCTAATTAGGGTAGGTCGGTTGGGATTGTAAATGGGCTATATTGGTTCACGGTTTGATATAGCTGCCATATAAACCGATCCGGGATCTTAACTTCTTGAGCCGCTAGAGGGCACAATTCCTATCCGATTTGGCTGAAATTTTGCATGAGGTGTTTTGTTATGACTTTGGGCAACTGTGCTGAGAATAGTTCAAATCGGTCCATAATCTGATATAGCTGCCATATAAACCGATCTGGGGCCTTGACTTCTTAAGCCACTAGAGGACGCAATTGTTATCCGATTTGTTTGAAATATTGCATGACGTGTTTTGTTATGACTTCCAACAACTGTGCTAAGAATAGATCAAATCGGTCTATAATCTGATATAGCTGTCATATAAACCTATCAGGGGTCTTGACTTCTTGAGCCACTAGAGGACGCACTTATTATCCGATTTGGGTGACATTTTGCATGAGGTGTTTTGTTATGACCTTCAACAACTGTGCTCAGAATAGTTTAAATCGGTCCATAATCTGATATATCTGCCATATAACCCGATTTGGGGTCTTGACTTCTTGGGCCACTAGAAGGCGCAATTATTATCCAATTTGGCTGAAATTTTGCATGAGGTGTTTTGTTATGACCTTCAACAACTGTGCTCAGAATAGTTTAAATCGGTCCATAATCTGATATATCTGTCATATAACCCGATCTGGGGTTTTGACTTCTTGGGCAACTATTATTATCCGATTTGGCTGAAATTTTTAACGACGTGTTTTGTTATGACTTCCAACAACTGTATTAAGAATAGTTCAAATCGGTCCATAACCTTATATAGCTGCCATATAACCCGATTTGGGGTCTTGACTTCTTGGGCCACTAGAGGGCGCAATTATTATCCGATTTAGCTGATGTTTGGCATGACATGTTTTGTTATGATTTCCAACAACTGTGCTAAGAATGGTTCAAATCGGTCCATAACCTGATATAGCTACCATATAAACCGATATGAGATCTTAACTTCTTGAGCCTCTAAAGGGCGCAAGTATTATCCGATTTGTCTGAAATTTTGTACAACGGCTTCTCTTATGAACTTTAACATACATGTCGGATATGGCATGAATGAAACCGATCTCTCCTATAAACCGATCTCCCTATTTTACTTCTTCAGACCCTAAAATGGACAATTCTTACTAGATTTGGCTGAAATTTTACACAATGACTTCTGCTATGGTCTCCAATATTCAGTTCAATTATGGTATGAAATGAACCATAACTTGATATTGTTCCAATAACATAGCAATTCTTTTCGTTTATCCTTTGTTCGACTAAAAAGAGATACCGTGGAAAGAGCTCGATAAATGCGATCCATGGTGGAGGGTATATAAGATTCGGCCAGCCCGAACTTAGCACGCTTTTACTTGTTTTTCCTAGATTTAAAATGACACCTCAGCTCTAACCATTTCAAATTTCAATGAGCTGTCCCTATCCGTTTTCAAATGGTTGGTTTTACTGGATTTTTTTCGATTCTATTTCACTGTGGGACGTGCTTAGGAGCTATTTTGATGTTAATAAATATGACCCAATTGAACACTTGGTGTCTGAGGATTCGGAACCTCTCCGATCAAGTTAACCTTAACAAGGTATCTATCATTGGCCTTCTCAAACCTATCGGCAGAACGTTCCGAAGGGTTCCGATGCAAAAAACACCAAAAATGCAAATTGTTAATAGTTTATAATATTTTTTTTTAAGTTAACTAAAAATACTGTGCAAATTCCAATTTTCTACATACATAACATTTTAACTATTTTTATGAGGAAAAAACACATAAATATGAATATAAACAAAATCACACTTACTTTTTTTGGTTAATGATTGATTGTATGTTTCATTTGATTTTGATTGATTTGGAAAGAGTATTTGTTTACAAAAAAAGGTTCGTTTAGTAATTCGGTTTTCCGTAATAATCGATTTGAAATATGCAATCAAATGTAAAATATTGTTTTTTTTAATATTTGGTTTGATTTGTTGCATAGAAATCCACATCACACATCATAGTACATAGATCATCATATTTATGTATGGGATGCATAGTTTATTTAATATTGTTGTATTAAGATTTATTCGATTTTTGTTTTGTTTTTGTATTAAAAGTAGAAAAATACACCGAGGAAGAAAAAACGAAAAAAGGAACATTGATTAATATGGATTGTAGATTTCTTTTTTTTTCTTTTTGTTTAATTTAGCAAAAATTTTCTATTCCAAACCTCAAGCTTTCCCACGTAATGTAGAGTCTGCGAATTATGGTAAAGAATGTCTTATAGACACGTGTTCTCAAGAAGACCTTCAGTTTAGAATATAAAATTTTGCCTCGAGTATATTTGGACTACATATAGCCTATATGTACTTACCTGATCCTGTTGTTGCATACTGTTGTTGTTATTGTTGGTGTTATTATTATTGTTATTGACCAAAGGATTTTGGTTATCGCATAAATTATTGGAGACATGCAGGCGAGGACCACCGCCACCGCCTCCTCCTCCTCCCCCAACACCGTTTAGCGAAATATCGCTAGGGTTGGGTGGACCGTTTGTTAATTGGCCGAAACTATTGACGCCGGCATGTAAGGCCGACAACGCCGCCTTGGGTATATCACAATCTTTGGGACCTGCAAAAAAGAGAAAGAGATTTTTTTTTGGATTTGTTATTTTAGTAAAAATATAAATAAAATATAATAAAAATAGGAAAAATTATGAAAATACGAATATATAAAACATTTAAATTTGGTACATAGCACAAACACAAATATTCCATTTTAAATGTACATATTTGGGTGAATATCAAAACTCACCAGTACCAACTTCAATAAAACCTGTCAATTAAATCCCATTTTGGCTTGAAATGCAAAGAAGACAGATCAGTCTACTCGTTTTTCAAAGAAAATCGTTTTTTTTTTAATTTGAATCTTGACCAATGTAGTTTATATAAAGGACTATCCGAACCGGGCCCGCTCTGCTGCGTCTTCTTTAACTCTCTAATGTCTTTTTAGCGTGAGGACACTTCGTCCGGAATGCGGATATCGAATCGTGTCATTTTATGCTAAGACGCTGAACGCGTTTGAATCCTGGCGAGAACATCGGACAAAGCGGTGTTTTGCGACATTTGCGAGGTAATACAACACCATGCATTGTCATTTAAAACATTTTCTCCAAAGAGGTGTCGCAATGCGGGACGCCATTTGGATTCGCCTATGAAAAAGGTCACTTATCATTGAGTTTAAACTTGTATCGGAAAGCACTCATTGATGTGTGAGAAGATTGCCCCTGCTCGGCTCTTGGTGTTTTTAAAAATTAGGGTAATGAGAAGTGCTTTTTTGGTGCCTCAGACATTTCGACACAAATATGGATATCAAATTCGTGCTGGACTTCCAAATCCCTTTAATTTGAGCCCCATATTGGCATGGCCGGTAAATATGAACCGTTTGGAGGGTGTTTTGGGGCTGGGCGGCCACCGGCACTTTCATTCTTTATTCCCAACGGAAATGAAGTTCAGCTTAGGGGGCGCTTTAGGGCGCACCCCAAAACACTTGGCTCCAAAATTGGGTATCAAATTCGTTTTCTACTCTCAAATACCTTTCATTTGATTCCCATATTGTCATAATGGGTCAATAACCCATTTGGCGAATTGTTAGGGGGAAAAGCGTCACCTAGACTTGAACACAAATTTTAATGTCATATTCGTAATTTACTCCCAAATACCTTTCATTTCAGTCCCATATAACCATGGTAGGCTAATATGCCCATTTGGGGGTATTTAAGGGGGGGGGGGGGGGGGCGACCTCCCATTATTTGGACCTAATATTTTATGCCATATTTGTAATCTACTGCTTAATACTTTTCATTTGAGTCTCATATTGACATGAGCTTCGAATATATCTGTTTGGAGAAGTTTTGGCGTTGGGGTGAGTGGAGGGGGGTAAACCTGCTGGATACTTGGACCCAAATTTAGTACCACATTCGTTTTCTGGTCTCCAATAACTTTCATTTGATACCCTTATTGAACCCATCGGACCACTTTCGGATATGGTTGGCGTTTTTGGGGTACGGGGGAGGGTCCGCCTCCACCCGATATCTTAATATTATATAGCCTATGTTTCCTTCAAGACAAACGCTCAATCTATGAAAATTTTAAGAAAATCGGTTTAACCAATTATCATGTAGTCATAATGAGCCTAATGGCGTTTTAGAGGGTTGGCGTTGGGGTGGTCGGAGGGGGGTAAGCCTGCTGGGTACTTGGACTCAAATTTACTTCCACGTTCGTTTTCTGGTCTCCAATAACTTTCATTTGATACCCTTATTGAGCCCATCGGACCACTTTCGGATATGGGTGGCGTTTTTGGGGTACGGGGGAGGGTCCGCCTCCACCCGATATCTTAATATTATATCTTAATATTATATAGCCGATATCTTAATATTATATAGCCTATGTTTCCTTCAAGACAAACTCTTAATCTATGAAAATTTTAAGAAAATCGGTTCAACCAATTATCATGTAGTCATAATGGGCCTAATGGCGTTTTAGAGGGTTGGCGTGACCCCCTATACTTCGATCTGATTTTGTATGCCAGATTCGAAATCTACTCCCGAATACCTTTCATTTGTGCTCCATATTGAATTGAACGTCCAATATGTCTGTTTGGGGAGTTTTGGGGGTGGGGCAGCCCGATGGGTACTTAGACTCAAATTTTAATGCAATATTCGTATTCTACTCTCTAATACCTTTCATTTGATACCTATATTGTCCCGATCAGTCCACTTTTATTTTTGGGTGGTACTTTTAGGGTAAGGGGGAGGGTCCGCCCCCCTGACGATACCGAAAAATTATATAGCCTATGTTTCCTTCCAGACCAACCTACATAATATGCGAAAATTTCGAGAAAATCGGTTCTGCCGTTTTGCTATTATTTTTGGGTAGTACTTTTGGGGTAAGGGGGAGGAGGATACAATTTTTATCCAATTTGGTTGAAATTTTGTATATGTTGTTTTGGTATGACTTCCAACAACTGATTCCAGTAAGGTCTACATCTTACACCAAAGTAGTGAAAAGTTTGATTTGAAAAAGCTTACACATACATGGTAAATTACCGAACATCTTCAATTGGACAGATGACAATCCGAAGGTCTTTTCTACTTGAACCATTTAGATCCCGTATGAAAGCGCTGAAGAAAGTAATTGCACGGTAAGGGTCCAAAATACCAGCAGCTTACCTATTCGTGTAGCTTGTAATTCGTTTTTTGACAGACTCAGAGCAGAAGCCGAATTACCGCATAGGTAATCGAGTACGCTTTTGAATCGAATAAGACTTCGTCACGTATCGAATGGATGTATTACCGCACTTGAAAGCTGTTGCATCGAAATTTTTCAAACGGCTACCGATGGTCTTTTGAACATATCTTTGAGCTCAGGCAGGCTCAGGTTTTAGTCCTTACCTCGCTCTCAAAAGTGGTCCAATTAGAAAAGTCCCTCGGATTGCCATCTGGCGAATTGGACAGTAATTATAGACAAATGCAGTGCGGAACTTGACTTTTTAGCCATTTTTGGTCACGTCCATGGTCTACGACCGAAACATTTACTTGTTCCGATAATAAATTGCATTTACTTTGACTGATTTGACTTGGTTTGGCCTAAACATCAAAGGGCTTATGTCGACCGTGGTACTGCCAAAACTGCAATTAGCTGCTTCTTACATTTCTCCAAGATTAGGTATTATTTATTCTTGGCACAAAGTAATTTAACTGGGGTAATATTCCTTCCATAGCCTTTAAGATGTTGCCTTCCCTTGGCCACAATTTGGCAACATGGTTTTGCTAAATTCGGATGGTCATTAAATAAGCCATATCAACCTTTTGTCTCGCTTTTATTATACCCACCACCGTAGGAGAGGGGGTATATTCATTTAGTCATTCCGTTTGCAACACATCGAAGTATCATTTTCCGACCCTACAGAGTATATATAATTCGTATCATCATTCTAAGACGATTTAACGATGTCCGTGTGTCTGTTCGTCTGTCCGTCCGTCTGTTTTAATCAATCTACAGCCTTCGAAACTTGAGATCTTAAATTTGGCACAGATACGTTTTTTTGAACGGGCCAAATCAGAGCATATTTGGATATAGCTGCTATATAGACCGATTTTCTGATAAAGGGTCTAATGCCTATAAATGCTTCATTTTTTATCCGATTTCGCTGAAATTTTAAACAGTGAGTAGTTTAAAGCTTCACGACAACTGACCCAAATATGGTTCAGATCGGACTATATTTGGATATAGCTGCCCTATAGACCGATCTCATGATAAAAGGTCTGAAGCCCATAAAAGCTTTATTTATTACCCGATTTCGCTGAAATTTAAGATCATGGGTTAATTTAAGCCTCCTGATATCTGACCTTAATATAATCCAGATCGGACTATAAACAGATATAGCTACCATATAGACCGATCGCCCGATAAAGGGTGTGAAGCCCATAAAAGCTTTATTTATTACCCGATTTCGCTGAAATTTAAAACCGTGGGTTATTTTAAGCCTCCTAACATCTGGCTTAAATATGGTTCAGATCGGGCCAGCTGCCATATAGACCGATCTCCAGATAAAGGGTCTGAGGCCATAAAACCTTTATTTTTTATCCGATTTCGCTGACATTTGGTACAGTGAGTAGATTAAGAGCTCCCAACATCCGAGCTAAATACGGTTCTGATCGGACTATGTTTAGATATAACTGCCATATAGACCAATCTGCCGATAAGGGGGATTGAAACCCATATTTATTTATTACCCGATTTCGCTGAAATTTGAAACAGTGAGTTTTTCTGAGCCTCCCGATATCCGACCTTAATATGGTTCAGATCGGTTTATAATTGTATATATCTGCTAAAAAGATCAATATTTTGTTCTGCAAAATTGAATAGTGACATATATATTAGACCACTTAATGTCAGTGTCGAATTTGGGTGCTTAAGTTATCCAATTTTCACCGGATCCTGACGAAAGGGGTTTTCATATATACCCAAGGTGGTGGGTAACCAACATTCGGCCGGCCGAACTTAATGCCTTTTTACTTGTTTTGTGTAAATTAGTCATAAATGCAAAAAAAGTGTTTATTTTTTTTTCTCATATTATAATAACACTTAAATTCCTTAATTTTAACTTTTTTAAACTATTTATTTCAAGTAACAATTCTACTCGATTGCTCTTGCGGTCACGAGTGGATTTCGAACAGCCGGTAATCGATTTAGAGCTGGCAAACTATTGATAATCGCAACATTCGATATTTTCGATATTTCCTACAATAAATATGCATATATCGATACTATCGTTAATTTTCCGCCACCAATATTTCAAACCAAAATGAGAAGTCATTCAGTGTCGGAAGATTAATTTTGTGAAATTTTGCAAAAAATTTAACTTTAGCAAATAGTATTGATAGGAAAAATATCAATCGATATTCAGATAAAAAATAAAATATCGATAGTATCGTTAGTGCCATCGATATTTTGCCAGCTCTAACTGGATTATGCACTCGTCAGCGAATGCGGTAAGGCCAAAACAAAAATTTTCGGACAATTTAACTCATTTACGTATGCGGTAATTCGGCCCCAGTAGTAAAGGCAAAAGGTGGTTATATTGAGCAAAAGTGAAGGGACACATTTTTGTAATTTAAGTAAATAAAAGATACCTATTTTCATAAAAAAATGGTATTTTTAATTGGTAATGCTTCATCTACCCTGGGATACAGAAACTTTAATGATCTGCAATCGGATTGGTCAACCATTGCCAGAGGGCTAAGCTTACCGAGGGCTACTCATTAGTACCATAGTTTTGTTCTATAACCTCCCGTTTGTCGGGCCCATAGTTAATAGCATCTTAATTGGTAGCGTTTTAATTTAAATCCAAACAAATATGGTGTATGGAAATAAAATTTTTGCCGCCACCGCAAACTAATTCCTACAGCCGTTGGTCAATATCAGCTTTTTAAATAATTTTTTCATACATATTCATTGGTACCTTTTAAACGTGGCAAAAATTGTTTTCAAATCCTTTGGTTCACCAATTTAAGAATATTTGTCTACAAAGATGATTTCCGTCGGCTACTTTTATCTGTTAAAGCTGAGATTGCAACTCTTAAGAATGCACTTTTCACTTTCAATATTTTCTAATAATATTTTTTTTTTTCTCAAAGTAATTATTAATTGATTCAATTATCACTCTTGCACTTTCTTTTTGTTTACTTTTTATCACTGAAATCCTTGAATTGCATTGCAATAAACTTAATTTGCATGAATTATTTAACTCTGCAATACACACTCCTCCTCCAACTAACACACACACGCACTCACAAATATTAAGCCCACACAAACAAATTGCAAAGGCCGAATGGAAATTGAAAACAGTTACGACAAATCCGAAACAATTTTGTTTTTGATATTTCGAAATCCGTCACTTGCTGCAGCCCATCAATGAAGTCGGGAGAGTAAGGCAAAGCTAAACCGTGGCGAAAAAAAAAAACGAAACGGCAGAAAAAAAGTATCGAAGAAGTGGAGAAGTTTGATGCCGTCGCGCGTATGTATCTCACTTAACTGAAATGTTCAAGTAAATTGAATTTTTCAACAACCTGTCATTCAAAAGATGCCAAAAACACCAACAGTAGTGGAAACAGACAGACAGACATACAGACAGAGCAGAGGATACCAAAAAAAAAAAAAAACGATAACAATTCACACACCAATACCATAAAACGCGCGCTCAAAACACTGAACCGAACCCTTGCCACCTCATGACACCATCACCGGGACGTAAGTCGTATCATGAAAAAAAAACACTCTCTCACCTATGAAATTGAAATAGAGGGGAAGGGTAAAATATCATCATCTCGCTATAAAACAAATGTAAAATTTCAAACAGAGCAACGAAAAGACACTGTAGTCTACAACAACAACAATGACAATTGTAACATTAGCAACAATAGCAGTTACAAACAAATACAATAACAAACAAACAAACAAACAGAAAGAGCCATTACGAGTCTCAGCCGAGGTAAAGGAGTGAGGGCTGCCGAGCTGTATTTGTTGAGATTTACAGTCAACAACAAAAAATTGAGAACTGAGAGTTCAACCCGATGTGAGTGAATGGTTAAGAAATGGTTGTGCTTAGAAAATTTGGGGTGGTAGTGCCGTGTTATGGCATTTGTCAAGCGTGCACAATAATATTTTTATACCCTCCACCATAGGATGGGGTATACTAATTTCGTCATTCTGTTTGTATCATCTCGAAATATGCCTCTGAGACCCCATAAAGGATATATATTCTTGATCGTCATGACATTTTAATTCGATTTAGCCATGTCCATCCATCTATCTGTCGAAAGCACACTAACTTTCGAAGGTGTAAAGCTAGGCACTTGAAATTTTGCACAAATACTTTTTATTAGTGTAGGTAGGTTGGTATTGTAAATGGGCCAAATCGGTCCATGTTTTGATATAGCTGTCATATAAACCGATCTTCGGTCTTGATTTCTTGAGCCAATTCTTGTCCGATTTTACTGAAATTTTCCACGCGGTGTTGTGGTATCACTTTCACCAACTGCGCCAAGTAGGGTTAAAATCGGTCCATGTTTTGATATAACTGTCATATAAACCGATCTTGGGTCTTGGCCTCTAGAAGGGGCAATTCTTATCCGATTGGAATGAAATTTTTCACGAAATGTTTCGCAATGACTTCCAACAACTGTGCTGAGTATGGTTCAAATCGGTCAATAACCTGATATAGCTGCCATATAAACCGATCTTGGCTCTCGACTTTTTGAGCCTCTAGAGGGCGCAATTCGTATCCGATTGGAATGAAAGTTTGCGCGACGTGGTTTGCCATGATGTCCAACAACTGTGGCAAGTACGGTTTAAATGGGTCCATAACCTGATATAGCTGCCATATAAACCGATCTTGGGTCTTGACTTCTTGAGCCTCTAGAGTGCGCAATTCTTATCCGATTGGAATTATATCATGCACGATGTGTTTTGTTGTGATATCCAACAACTGTGCCAAGTATGGTTCAAATCGGTCAATAACCTGATATAGCTGCTATATAAACCGATCTTGAAACTTGACTTCTTGAGTCACTTATCCGATTGGAATGAAATTTTGCACGAAGTATTTTGTTATGGCTTTCAACCACTGTGCCAAGTATGGTTAAAATCGGTCCATAACGTGATATAGTTGTCAGATAACTCGATCTGTGGACTTGACTTCTTGAGCTTCTAAAGAGCACAATTCCTATCCGATTTGGCTTAAATTTTGCATGACGTATTTTATTATGGTTTTCAACAACTGTGCCAAATAAGGTTCAAATCGGTTCATAACCTGATACAGCTGCCATATAAACCGATCCCTCTTGACTTCTTGAGCCTCTAGAGGTCGCAATTATTATCCGATTTGTCTGAAATTTTGTACGACGGATCCCCTCTTGACCATCAACATACGTGTTTATTATGGTCTGAATCGGTCTATAGCCTGTTACAGTTTCCATATAAACCGATCTCTCTGTTTTACTTCTTGAGCCCCCAAAGGGCCCAATTCTTATTTGAATTGGCCGAAATTTTACACAGGTCTCCAACATATAATTTAATTGTGGTCCGAAACGGACCATATCTTGATATCGTTCAAAAAGCAGAGCAATTTTTTTCTTTTATCCTCTTTTTGCCTAAGAAGAGATGCCGGGAAAAGAACTCGACAAATGCGATCCATGGTGGAGGGTATATAAGATTCGGCCCGGCCGAACTTAGCACGCTTTTACTTGTTTGTTTTTGTCATGGTTTTTAAAGTTAGCTGCATAAGGTCAGATTAAGGCCTCTTGCCCTATACTCCTGTAAGAGGTCTGTAAAAACAGTAAGAGGAATTAAACCGCAAGGCACCCCTGTAGCCGTGTTCGGATCACCACAGCGGGGGCCGTCGGCTCGATTCCCACAAGAGGGCTTGGTCTATCGCTACAGTGGCATCACAATTAACTTAAAATTGTCTAAGTGAATCTGTAAAGGACTGCCACTCTTACCTAACCTAAACCGCATGTCATGCAGTGCCTGTATACTGAAGTTGCCAAATCAATAATTCAATATGATTTTGTGGTCTGGTGGACAGCGCTTCGAAACGCTATCCACTGTTCAGTATTGAGCCGGGCCCAAAGATGGCGTGCTCATTACAGGCGCACTAAAGATGAATCCTTTCTAATGCAATGGACAGGAGACTCACTCATCATGGTCGTCATGACAGGCAGATCTGCCAGGCGAAATGATTTTACATCATTTTGACAATGTTTTGTCCAAATTTGGTACTTTGACGCTTGACGATTTTCGCTTTAAATCCCTTTATAAGTTTTTTCGGGATCTATTTGTTTTGAAATTGACCTCAAATTAGAAAAAAAGTTTAGAATAATGGTTTATTGTTGACTTTGTAAAGTTTGTAAAGGGTAGTAAAATTTTAAGATCCGATGTTGATTTTGAATAATTTTAACGCGTTGCTCAATTGTGGATCTATACATAATTAAAATAATTAAAATTGTGGATCTATACATAATTAAAATTTGAGAAATGTCAGATAAAATAAAATAAAAATTTTGACATTTAGGCGTGGTTTACATTCAACAACGGTCCTTCCAATTTAACACCCCTTTATATAATAAATCATTTAAATGTTATTAACTCTGCTTTCATATTAAAGTCACAACCAACTACCAAATTTGTATATGAAATTGTAAATTCGCAAAAAGTTTTAGCATTAGATCGAAGACATTATTTGTGGAAGTACGTAAGTAAGTCCCTACAAGAGACTTGACAGACGAACCTTTTAACATTTTGTGGACTTTCAACAAATTCTTTAATTGAGGTAGTTGTTAAAATAGGCGAACAACCATGTAGGGCACAAAACTCCCATGCAATTCATGACTTGCAAACCCAGGTTCGAGTCCCCCGGTAGGCTAGTGGATGCGTGCAAGACTACCAAACATGAGTTCAATCCTCTGCGGCACCAAAATAATTGAAATTTGTTTTTAAGGGTAATAGTAGAGAGAGTGACAGAGAAAAATCAAAATCGGTTCGTATTTGGATGTAGCTCCCTTATAAATATAATGCCCGATTAACACTTATAACGCCGTAGTAACCACAATTTTGGTCCGATCTACAAAATTTTGTGTTCTGTTTGACGTCCTAATATGCTTGCAGTTCCATACGAATCTGTCCAGATTATTATGTAGTTCCCATATATATATGAAGCCCATATTTGCCTTTAAAACTGCGGTAGCTACAATTTGGGTCCTATTGTTAAAACATATTGCTGTTCTATTCGATACTTCAGTAAGTCAACATAGCTAAAGTCGGACAAGATTTAGACATAGATTCAATTTATTAGAAGTAGTAGGTAGACTTGGTGGTGTAGGGTTTTTTATAGTCTGCAGCGCACGACTTTAGCCTTTCCTTACTGGAAGTTTCTTCTCATTTTCGTTTTAAATATAGGTGATAGAAAATAAACGATGGTATCGATACTATCGATCGATAAGAAATATCAAAAATATCGAATGTTGCGAATATCGATAGTTTGCCAGTTTTACTACAGATTGCAGATTGGAAGTAACTAACGATTTCTGCAGCTGTGAGGATGTCGGAGAACATGACAAATTAAAAGCATTTTTAAAGCGATCTGGTTGGTTCAACTAAAGGAACATGAAAATATCTTCCATCTTCCGGTCCTGTGTTATCATAATGGACTAAAATCTCTGAGTCTGATGCAGACTGTATTAAAACCTAATGGTTTATCTGTCGATACATATGAAAGTAATATCGAATCCTGAACCAATATCTTCTAATTATAATAGGCTCCGTCTTTAAGTGGGAAAATGATCCGAAGAACTTATATCTACTTTTTATATAAATTAAGATGGACGGACAGAGGAACTTGATTAAATCGAATCAGAAAGTGATTCTGAGTTCGTCGCTACACTGAACACGAAATGATATACAAATATTTGCTAGTGGCAACTCTGGTCATTATGGTCCACGCATCATGCTCTCTTGCCTAGAGTGTAGATCTCACATGAATACAATGGCCTCATTTGCTCATGTCGCGACTACTACCACTACCGCTTCGGCTGATGTTGTTGTTACTAAATCAACAAATAGCAATCGTTGGCGAGCGAGTAACATAGAGAATCCATATAATGTTGTTGCTTTTTCTCAATAACAAATCATAGACAAACAACAACAACAAATAAAGCATCTTCAAATGAAAAAAAAAATATCGAAGCAAAAAGGCATCTCAAAAGAAGGACAAACAAGAAACCATTCAAGTGTCATGTGTGAGAGTATATCTACAAGCAGGTTAAGTTTCGATGGAGCCTATGTTTAAAACAGGGGATAGATAATTGAAAAGCCTATTTGCAAAACTATGCCTCCCACGACATTTATGTCACAATAGTGTGCGTGATTTCCATATATGATATGATTTACTTAAATTACATGCTGGGTGTAGATCATGTTGGTAATAGTGAGCATCAGGTTCCCACCAGCTTCTGGTGGTTAGGTTAGGTTAGATTGGTGAAGAAAGTTGCCAAATCCTTAGTCGTCTCAACATCCACCTTGGCCGGATTAAGGCCCATTGTGATCCTTTTCAAAAAACTAACCGTCAGTTAACTTACATTCTGGTGCTCCTGAATGAAGAGGCAAACGCCCTGGTCCTGCACAGATTTAGACTTTCAGTTCCCCGAGTGCCTGTAAGAAAAAAAGAACCCAGTACCCTGTTTCTAACTTGACATAAAGCACGGCATTGACAAAGATAGTGAAAGCTGTACTCCGAGTCGTCGAACTCATGATACTTCAGACATATGTTGACTTATCTCAGCATGTCCTATGTTACTATAATTCCCATAACCATATTCAGAAGTGTCTTCTCCATTGACAACAGACTATTTTCGTTCGATTTCGAGCGTTTGTCTCTCAAAAACTTTGTTTGCTCACGTCCGGCTGTTGTTTTCCAGCGGTTTTACCATATATACTTACAATGCTTCTTAATTGGTATACATCCAGTATTAACACATAACCAGGGTTTACACCCGGTCTCGCAAACATGTCCGCTTTCTTATTTCCTAAAATATCCGTAAGAACCCAGCATAAGGTCAGGTTATGATAACTCTGTAGACAATTTAAAACCTCTCGAAAACGACCCAACACTTTAGATCACATACTAGATACAGCTGTCAGATTGATCCATTCCTCTGGGTATTACAATATTCGTTGCCCTAGTTATCCTCTGGTGGGAATAGAGGTGCTAAATATCATTTCTCTTTAGGATTGTCAGGTCCTCAGAGCAGGAAGTCGAGAAACTTAATCTTTTAAATCAGTCTTAGTCGCGATTCTCAAAAAAAGTCATAATTCTGTTTTTATTAAAAACAAGTAAGAGCGTGCTAAGTTCGGCCGGGACGAATCTTATATACCCTCCACCATGGATCGCATCTGTCGAATTCTTTGCGCAGTATCTCTATTTAGGCAAACAAAAAATAATGAATAAGGACGGCGCAGGAGGACGAGGAGGAGCTATATCAAGTTATAGTCCAATTCGCGGCTCAAGAAGCAAAATCGGGAGATCGGTTTATATGGGAGGTGATCAAGCTATAGATCGATTCCGACCATATTGCACACGTATGTTGAAGGCCATGGAAGAAGCCGTTGTACAAAATTTTAGCCAAATCGTCATAGGAAAATCCTTCCAGCCAAATTTGGAGAGAATCAGTTAACAAATGACCATTTTATTGCATTATTACTGCAAATTGGACGAACATATATATGTGGGAGCTATATCCAAATCTTAACCGATTTCTATGAAATTCACCTGCAATGTCAAGAGTCATAAGAGTCATTTCGAGAAAATCGGTTTACAAATGATTATTTTATTGCTGTATTACTGAACATCGGACGAACATATATATAGGAGCTATAAAAATCTGAACCGATTTTATCCAATTTCAATAGGCTTCGTCTCTAGGCCCAAAAACACTCCCATACCAAATTTGAAGACGATCGGATAAAAATTGCGACCTGTACTTTGTACACAAACTAACATGGACAGACGGACAGACAGACGGACGGACAGACAGACAGATAGACGGACATAGCTAGATCGAATCAGAAAGTGATTCTGAGTCGATCGATATACTTATCAATGGGTTTATCTCTCTTCCTTTTGGGTGTTACCCTGTACCACAGTAGTGGTGTAGGGTATAAAAATAAAACTACTTGGTCGCAGAGACACTGATGTTGCAAGCACCTTACACATCTCACTCTATATTATATAATGTTTCAAAAATCCCCCGAGGACTCCTTTTTAGGTATGCCGCCAAATATTCAACTCTTTTACGATTTCTTTTGTGAACCTGTTCCTGTTGAAAAACACTGTACCTAAGTTAGTCAGCCAGTGCGAGAATTTTTAACACATACATGTGATTGGCATTCTCTGGATGGCTATTTACTTGAATTTCGTTCCACAAAAAGCCCACGTCAACAAACAGAAATCGTTTCGTTCGGCAGAGAAACTGACCAGCGGAAACACTGACAATATCAATGTTGAAGAAGTCGGCTAAGGAAAATATCATGGATGTTGTTTCTATTTGTATTTCAAGCCGTTCAAGCCGTTTGCAGAGTTAGGACTTGTGTAATACACAACAAGAACAAAAACAAATGGATGTGTTCGTGAGTGTAGAAAATCAAACATTTACTCATCGCTGGTAGTTGTGAACTCACGCCTGTATGACGACAAATGTTGAAAACTTACCTTTTGTCGAGGTTTGCGAGACTTTTGAAAACGAAAAGCAATACCTCTTTCCTTCGGCATGGTCGGACGGTCAGTCAGTCATGAGTCAATAATTTCACATCTTTCTCTACTGGAGTCCCTTGAGTGGACTTTTGTTTGCAGTTACAGAACTTGTATATGAAAATCGTTGCCGCCTGAGATTCGAAATCTCAAAAGAGTTTACAAAGAAAATGCATTATTTATGAACTTTTTTGTAATGTTTTTGTTTGCCTGTGAGTGTAGGTGCAAAATGCGTGAACTCGAATCCATCCTCTGGGGAATAGTTGGCGTTTCCATGCTTAAGCCGAGTTCAGTGGGAATCTTTACATTTGGGAAAATGTATGGAAGTAGTGAAAGATGTATAAGGCAAATGCAACAGTAGCTCTTTTTTGCTGCTGATAATTTGAAGTGTAAATACTGAGTTGATTTCATTTATGCATATACTGGTACTTGTATATTTTTTAGGGAATTTTTATTAACCTAATTTAAATTGAACAGACCTTGGACCTAGTGAGGACCTACAATCCTGTACACCTATAGAAAGAGGTGTTAACTTTTTGCCAAAGAAAGTGGATTGTCCTGCCCTTTTATCAGGAATTTTCCGTTCTTTATCATTCATTGGGCAACATTTCTCGGAATATGTGGAAAATTACGATTTTGATAAATGCTTATTGAATATAATTCGGCCCTTGAGTGATTTTTGGAAATTGATCCATTCTACAGTGGATTAAGTGGTCGAGCGCAAAATATGTCCTTGCTATATTTGTCGATTTCAAAGATCTGTTCAATTACCTTTCATGACAAATTTAATTAATTAATTTAGGTTGTCTGGAACTTTTTCTGTGGCGAAGTTTTTTTTTTTGTCAGCCAACACGCAGGGGATGTCCCCTTTGAATGCAGTGCATTGAGTTGGCGAGAGGAAATTAGGAATTGGAGGGGGAGGGGGGGGATCTTTGGATGTCAAAGTGGGTGGGAAAAACATTACCCGGAAGTCGATTCCACATACGAACGGTTCGGGCGAAATAAGAATTCTCTCTGTAATGCATTGTGCGGTCCGCTGGCCAATCATTCGTGGAATGTCTAGTATCCCGGACATACATCCTTACATCAGGAATAAGAAGACGAATATCAGACGAATTCACACCATGAAAGTACCGATAGAACAGCGCCAAACAACCCACATTGCGACGATGATGAAGGGAGGCAATAGAGTTGGATACCCCACTGTCCCCAATCAACGCCATCGGTCTCCTCTGTACACGGTCCAGCAGCTCCAGGGATGATTTTGAAGCTCCAGCCCATACATGTGAGTTGTACTCCATTTTCGGCCTTATGAAAGTGGTGTAGATGTTAAGAAGATCAGACGGAGTGAAGTAATTCCTACACCGTTTAAGGAAGCCTAAACACTTGAATGCTTCTTTCGACGCTTCAAATACATGTTTGAATTTTCATGCCCAGAACATCTCCGTATCTCCGTAATAGAAGAGCTTGCGTGCTAGCGATATGGTTTGGAAGGATATTGACCTAGGCTATTTTCAGGGATCCATCTGATCTCCACACAATAGGAACTTCATCGTGTATCCCCTCCTAAGGCGCTTGGCTAAGTCCTTTATGATCAGTGCCCATACGTTTCCCTTAATCATTCTAGTTGAAGGAGATTCCTGATTTGCACTTGAAACTCGGAGTGAACAGGCAATGAATATTGTGTTCATTGACATTGTCACGGAATAGTCCACCTACAATTCGATCTGGAATTCAAGTATCGAAGTTAGGACGCTCGTGAAATATCTTGGATGAACTGTTTCTGAGAAAATGGTTTTCCTAGTCCATTTGGATCGAAGTTTCAGAAAAGAAGCGAATGTAAAATATCACGGAGTGGGCGGTTTAGAGAGATTGGGTTTCCAGGTTCACTTGAATCGGATGAAATTCCAACTTTCATCCGTATGGATGATCGTAGAAGTAATAGATTCGAGACATGAGTTATAAACTCGGGATGGTTTTCCTAGTCCACTTGGATCGAATGAAGGGGAGAATGGCCGAAGTATCAGAAAAGAAGCGAAAGTAAAATATCACGGGGTGGCTGTTTTAGAGAGAATGGGTTTCCAAGTTCACTTGAATCGGATGAAATGGGATCCCCCGATAGGATTTTCGACGTCCTACCGATCGTTTCAACGTTCCACAGTGTTGCATGCGCATACATCACCCGCGCCCTTACCACGAACTGCGTCGACCCGAAGGGCCTCAGGTTAACTAAGTTTATTGACGGCAGTCCTCTGGTCTTCACCGCCAAACCGTCCGTTCTTTCATTCCACCTTACTCCGTCATGGCCCGGTACCCAAACGAAGCAGATTTTGCTATCCTCAGAGCAGGCATTAATCTCCTTCTTACACTGCAAGACAGTTCGTGACCTTGCCCTCCTGGTTGTTATTGCCCTTATGGCAATTTTACTGTCCATAAAGATGTTCACACTTGACATCCTTCCATGAAAACCACACCACATCACGCTTTCCGTGATAGCCCCGATCTCTGCCTGCAAGACCGTGTTATGGTCAGGCAGTCTAAAACAGATCTAAGTCTCTGGGTTCTGAATGTACACCCCCAGGCCCAACCTGTCCTCTAGCTTATATCCATCCGCGTAACATGATCTTCCAGATGGCAATACTAGGGTTCCGTCAATCCCAATGTGTGCCGCTTGCAGCAGCGCCTCGCACTCGACCTCAAGGCTCATTTCAGGTATCCGATCGGAAACCTCTTCTCTTCTTTTCAGGTTTCCTATCGTCTTCCCGATTATACAGCGATGGTATGAGCTGCTCCCATCCTCAATCCATTCTCCCATTGTCCTAAGTCTCATAGCCGCAGTGGCTGGCTTACACTTAATCTGTATGTTAATGGGTCGGATATCTAGAATAGTCTTCAGTGCCCTAGTGCGCGTGGTCCTCATTGGTCAGAAACTAAAGTGGAACTCCTTCTGACTACCAGTGCGGGACACCCAGCAGATGTTCTATAGTCTTTTCTTCTTCAACGTCCTCACAGCTTCTGCAAAAGTCGTTACTTGCAACCTTCAGACTGTCAGTACGTTTTCCCATTAGACAGTGAATGTCGTGACGGACACAACACAATGGGACGTCTTTCCTAGCCAGCAATTCTACAGAGGGCGCACTTTTTGTCTTGATTTGGTTGAAGTTTCGCACAATCACTTCTAATATGACCTTCAGAACATACATAGCAAGATTGGTTCATATCGCTTTATAGCCTAATTTATCTCCCATTGGCTAGAGGGCGCCAGCCTTATCCGATATTGGTGAACATTTTTGCCATTACTTTTGCTGAGATCTCCAACAACTGTACTAAGTACCAGTTGCGGATTTTTTTATTTCTTTCTCCTAAATGTGCAGACAAGCAGCAACAAAAATGTTCTTCAAACTTCGTTTGGTTGCTAATGCGTCTGCAAGTTTTTTTTGAGCTAAACCAATGTCAATGGAAACAAATGTCTACTAATGCCCGGTTGATTTCCTTTCACAAGTTCGCACCTTCTCAGGCAGTCGAATATGTTAACAAAAATAACGCATTAAATGACGTTATAAATGCTGATGATGTTGATTTAAAACGGCGTTAGTTTTGCATGATGAACACAAACAGAGAATCCGCAACTAATGGCAAAATTCTTTGGAACACCATTTCCGAGAACAAAGACTTTGTAAAACACATATCATTGTTTATGACCATCATAATCGCTATGACATTGCCTGAAGCTTAAAAAATAATGTTTACTTCAAAGGAGTACATGCATGGAACCACTGAGTTTTTAGTCCATTGCGATAATGTTCTTTATTTTTGACCTCAGAGGAATCGGACCCATGGCACTAGTAATCCGAGTATGCTATCAAATATTTTGTTTAATGATACTTTGCTAAGTTCATTTCAATATGGATAAGTGCGAAAACAATCCTTACCAACATACACAATGCGAGACTTGGTGGTCATGGTAGCTCAGAGGTAAGAATGAATGCCTGGGTTCGAATCCTGGCGAGAATATCAGAAAACATTTTTCATCCGTGGTTATCACCTCCTATTGCTGATGATATTTGTGAGGCACTTTGACATGTCAAAACTTCTCTCCAATAAGGTGTCATTCGGAATCGGCTATTGAAAGAAGGCCCATATAATAGATCTGGCGAAATCAATAAATCCATACAGATATTCTGGTGCCTGCGTGTAGATCAGTTTATGCAGGAAAGTAAGCGATCTCAGGTACAACAAGTGCTATAAGGAGAGGCCATACAGGGATAAAAAGTATTCAGAGATAGAATCGCGCAGTCTCAAGCCAAATACATAACGAGTAACGCTATTAAAAAAGGTGTTTAGCTTACGTCTACTTACCGAGTCGCAATTAGCAAACAGCTCACAGCCGTAGAGAATGTCGAGGAACACGATAAGTCTTTGTCAAGAGAGACCTAACCCAAAGCGGAGTAACCGACTGAGTGGATCAGAGAGCACTCAATTTTGAATATCCCTGACCAACGACAGAGTCGATATGATTACTCCAAGTCAGAGTGCTGTTAAAAACCACGCCCAAGTTCTTTGCATGAGGAACGATTTCCAATCTAGAGTCGTTAGTGAATATATCGACATCACATGAAAAAAAAACAAGACAGCCTGTTTCTGATAACCACACCACTTGGACTTTACAGGGTTGAGACACAGGCCATTGGCTTTCGCCCACGTGCTGACTCTTGACAGATCATGATTAAGCAAACGTATGTTTTCAGCAATCTCATCCCTCGGACTGCCGATATATATTTGAACATCGTCAGCGTACATATGTAACTCACAATAAGACAATTGACTCGCCAAGTCGTTACGGTACAATAAAAAGAGAAGAGGGCCCAGAATTGATCATTAAGGAACAGCTTTTCAAACAAGCAGAGGCGATGTTACAGGAGACTTACGGACTGAGTGCGGTGTGACAGGTACGACAAAATAAAACGAACGGACGTAGAAGAAAAGTTGTAAAGATGTCTCATCTTATCACATAACAAGGAATGATCCACAGTGTCAAATGCCTTAGAATGGTCAAGAAGAACAAGGACATTTTTCTTGTCATTCTCCAAATTGACCCTGATCCTCTCAGTGACCTCTGCCAAGGCAGTTACGCAGCTGTGGTTAAGGCGAAACCCGGACTGTCTCACATATGACAAAGAGTTTTCGTTGCCAAAGGACGACATTTGCAAATACAACAATTTCTCAAAGACCTTTGACAAGTAACAAACCTTGAAATTTTTAGGCAGTGGGATGACTTTGGCATGTTTCCACGCTAATGGAAAGTAACTCGTGGTCAAAATTCTATTGAAAACATAGGTTACATGAGGAATAATAAGGGGGAGCAAGAGTCTTACAAATCTAAGATCAATGCCATCAGATCCGACAACGTTAGACTTTAAAGTCGCGACACACTCAAGGACATCGGTGGGACTCATACAGCTGAAGCCAAAACCAAAGTCGTCATAGAGAAAGGGGGAGATATTGAAGGGATCTGTGGGACATTAACAAAGGCATCATTAAGCCCATTGATGTCCCAGTTTGTTGAACATCTATTAGTATCTTTTCCAATTCCTATGTCTCGAATAACCATCCACGTTCTCTTGGAGTCTTTTTTGCAGAAGTAAAGCGTCTGTAGTGGTAGTATTTCTTGGCTATCTTAAACAACTTATTGACGTGGTCTCTTGCTGAGCGAAAGGCATTATTAAACTCAGGCGTCCTGAAACGTCTTCACCTGACACCCAAAATTGATTTAATTTTTGGGTAAAAATTTTGCTTAGAAATGGTGTTGACTATTTCTATCTTCGACCGAGGTGTAAAAATGCATACTTCAAATCAAACAAAACTAATGGACAAAAGTGTTTGTTTAACATTAGGTAAACTAAATAAAACTTGGAGACTAACTACAGTATTTAAGACTTGTTAGATTTGGATTAACAGCTATGTATATGACACATGGATTGACGGACATTCAACGCCAATGCAATGAATGTTGCAAGTACCTGTAATTGCAATATACGATACATTGCAGTACAAACAGCTTCTAACACTTTGGGAGTTGCATAAGGTCATTTGAATTCACTTTGCAACAATCGTGGGGTCTACATAACCAAAAACCAGTCCATATACATTTCATGTTATCTTCAATTATTCTACGGTAGCTGATGTTGTGTAACCTTCTGAGATTTTTTTTTTTGGAATCATCTCTCTTCGAACAATAAAACTCATTGAATGTCCAACACTTTACTTTTTGGCGGCAACTTCAAAACCGTGTCCGCCTTTCAAGAACACGTCCGATTTTCGGTGTTTTTCTTTTCTTTTGATAACTTGCACAGAGTTCTGAAAATGGCTGCCATAAAAGAGACAATTGACTCGTTTATGACAGCCAACAATAAAACGGTAGTCAATATTGAAGCGGCACCTTCACAGGAGCATTGAATTTGGGATTAATGAAATGGATAACTGGCAGTTTTTGAACTTGACACATTTGCCCATGCGACTAACAAGTGTTGAAGATTGGGAAGATCCAGAAAAGATTTCACTCATTGATGAATTTAGATATTCAAGGTATGGATGTCTAATAAGAAGCTTCTTTTCAACGAATATAGTGCTCAAAGAATTGATACCAAGTAATAAAGGCCTTCACGGCCTTCAATTGTCACCAGCACGTGTTCTACTGAAAGTGAAGCCACTAACCCTTGACCTTTATATGATTTTGATGAAATTTCACGTATTCACTATTCAAAGCATGTATAAATTTTCTAACCAAAAACCAGTAAAAAGACATTAAGTTCGGCCAGGCCTAACTTTGGATACGCACCACCTGGAGTATATATGTAAACTCCACATCGTCAAATCCGGTGAAAATTGGATAACTTAAGCAACCAAATTCGACACGGACATTGAGTGGTCTTATGTATATGTCACTATTCAATTTTGTAGAACAAAACAAAATATTGGTCTTTTTGGTAGATATTGGGTTGCCCAAAAAGTAATTGCGAATTTCTCATATAGTCGGCGTTGACAAATTTTTTCACAGCTTGTACTCTGTAATTGCATTCTTTCTTCTGTCAGTTATCAGCTGTTACTTTTAGCTTGCTTTAGAAAAAAGTGTAAAAAAAGTATATTTGAATAAAGTTCATTCTAAGTTTTAGTATAAATGCATTCACTTTCTTTTAAAAAATCCGCAATTACTTTTTGGGCAACCCAATATATCCAATTATAAACCGATCTGAACCATATTAAGGTCGGATATCGTGAGGCTCAGAAAAACTTACTGTTTCAAATTTCAGCAAAATCGGGTAATAAATAAAGCTTTTATGGGCTTCAGTCTCCTTATCGGCAGATCGGTCCATATGGCAGCTATATCAAAATATAGTCCGATCTGAACCATAATAAGTTCAGGTGTCAGGAGGCAAAAAATAGCTCAAGGTTTCAAATTTTAGCGAAATCGGTTAAAAAATAAAGCTTTTATGGGCATCAGACCCTTTATCGGCAGATCGGTCTATATGGCAGCTATATCTAAATATAGTCTGATCTATATCATATTTGGGTCGGATATTGGGAGGCTTAAAATAACTCACAGTTTCAAATTTTAGCGAAATTGGTTAAAAAATAAAGCTTTTATGGCCTTCAGACCCTTTATCGGGAAATCGGTCTATATGGCAGCTATATCTAAATATGGACCGATCTAATCCATATCAAGGCCAGATGTCGGAAGGTTTAAAATAACCCACTGTTCCAAATTTCAGCTATTTAGCCAAACGTAGCTATACCCGGCCCGCCCTGCTGCGCCTTTATAAGTACCATGCGAAAAATAAGTTTCTTACTCACTACCATATGTATCTCCCCACTACACCAAATAGCTTTTATTGATCCCCATTTAACTCCAAAATAGCTTTCATTTGAGTCCAATATTGTCGCAATCGGTAAATATGTCCTGCTGGGGATTTTTGGGGGATGAGAAGGCCCCTCAGACACCAAGGAATAAATTTTTATGTTAAATTTGTACTCTACTTTTAAATACCATTCATTTGATACCCATATTGCCCAAAGCGGTGAAAGTGTCGTATTTGGTGAAGTTTTTGGGGGTTGGGGACCCTCCGATACTTAGGGTGACATCTTTATGCCAAGATCGTACTTTACTTTTCAATACCTTTCATTTGATACCCATATTGCCCCAATCGGTACACATATCCGCTCGGGTGGGGCGTCCCCCTCGGGTTATTTCACTCTAAAGTTTTATTCCAATTTCTTGTTTTCGGGTTACCATAAGCGATCTGCCGATTAAGGGTCTTGAGCCTATGTAAACTTTATTTATAACCCGATTTAGGTGAAATTTTAAATAGTGAATTGATTAAAGCCTCCCGATTTCCGACTCAAATACGGTTCAGATCAGACAATATTTAGATATAGCTGCCATATAAAGCGATCTGCCGATTAAGGGTCTTCAGCCCATAAAAGCTGCATTTAAAGCGCGATTTCGCTGAAACTTGAAAAAAAATTACGTGTTTTTAGCCTTTCGTCATCACACGTAAATATGGTCCAGATCAGACAATATATAAAAATAGCTGCCATATAGTCCGATCTGCCGATGTAGGGTCTTAAGCCCATAACAGACACAATTATTATCCGATTTCCCGACTCAAATACGGTTCAGATCAAACTATATTTATATACAGCTGCCATATAGACCCATCTGCCGATTAAAGGTCTTGGGCCCATAAAATCTACATTTATAACTCGATTTCGCTGAAACTTGAAAAAAATTACTTGTTTTAAGCCATTGTTGCACACCTAAATATGGTCCAGATCGGACAATGTTAAGAAGTAGCTGCCATATAGACTGATCTACCGATTTAGGGTCTTAAGTCCGTAAAAGTCACAAATAGTATCTGATTTCGCCGTTTCGCTGGTTCAGATCGGACTATATTTAGATGTAGCTGCCATATAGACCGAACTTCCGATTAAGGATCTTGAGCCCATCAAAACTGCATTTATTACCCGATTTCGATGGGATTTGACACAGTGACTTGTATTAAGCCTCCCGTTATCCGACCAGAATATGGTTCAGATCCACTATAGGGTCTTAAACCCAAAGAAAGCGGATTTGTTGCCCTATTTCGCTGAAACTTTAACTTGTATAAAGAATTCTCGGGACCTGAGTCAAATATGGTCCAGTTGTTATAAAAAACGATGGTTAATTTAAAATAACACCTTTTTACTGTTATACAATAGATTTTATACTGTTTGTACCTAAATGTACGAATTGTAAAAGAGTCATTTAGTCACCCTATTAAGGTTACCATAGTGTACACTCATAGAAAATAGTCTGCTGAAAATAACAAACACAGCTTGCTGACTGTGAGTAGTTAATTTTGCTGCTATTACAGCTGTTGTTCTGCTATTACAGCTGTAGTTCTGCAATTACAACAGTAGTTCTGCAATGTCAGAACAGCAGGCTTAATGCTGAAAAGTCTGTTGTTTGCTGAAATTGACTGCTACTTAATTATGATGGAGAAATGTAAAATGTAAATGTGAGTCTCAGTGAATGTTTATAATCACCACTGAATGTATACTTCACATATTAATTTTTCATAAATTAAGAAACAAAAGGCCATGCATGTACACATTGCTGGAAGAATAAAGAAATGCCTAAAGTAATCAAAACAAGTAACAGGCAATCATAAAATAGAATACAAATTTTTTTTCACCAGACTTGCGTATTTAATTTGTTTCAATTTTGTTTGCTGGCCGATATGTTTGCTAATACAACAGCCCCATGTTTGCTGAAACAGCAATAATATCTACTTTCCCATTTTCAGCAGACAAAAACTGCTGTTTTAGCAAACTTTTTTACTGTTTCGAATAACAAATATGGTTAAGTGTATTTAAGTGCCAAAACTAAGAGCCCAGCTATTTTTTTTATCCAATTTTATTTTTTTTATACCCACCACCGAAGGATGGGGGTATATTCAATTTGTCAATTCGTTTGCTACACATCGAAATATCCGTTTCCGACCCTATAAAGTATACATATATATTCTTGATCAGCGTAAAAATCTAAGACGATCTAGACATGTCCGTCCGTCTGTCTGTTGAAATCACGCTACAGTCTTCGAAAAATAGAGATATAGAGCTGGAACTTAGCACAGATTATTTTTTTTTTTTGTTCATAAGCAGGTTAAGTTCGAAGATGGGCTATATCGGCCTATATCTTGATATAGCCCCCATATAGACCGATCGGCCGATTTTGGGTCTTAGGCCCATAAAAGCCACATTTATTATCCGATTTTGCTGAAATTTAGGACAGTGAGTTGTGTTAGGTCCTTCGACATCCTTCGTCAATTTGGCACAGATCGGTTCAGATTTAGATATAGCTGCCATATAGACCGATCCTCCGATTTAGGGTCTTAGGCCCATAAAAGCCACATTTATTATCCGATTTTGCTGAAATTTGGGATAGTTATTTGTATTAGGCCCTTCGACATCCTTCGTCAATTTGGTTTGGATCGGTACCGATTTGGATATAGCTGCCATATAGACCGATCCTCCGATTTAGGGTCTTAGGTCCATAAAAAGCGCATTTATTGCAAGATGTCTCCAAAATTTAGGACAGTGAGTTAAGTTAAGCCCCTTGGTATACTTCTGTATTATGGCACAGATCGGTCCAGATTTGGATATAGCTCCAATATAGACCGATCTCTAGGTTTTAGGTTTTGGTCCATACAAAGCGCATTCATTGTCCGATGTCGCCGCAATTTGGGACAGCGAGTTGTGTTAGGCCCTTCGACATCCTTCTTCAATTTCACTCAGATCAGTCCAGATATAGCTGCCATACAGATCGATCTCTCGATTTAATGTTTTGGGCCCATGTTTTTACCGGATTTTGATGAACGGTGGTTTACATATACACCCGAGGAGATGGGTATCCAAAGTTCGGCCCGGCCGAACTTAACGCCTTTTTACTTGTTGATTCTACTTAAGCTGTTTGGGCTGCGCAGTGATTAGTCTGTCATTCAGCCTACCAGTCAAGCACAATTTTTTATATAGAGACGAGCTGTGTGAGTTGTACGCCTACTCTCACTTAGGGAAATGATTAAACTACACTAAATTTGCCTAGGATAATCTTTGGCGAATGAAAGAAGGTGTTCTAGGCATATTTCTTTAAATCGGTACTCTTTAATGGTTAATGCAATCAGGCTATACTCAAAATTGAATGCAACTATTAATAGGAAGAAACCATCTGGGCTCTTGGTATTAGAAAATTGAGAAATAGTGCACAAGACTGGAAAATTCTTGGAAATTCGGCCTTGAAATCACCTCATGTAGGTAAGAAAGATCTGTAGTTGTTCACCATTATCTTCTTCTTTGACGCGGCTACTGACCAGCATTCATTGATTAGATTTTTGTCATGTGCAAATTCATCTCGACAAAATGTATGAATCAATAAGGGAAGATATTTCTGGGAACACTGATGTAATCTGTGGTCTCTTTTATGTGGCTGGCGGCGTAAATTCAAACTCGTGCATTATGAAAGAACGCGGGAGAAGCCTCCTTAGTTCACGATGCCAACAGAGCCACGATAGAAGCCGAGAAAGGCGATTTATATGGATTGAAGTTACCAGACAAGTGCTAATTTTTACACATACACCAAGCTTGGCTACTGTTAATTAGCGTTTTTACCAAGCAACAGTTATGGACAGAAATCACCATGAAGAAGAAGAAGAAGAAATGATAAGAAATATGTATTTTTATGGCACTCCATTCACTCAACCATTCCGGTGACACACACAAATCGCAGCAGTGTAAAATCAACAGTCAGGCAGGAAACAAATGTCATTTAAATTGCACCATTATAGAAATTTCCGTCTCACTGTCCATAGGATGATCAATGTTGAATGTCGGGCTAAAGAAAAAAAAAATATGTTTGCCATTCCTTTTGAAGGGAAATGAAGAAGTTGGGTCTAGCGCCTTAGAGTCCGCGCTCAGTCATGGTGTTAGATTTTTATATTTTTCTTCCTTATGCTGAGCTTTCGTAGCAGTTGTAATCTGCTGTGAGTGTAACTCTGTCTCCAGGGAGTTTGGAATTTAACATCCACTTATGCTGGAAAATTCTAAGACTAAAATTTGTTAATGAACCAACCAAAGTGATGGGTTTATCATGTGTCGTGATGAGGCGTAAGCGTTTGTTCATTGCTATGTATGTTGTTTTTGTTGTAGTGCTGTATTTATTTTAAAGCTGCTGTTCGAAGTCGTGATTAACAAATTTTAGGTGCGGTGTTAGGTGTGATAAATTTTTGGCGGGCTCTTTTCCACCGCTACTTCAACGTTCGCTGGGTTTTGTAGCTTTTTGTTTGAAATCAAGCATATCGCTATGTACAATGCGAGCATGTGAACACTTTGAATTGGGGAAAAACTTTTTATTCATGAACTGGTTTGAGAATGTCCCAAGTCGTCGCTATATACTACGATCTAGATTTCGAATTATATCTTGAAATTATATTTTAAATGCGTAATATGCCTATGTTTCATACACAAAATATTTGTGATTTTTAGTATACAACTGTGATCAGGTTATTTTTAGCAGGTAAATATGACTTCTTGAAATGGGGACAATACAAAAACACACAAATCGTCTTTGAGAGAACTCTTTTTTAAAGTGGGTTTTTTTAAATATTTTGCAAAAAAATGTCTACATTTTGTTTGTTTGGTCAAGGATCAACCCAATGTTGCAATGAAGCGTCTAAAGGCTGATTTCTTGGCTATTAACTTTTTGGCAACACTGGTTAAAACTGGTTTTGTTTCACTGCCAAACATCTTCAGTTTGGTCTATAATTTAACCATGAATGGTCTTACAAACGAAGAACGCTTGCAAATTATTGAACTTTACTATAAAAATGCGTGCTCCGTCAAGAAAGTTCCCAAGTTCGAAAAATTATGTTTAGCGACGAAGCGCATTTTTGGCTCAATGGGTACGTAAATAAGCACAATTGTCGATTTTGGAGTGAAGATCAGCCAGAAGCATCCCGAAAAAGCCACAGTTTGGTGCGGTTTATGGGCTGGTGGCATCATTGGACCGTACTTTTTCACAGATGATGCGAATCGTAACGTAACTGTGAATGGTGAGCGCTACCGTGAGATGATATTCAACTTTTTTTTTGCCCAAAATGCAAGAGCTTGACTTGCATGACATGTGGTTTCAACAAGACGGTGCCACATGCTACACAGCATACGTAACAATGGACTTATATATGGCAGCTATATCCAAATCTGGACCGCTCTGGGCCAAATTAAAAAATAATGTTTAAGGCCCTATCGCAACCCCATGCCACAAATTTCGGCAAAATTGGACAATAAATGCTCCTTTTATGGGCCCAAGACCTTAAATCGAAAGATCGGTCCATATGGCAGCTATATCCAAATCTGATCCGATCTGGGCCAAATTGCTAAAAGATATCAAGGGGCCTAACACAACTCGCTGTCCAAAGTTTTGGACAGGAAGTTTTCGTCGCCTTTTATGGGGCCGAAGCCTTCAATCGAGAGATTGGTCTATATGGCAGCTATATCCAAATCTGAACCGATCTGGGCCAAATTAAAGTGGGATGTCGACTGGCTTAACGCAACTCACTGTCACACATTTCAGCAAAAACGGACAATAAATGCGTTTTTATGGGCCCAAGACTTTAAATCGAGTGTTCGGTCTATATGACAGCTATATCCGAATCTGTAGCGATCTGAGCCAAATTGAAGTGGGATATCGGGTGGCCTAACACAACTCACTATCCCAAATTTCAGCAAAATCGGATAATAAATGTGGCTTTTATGGGCCTAAGACCCTAAATCGGAGGATAGGTCTATATGGCAGCTATATCCAAATCTTGGCCGATCTGAGCCAAATTGCCGAAGAATGTCGAAAGGCCTAGCCCAAGTCACTGTCCCAAATTTCAGCAAAAACGGACTATAACTTCGCTTTTTATGGGCCCAAGACTTTAAATCGAGTGTTCGGTCTATATGGCAGCTATATCCAAATCTAGACCGATCTGAGCCAAATTGAAGTGGGATATCGAGTGACCTAACACAACTCACTATCCCAAATTTCAGCAAAATCGGATAATAAATGTGGCTTTTATGGACCTAAGACCCAAAATCGGCGGTTCGGTCTATATGGGGGCTATATCAAGATATAGTCCAATATAGCCCATCTTTGAACTTAACCTGCTTATGGACAAAAAAAAATCTGTTCAAAGTTTCAGCTCAATATCCCTATTTTTTAAAAACTGTAACGTGATTTCAAAAGACAGACGGACAGACATGGCTAGATCGTCTTAGATTTTTACGCTGATCAAGAATATGTCACTTAGGAACATGGGCAAATTGTTTAAACCCTACAAGTTAACGGGACCGGAAGGTGAAGGTAGAACAGTTTGCCCTATGACAGCTTCTAGCGATTTTTGGAGATGCATTTTGCTGTGCCGACTGGGGAAAGGAGATAAGGACGATAGCCGGCGAAACCGAACCACTCCCTGTCCAAGGAACACAGGTTTATAAATCTCTTATCCTTCGACTTAAACACACTGGAGACACTACATGTCATGCGTATTAAGAACAGTCTCTACACATCATTGGTGTACGGCTATCAGTATGCTTATACTAAGGGTCCTTCTGTTGACCGTGTCCTTCATGACGTTGTTTGCTATATCGACCACAAATTGGAGCAATTGAGTGGGCAACTCCACTTTGGCTGTCTTCTTGGACATAGAAGAGGCTTTTAATATGCTGCAGTTAAACCCATACGTAGGGCTCTGGTGGACATGAGCATACTCCCTATTAGTGAATTGGATTGGTGTTAAAACACCGAACTAATGCATCACTGTTGATGGACTCGATGCGAAAAAATGTGATTATCAGATCATTTTAGAGGAGGGGGTGAAGATCGCGGTTGATGTCGTTGCCATGTTGGGTGACCGATTCCTCTCTATATTACAGCTTGGGATGACTATGAAGTCATCACGGGTTGGAATTTTGAGTTTAGGATGATGTCGTTGTCATGATGAGTGACCGATTCCTCTCTATATTACAGCACAGGAGGACTATGAAGACAACACGGGTTGGAACGTTGAGTTTAGGATGATGTCGTTGTCATGTTGAGTAACTTATTCCTCCCTACTATTAGTGTTGCGTTCATCGCCATTATAAGAAACTCAGCCGAGGGCTACCGCGTCCATAGGTAGCGGATAGTGAAATGCTCCGTATACGGAGTAGCTACAACAGCAGTCGTGGCCAATCAGCAGAATCGAGTGGAGAGTCTCAGTAAGAGGTCGACCGGCACCGGCACCTGCACCGGCTTAAGTACTTGTAGTGTTCGTGTGCAAAATTTCAAGGCCCTATGTTATCCGAGCTCCTATGGTAGGTCCCTCATTGGTAGGTCACCCCGGTATTTCGAAAAATTATTCGGGCTGCCACATCTTCAGATGTGGAGATATCACACCCCGTTCTCAAACGGCATATTTTTTACCAGTTTTTTTTTTCGATTTTCTGCCACTAGGCGTAGGCTTTATCACCTTAAAAAAACAGAATTTGTACCAGTAAGTTCCAGCATCGAAGCGACTTTTAACAAAATTCTTATTTTATGTCTTTGATTACAAAGCCAGTAAGGAGGGGCAAAATTCGGTCGGTGCCGACTGTATAATACCCTACACCTACCCTATAAGTACAATATGGGAGCTATATCCAATTCTGAACCAATTTTGATGGAGCTCGGCGGATCTACAGTTGACAAATGACAACATTATTGCAATATTTCTCAAAATCGGACGAACATATATATGGGAGCTATATCCAAATCTGAACCAATTTCGACCAAACTTGTGCAAAATTTGACAAGATTGGTCAATAAGGCCAATAGGAGATCACCATAGCGCAGAGGTTAGCATGTCCGCTGAACGCCTGGGTTCTGGGGAGTGGTTTTCCCCTCCTAATGCTGCCAACATTTGTGAGATACTATGCCATGTAAAACTTCTCTCCAAAGAGGTGTCGCTCTGTGACCCGCCGTTCGGTCTCGACTATAAAAAGGAGGCCCCTTGTCATTGTGCTTAAACTTGAATCGGACTGTACTCATTGATATGTGAGAAGTTTCCCCCTTTGTTCCTTAGTGGAATGTTCATGGGCAAAATGTATTTATTTGGTCAATAAATGCGTTTGCCTGTGACTCTAGAAGTTCAAATCGGGCGATATATATATAGGAGAGCTATATCTAGATCTGAACCGGTTTTCATGAAATTCACCACTAATGTCAAGAAAGAGTAAAATTTTCCTACCAAATTTCGAGAGAATCGGTCAACAAATTACCATTTGATTGCATTATTTCTGCAAATCGGACGAACAAATGTGTGGAAGCTATATCCAAATCTGAATCGATTTTTCCAAAGTTTAATTGGCTTCGTCTCTGGGCCGAAAAACATGCATGTACCAAATTTTAAACCGATCGGATGAAAAGTGCGGCCTTAACATGGACAGACAGACAGACGGATAGACGGACAGACAGACGGACAGAAAGACAGGCGGACGGACAGACAGATGGACAGACAGACAGACAGACGGACAGATGGACAGACAGACGGACAGACAGACAGACACACAGACAGACGGACAGACAGACAGACGGACAGACAGACAGCCGGAAAGACAGACGGACAGGCAGACGGACAGACAGACGGACAAACAGACGGACAGACAGACGGACAGACGGACGGACAGACAGACGGACATAGCTTATTCGAATCAGAAAGTGATTCTGAGTCGGTCGGTATACTTATCAATGGGTCTATCTCCTTCTGAGTGTTAATACCCTATGCTACAGCAGTGGTGTAGGGTATAAAAAAGGATAGACGAGCAAATGATATGGAATGGAAAGATGGACAGGCGGCCGCAGCTAAACCAATCCCCCATTTGCTTTCTTGACCTCAAAAAAACCTTTCTTATATACCGATTTACTTTCTGCAAAATTCTAGGAATATGAGTATCCCAGTTTCGGACCTGTCATATTAAGCCTATCTTAGCATGTTGATTTTCCAAAAATTTCAGACCATACCAATATCGTGTTATTCTGCAGCAATTCTTTTTATACCCACCACCGAAGGATGGGGGTATATTCATTTTGTCATTCCGTTTGCAACACATCAAAATATCCATTTCCGACCCTATAAAGTAAATATATTCTTGATCAGCGTAAAAATCTAAGACGATCTAGACATGTCCGTCCGTCTGTCTGTTGAAATCACGCTACAGTCTTTTAAAAAAGAGATATTGAGCTGAAATTTTGCACAGATTCTTTTTTTGTCCATAAGTAGGTTCAGTTCGAAGATGGGCTATATCGCACTATATCTTGATATAGCCCCCATATAGACCGATCCGCAGATTTAGGGTCTTAGGCCCATAAAAGCCACACTTATTATCCGATTTTGCTGAAATTTGGGGCAGTGAGTTGTGTTAGGCCCTTCGATATCCTTCGTCAATTTGGCTCAGATCGGTCTAGATTTGGATATAGCTGCCATATAGACCGATCCTCCGATTTAGGGTCTAAGGCCCATAAAAGCCACATTTATTATCTGATTTCGCTGAAATTGGGGACAGTAAGTTGTGCTAGGCCCTTCGACATCCTTCGTCAATTTGGTTCAGATCGGTTCAGATTTGGATAAAGCTGCCATATAGACCGATCCTCCGATTTAGGGTCTAAGGCTCATAAAAGCCACATTTATTATCCGATTTCGCTGAAATTGGGGACAGTAAGTTGTGCTAGGCCCTTCGACATCCTCCGTTAATATGGTTCAGATCGGTTCAGATTTGAATATAGCTGCCATATAGACCGATTTCTTGATTTATGGTTTTGGGCCCATAAAATGCTCATTTATTGTCCGATGTCGCCGAAATTTGGGACCGTATGTTAAGTTAAGCCCCTTGACATACTTCTGCAATATCGCACAGATCGGTCCAGATTTGGATATAGCTGCCATATAGACCGATATCTAGGTTTTAGGTTTTGGGGCCATAAAAGACGCATTTATAGTCCGATGTCGCTGAAATTTGAGACAGTGAAATTGGTTATGTTCTTCGACGTCCTTCTTCAATTTTGCCCAGATCGGTCCAGATTTGAATATAACTGCCATATATTCCGATCTCTCGATTTAAGGTTTTGGGCCCATAAAAGAGGTATTTATTATCCGATTTCGCCAAAATTTGGGACAGTGCTTTGTGTTAGGCTCTTTGACATTTTTATGCAACTTGGCCCAAATCGGTCCAGGTTTGGATATAGCTTCCGTGTAGACCGATATCCCTATTTAAAGTCTTGGTTCCATAAAGGGCGCATTTATAATCCGATTTCACTGAAATTTGACACTGTGACTTATGTAAGGCTTTTCGACATCCGTGTCGTATATAGTTGAGATCGGTTTTTTTTAGATATAGCTACTGTACTTAGTAGTATTTGGTCGAAATCGGAACATATTTGGATATAACTGATATGGGACATAGGGTATGAAATTTTCACCGAATTTTGATGAAAGGTGGTTTACATATATACCCGAGGTGGTGGGTATCCAAAGTTCGACCCGGCCGAACTTAACGCCTTTTTACTTGTTTTAAATGTTAATAACCTTATTCAAGTTTTTTTCGTAACAATTGCCTATTTTTACAAATTAGCAACCATATAAAACATTTGCAAATATTTTCAAATCTCTACATTGAGTACAAATACCTGGCAAATGTCATAAAAATGACTGTTCATATTAAAGATAATACGAATTTATTTTCTTGCACTAATCTCAGGTATCCTTGTGTTGTGTCGTTTGTTTTATGGTCAATTTGGTTGGTAGACCAATCAAAAGAAGCAAAATGAAAAACGAAAATACCACAAAGCACTAAACGTATTTTATCTACGAAACTGCATTTGATTATTGTGCATGGCAGAAATGCAGGCAAGCACACACACGCACATACACACTGACATACATACAGGTATGTTTATGCAACATATCCTGGAATGGCATATGCAATTCCATTGTTATGTATAAGTGTTGCTCTGTGTATGTGAGTCCAAAACACATTATGCATTGTCGCGGCTTAGTATCGTGGTCAACCACTAAAGCCGCAAATTTAGTTGTTGCAGTTGCAGTTGCCTATGCCAATGGCTATGGCAAAATGCAATTGCAGTTATTGCATTTTGGCAAAAACTTGTGCGAATATTCTGCAGTTGGCCAATACACGCACACATTCACCCATATATATATATATATATGTACATGCATAGTTATGCCTTTGGATGTATGCAAAGACAAAACCACAAATAACATATGGCCGTTAGTTAGAAGCAATAGGTTTGTGTGATTTGAGGCTTTTATTTCAGCCTGCCTGCCACTGATGCTATTTTTGGTTGGCTGATTGGTTGGTCGGTTCGTGGCTTTGGTTTGCACTGCTGTTGCAGTTGTATATCTATCGCGTTTTCAAAAGCCATTTGAAAAACGCATAACAAAAACATGCAACGATTAATTAATTAAAATTTGCGCATAAACGTAAATTTATAGCACACAATTTTAGGCAATTTCCCTTAAAAACATAGCCACAAACACATAGACACTACTTGATAGGATTTATGTTTATGTCAGGGTAGCTTACGACTATAGGGGGATGAGTAACACTCAACTAGAACGCATTACAAGAGAAACCACCAATTGTCGAATCTAAATTTAGTTAATAGTTTACTCCAAATCATCGTTGTGGTCAAAATATTATTGTAGTCCAAGAAGTCCTCTTGACGCTGGAACACTTTGTAATTTTCAAAATGGCAGACCATCTTGTATCATTCAGAAATACATTAAATGATAGATAACATCGAAACAGTCAAGCAATAACATCGCTCTGGGACAGACCGTATAAATAAAGAGATAATTCAAACATGCAAAAAGGCGTTAAGTTCGACCGTGCCGAACTTTGGATACCCACCACCTCGGGGATATAGGTCAAATCCGGTGCTATGCCCCATAGCAGATATATCGAAATATGTTCCGATTTGGACCAAATACTAATAAGTAGCGCAGAGGTTAGCATGTCCGCCTATGACGCTGAACATCTAGGTTCGAATCCTGGCGAGACCATCAGAAAAAATTTTCAACGGTGGTTTTCCCCTCCTAAAGCTGGCAACATTTGTGAGGTACATTGCCATGTAAAAACTGCTCTCTCAAAATAGGTGTCGCACTGCGGCACGACGTTCGGACTCGGCTATAAAAAGGAGGCCCCTTATCATTGAGCTTAAAATGAAATCGGACTGCACTTATTGATATGTGAGAAGTTCGCCCCTGTTCCTTAGTGGAATGTTCATGGGCAAAATTTGCATTTTTACAAACAGAATGACGAAATTAGTATACCTCCATCCTATGGTGAACTTGTATACCCATAGAGGGTAAAAATTTGCATTTTTACAAACAGAATGACGAAATTAGTAGACCTCCATCCTATGGTGAACGTGTATACCCATAAAGGGTATACACATATATTTCGGATCGTGGTACAATTCTAAGACGATTTAACGATGTCCGTCTGTCTGTTGTAATCACTCTACAGGCTTCAAAAAATGTGATATTGAGCTTAAATTTGGCACAGATACGTCGTCTTTTTGATGCACGCTGGTTAAGTTTTTGAACGGGCCAAATAGGACCATATTTGGATATGCTATATAGACCGATTTTCCGAAAAAGGGTCTAATGCCATTAAAAACTCTATTTTTCATCCGATTTTGCTGAAATTTGAAACAGTGAGTGGTTTAAGGCTTCCCGACAACTGATCCAAATATGGTTCAGATCGTACTATATTTAGATATAGCTGCCATATAGACCGATCTCCCGATAAAGGGTCTGAAGACCATAAAAGCTTTATTTATTATCCGATTTCGTTGAAATTTGCAACAATGGGTTGATTTAAGCCTTCCGACATCTGACCTAAATATGGTTCAGGTCGGTCCATATTTGGATATAGCTGCTATATAGACCGATCTCCCGATAAAGGGTCTGAAGACCATAAAAGCTTTATTTATTATCCGATTTCGCTGAAATTTGCAACAGTGGGTTATTCTAACATCTTTCAACATCTGATGTAAATATGGTTCAGATCGGACTATATTTAGATATAGCTGTCATATAGACCGATCTCCCGATAAAGGGTCTGAAGACCATAAAAGCTTTATTTATTATCCGATTTCGCTGAAATTTGCAACAGTGGGTTATTTTAACATCTTTCAACATCTGATGTAAATATGGTTCAGGTCGGACCATATTTAGATATAGCTGCCATATAGACCGATCTCCCGATAAAGGGTCTGACGACCATAAAAGCTTTATTTATTATCCGATTTCGCTGAAATTTGCAACAGTGGGTTATTTTAAGCCTTCTGATATTTGACCTAAATATGGTTTAGGTCGGTCCATATTTAGACATAGCTGCCATATAGATCGATCTCCCGATAAAGGGTCTGAAGACCATAAAAGCTTTATTTATTACCCGATTTCAGTGAAATTTGCAATAGTGGGTTATTTTAAACCTCCTGACATCTGATTTAAATATGGTTCAGGTCGGTCCATATTTAGATATAGCTGCCATATAGACCGATCTCCCGATAAAGGTTCTGAAGACCATAAAAGCTTTATTTATTATCCGATTTCGCTGAAATTTGCAACAGTGGGTTATTTTAACATCTTTCAACATCTGATGTAAATATGGTTCAGATCGGACTATATTTAGATATAGCTGTCATATAGACCGATCTCCCGATAAAGGGTCTGAAGACCATAAAAGCTTTATTTATTATCCGATTTCGCTGAAATATGCAACAGTGGGTTATTTTAACATCTTTCAACATCTGATGTAAATATGGTTCAGATCGGACTATATTTAGATATAGCTGTCATATAGACCGATCTCCCGATAAAGGGTCTGAAGACCATAAAAGCTTTATTTATTATCCGATTTCGCTGAAATTTGGAATAGTGCGCAGTTTTAAGCCTCTCAACATCTGACTTTAATATGGTTAAGATCAGACTATATTAAGATATAGCTGCCATATAGACCTATCACCCGATAAAGGGTCTGAAGGCCATAAAAGCTTTATTTTTTAACCGATTTCGCTGAAATTTGGAATAGTGCGCAGTATTAAGCCTCTCAACATCTGATATGGTTCAGATCAGACTATATTAAGATATAGCTGCCATATAGACCGATCTGCCGATAAAGGGTCTGAAGCCAATAAAAGCTTTAATTATTACCCGATTTCGCTGAAATTTGAAACAGTGAGTTTTTCTGAGCCTCACGATATCCGACCTTAAAATGGTTCAGATCGGTTTTTAATTGGATATATCTACAAAATTGAATAGTGACATATATATTAGACCATGCCGAATTTGGGTGGTTAAGTTATCCAATTTTTAGCGGATTTTGACGAAATGGGGTAGTGGGTATCCAAAGTTCGGCCCGGCCGTACTTAATGCCTTTTTACTTGTTTTCGATTGTGTCCCACAGTGCGTGGTGTGTTTCATTAATAGTTTTTTAAGTACAATTATTGCCTTAAAACGAAAATGTTACGGTACACCCCAATACATTGCTGATTGTATATGAATATGTATGTGGGCGAATTTTTAAGTTGTTAATGGCTGGTTGTACTTTGAAAATCTACGCTGGCATTAAATTACAAATGCAATCGTTAAATTAATTTAATTAATCCTTACAACGAGAGAACAACAATCGTAACAGAGACCGGCAGACAACCTACCAACCAGTCTGTCTGTCCTTGAGCCTACTTGGTGTAAGTGCGTTGTAAAAACTTGTTAAGCGCAACACGCACAAATTTTTTTTTGAAAGTAGAAATGGAACAAAGGTAGTATGAATACTACATCTAACCGCCATCTCTTTCTCCACAGAGCTCTCTGGCCCAATAGCCGTCAACATTACCATGCATACAAGCAAGCACAGACACTTTTATTTGGCCGTTAGTTTTTGGCTTGAAGTGAATTTGAATTTGTAATATTTTGGCAATTTTGCTGCAAAATGTTGTAAATTGTTTGATAATTGCCACCGCAAACAAATGGAAAACAGCGCACAGCATGGCAAGCCACCATACCCCTACGGGCAATTTTCTACCGAGCTCCTTGCTTCTCCACTTTTCACATTTTGAATTAAAAATAATGTTGGAAAAATGCAAATTCACTTGTTGTGGTTTTCATTTTGCGATGCTGCTGCTGCTGTTGCTGCTGCCACACGCCTGCCAACCTCAAACAAATGCTTTGTGCAAAAAGGATTAGGAAATTTATTATTTTACCGCTTTGCAGTCGAAATAAATTTGTTTGGGTTTCTTGCCACACTAGTCGTCATCATCATCATCATCATCGTCGTCGCCATGATCATCGGGACATGGCACCATACCCAGGACTCTAAAGGATTTCATTTTACAATAAACTTTTTTGGCTTGGATTAAAATGTTTTGTGTTTCACTTGTGCTACGTGCGGTCTTTTGTTGGCTTTGAAAACAAATTTAAAATTTCATTTAAATTCATTTATTGAAAACATTGAAGGACGACACTTGGCAGTTTAATTGCTTGATGTGTGATAGCTGATTGTTAAGTGTTTTTCGCGGCAATGATGTGCATGTGCCATCATTGTCTGTCTCTTAAATAAAGGTTTAAAAGACTTTTCTGGTCTATGAAATTTTCTCCAAAGGCTAAGTTTCAATAAAAGTTTCTCAAAGAAAGTCAAAGCAAAATTATGTTTAATTTTCAAAGAATTTTTTTCGTTGATACCGCTTGGATACGTCAAAACTAAGCTCAAATAGGAAAAGCAATTCTACATGTACACTGGATACCAGGGTACGCACAAAAAAATTAAAACGTTTGAGACATTTTCATGACAAACAAAATACTTTTATGACAAAGTTTTTCTTTTTTTATTGTGACCGTGTAACGTTTCGCCTTAATATATCAAATGTTAGTCATAAACTTAGCATTATTGATAGTAGGTTAGGTTAGGTTAAAAAGATGGTCCAGATATTAATCCGGAACCTGGCGTATGGTCTTTATATTGCACTTTTTATCCATAGCAATCCACCAAAGTACTGAGGGGTAAGTAAGTATTGTTCTAATCGAGCTCCTGTAGAGCCAGTGAACTATTCTCGGGTTTAGGCCCCATTTCGAGTCTACGGGCCGTCTACATATATATTTCTAAACATCTGTGCGCCTTCTCAATACACTCCTGAATGTGACACTTCAATTCCAGTTTCTTTCCTGTCCAAGATCACACCTAAGTATTTGACCTCATCAGATATCGAAATCGTCTTATTGAGGAAACGTGGTGCATTAAATTGGCCTACCTTCGTCTTCCTCGTGAACAGGCATATTTTAGTCTTCTCTAGGTTAACATTGGGACCTCTGGGTCTAGCCCAGTCATATGCCATATGCTAGACCCTTTTTGCCCTACTGCATAGCTCGTTCGAATCCTTACTCCTTAGAAGTATTATAACTTAGTCTGCGTAGCAGACGGAGTCAAATCCCTCCTCAATCAGCATAAGTTCCATGGTTTTGAGTAGAAAGGATTTAGGGCTTATGGGTCTGTAGGCTATAGGAGTCGCATAACTTGCCTTCTGCCAGTCTTTCGAAGTATATGCAAGTCGTAGGCACGCTGTGAAAATTTTGGCCAGACAAGGCGCCAGATAGTCCGCCTCTTTCTGTAGTAACGCCACAAATATTCCATCAGGTCCGGGTGACTTAAATGGTTTGAAGCTCCTCAAGGATTCCTTCACCATATAAACCTTTGATCAACGTCAGGATTGCAAGATTCCGGTGTCTCCGTGAGTCCCTTCGTATCCTGTGGAAAATGGGTTTTCATCAAAAACCTTAACATGTCCTCCGTTGTCTCTGCTCTCGCTCCCATGTCGTCTACTAAAGTTTCAGTTTGGACATGGTTTTTTGAGAGAAATTTTTATCTTGGCGGCGTCATTAACTCTATCGACCTGTTCGCAGAAAAGCTTCCAGGAGGCACGTTTTGCCGCTCTGGTAATCCAAAGACTAAGTTTCAGTAAAAGTTTCTCTAGAGAGTCGAAGCAAAATTATTTCTCGTTTGAAAATAATTTTTTTCCTGGATACCGCCTGAATGCGTCAATACTGAGTTTGAATAGAAGAAGAAGTCATGGGCTTTACTTTAATTTTAACGCAAAGGTGGGAATATAATTGTACATGGAAATAAAATCGTGCAGGCACAGAAATAAAATTCAAAATTTAAAGTTGCTCACTTCCCATAATTATGATTACATTTATTTTTTTTTATACCCTCCACCATAGGATGGGGGTAAACTAATTTCGTCATTCCGTTTGTAACATCTCGAAATATGCGTCTAAGACCCCATAAAGTGTATATATTTTTGATCGTCATGACATTTTAAGTCGAACTAGCCATGTCCGTCCATCTTTCTGTTTGTCTGTCCGTCCGTCCGTCTGTCTGTCGAAAGCACGCTAACTTTCGAAGGAGTAAAGCTAGCCGCTTGAAATTTTGAACAAATACATCTTATTAGTGTAGGTCGGTTGGTATTGTAAATGGGCCATATCGGTCCATGTTTTGATATAGCTGTCATATAAACCGATCTTGGGTCTTGACTTCTTGAGCATGTAGAAGGCGCAATTCTCATCCGATTTGAATGAAATTTTGCACGACGTGTTTTGTTATGATATTCAATAACTGTGCAAAGTATGGTTCAAATCGGTCCATAACCTGATATAGCTTCCATATAAACCGATCTTGAATCTTGACTTCTTGAGCCTCTAGAGGGCACAATTCTCGTTCGATTTGACTGAAATTTTGCACATAGTGTTTTGATATCACTTCCAACAACTAAGCGAAGTGGGATCTTGACTTCTTGAGCCTCTAGAGCGCGCAATTCTCATCCGATTTGACTGAAATTTTGCACATAGTATCATTCCGATTTGATTGAAATTTCTTTTGGTATCACTTCCAATAACTGCGCTTAGTATGGTTCAAATCGGTCCATGTTTTGATATAGCTGCCATATAAACCGATCTGGGGTCTCGACTTCTTCAGCCTCTAGAGGGCGCAATTCTCATCCGATTTTACTAAAATTTTGCGTGAGGTGTTTTGTTGTGTCTTCCAATAACCGTGCTAAGTATGACGCAAATCGGTACATAACCTGATAAAGCTGTAATATAAACCGATCTAGTATCTTGACATCTTGAGCCTCTAGAGGGCGCAATTATGATTCGATTTGGCTGAAATTTTGTACAACGGCTTCTCTAATGGCCTTCAACATACGTGTCTAATACGGTCTGAATCGATCAATAGCTTGATACAGCTCCTATATGAACCTATCTCCCGATTTTGCTTCTTGAGCCCCTACAAGGCGCAATTCTTATCTGAATGAACTGGAATATTACACAATGATTTCTACAATGTTCAGCATTCATTTGCCGTCCGATTCGGACTATAACTTGATATAGCTCTAATAGCATAACAGTTCTTATTCAATTCAAGATACCGCGCATAGAACTCGACAAATGCGATCCATGGTGGAGGGTATATAAGATTCGGCCTGGCCGAACTTAGCACGCTCTTAATTTGAGACAGTGAGTTGCGTAAGGCTTTTCGACAACTTTCTGCAATTTGGCCCAGATCGGTACAGATTTGGATTTAGCTGTCATATAGACCGATCTCCCGATATAAGGTTTTGGGCCCATAAAATACGCACTTATTGTCCGATTTCGCCGAAATTTTGGACAGTGAATTGTGTTGGGCCCTTCGACATTCTTCTTCAATTTGGCTCAGATCGGTAAAGATTTGGATATAGCTGCCATATAGACCGATCTCTTGATTTAAGGTCTTGGGCCCATAAAAGGCGCATTTATTGTCCGATTTCGCCGAAATTTGGGACAGTGAGTTGAGTTAGCCTCTTCAACCATTTTCTGCTATTTAGCCCAGATCGGTTCAGATTTGGATATAGCTGTCATATCGATCGATCTCTCGATATAAGGTTTTGGTCCCATAAAAAGGCGCATTTATTGTCCGAGTTCGCCGAAATTTGGGACAGTGAGTTCCGTAAGGCTTTTCGACAACTTTCTGCAATTTGGCCCAGATCGGTCCAGTTTTGGATATAGCTGCAATATAAGCCGATCTCTTGATTTAAGGTCTTGGGCCCATAAAAGGCGCATTTATTGTCCGATTTCGCCGAAATTTCGGACAGTGAGTTGAGTTAGCCTCTTCAACCATTTTCTGCTATTTGGCCCAGATCGGTTCAGATTTGGATATAGCTGTCATATCGATCGATCTCTCGATATAAGGTTTTGGTTCCATAAAAGGCGCATTTATTGTCCGAGTTCGCCGAAATTTGGGACAGTGAGTTCCGTAAGGCTTTTCGACAACTTTCTGCAATTTGGCCTAGATCGGTTCAGATTTGGATAAAGCTGCAGTATAGACCGATATCTCGATTTAAGGTTTTAAGCCATAAAAGGCGCATTTATTATCCGATGTCGCCGAAATTTGGGACAATGAGTTATGTTAAGCCCATCGGCATCCGTGTCGTATGTGGTTCAGATCGGTCTATATTTGGATATGGCTACCAAAAAGACCAATATTTTGTTCTACAAAATTGAACAATGGCTTGTATTTATTAGACCACCCAATATCCGAGTCAAATGTGGTACAAATCAGACCATATTTCGATAAATCTGCTATGGGGGCATAAATTGTGCATTTTTCACCGCAATATGATGAAAGGTGGTTTAAATATATATTCGAGGTGATGGGTATCCAAAGGTCGGCCCGACCGAACTTAACATCTTTTTACTTGTTTTGAGTGTATATGATCCATACCTGTACAGAATTAAAATTCAAAATTTAATGTTGCTCACTTCCCATAATTATGATTGCATTTATTTTTTTTTATTTCCCATTTAAGTACATTTCACCGATGCTAATTAACATTTTCCAAGGTTAATTAATAACTAGAAGAATTGTGAATTAGTTGAACTCTATTACGATTACCCAATACAAAAGAACAAAAAAAATCGAAAGCCATAATGAATTAACCATTTGAAAAAAAAAACATAAATAAACAACAATTGCAATTTTAGTTGTTTATGCACTCTCTCTCCTTCGTCAATTTTTTATTCGTAGTGCTATTGAAAAGTGTGAAATATTGCCATAAATTAATAATCGATTAAATTAAAATAATTAATTACCGAAACAATATGAGCGGCAAGAGCGGCAAGGACATGGCTATCCTTGCTACCAATGAACGCTTTTGCAACGTTTTAACGTTTCTGCAGCAGGCAAATAAAGTCAATGCAAAGTCATTATTCATAACTGCCAATGATGTTAAATGCCTGGCAAAAGGGCAATCAATGATGATGCATTGAACGGCCATGCAGCTCAGAATATTCGCCACCGCCAAAAACAAAAGCGGCTGCTGGAATTTTTAAGGGAGAAATGTTTCAATAAATCTTTTTGCAAAAATATGCAAGGCATTTGCAAAAGGCGAAATCTGCTTGCACGGATGAATTACATGTCTGCATACGTTTTGGTGTAATGTATTGTTCAAATGGTCAGCGGTCCATGGTTAACATTACAGTGAAAATGTTGAGAAATTTAATGTAAAATTTAATATCTTGGCAAATTTTTATTGTATAGTTGCACAGTGGCTAGTAACAAATACAGGATATTGTTCAATCACTTCTGTTTTTCAAAGGACGAAGTGCAAGACAGCATTTAATGTGCCCACCAATATTATGAATACTATAAAATTTATTTCTAGCCACGGTGGAACCTATCTCCTTGGGAGGGGAGATTGTTTTACTAACTGAAAATTTATTTCCACTCACGGTGGAACCTATCTCCTTGGGAGGGGAGATTGTTTTACTAACTGAAAGAGTAAATTACTTAAGTGTGCTGGTGCTCAGAAATGATATTGGAACATGGGGAAAATGGGGAAAATGCCAACTCTTGCTCTATACTTCTGTTCTATGGCAATCATCTCACAAGCAGGCTACAATCTGTTAAAATTGCCATTTACTCCACGGGACGGGAGAATTCGGATTTCGTTTAAATTGACTATTTTTATACACATCTCCATAGGATGGGGGTATACTAACCTAGTCACACCGTTTGTAATACCTCGAAATATTGATCTAGGAACCCATAAAGTATATATTGGGTTGCCCAAAAAGTAATTGCGGATTTTTCATATAGTCGGCGTTGAAAAATTTTTTCACAGCTTGTGACTCTGTAATTGCATTCTTTCTTCTGTCAGTTATCAGCTGTTACTTTTAGCTTGCTTTAGAAAAAAAGTATAAAAAAAGTATATTTGATAAAAGTTCATTCTAAGTTTTATTAAAAATGCATTTACTTTCTTTTAAAAAATCCGCATTTACGTTTTGGGCAACCCAATATATTCTTAATCGCCTCGACATTCCGAGTCGATCTAGCCATGTCCGTCCGTCCGTCCATCCGTCTGTCGAAATCACAATAGCGGTCGAACGCAGGCCCCTTGAAATTTAGCACAGATACTTAGTATAGATGTAGGTCATTGCGGAGGCTACCGCAGCGCAGAGGTTAGCATGTCCGCCTATGACGCTGAACGTCTGGGTTCGAATCCTGGCGAGACCATCAGTAAAGATTATCAGCGTTGGTTTTCCCCTCCTAATGCTGGCAACATTTGTGAGGTACATTGCCATGTAAAAACTTCTCCCCAAAGAGGTGTCGCACTGCGGCACGCCGTTCGGACTCGGCTATAAAAAGGAGGCCCCTTATCATTGAGGACTGCACTTGAATCGGGCTGCACTCATTGATATGTGAGAAGTTTGCCCCTGTTCCTTAGTGGAATGTTCATGGGCAAAATTTGCAATTTTTTCGAGATTTCAATAGACAGACGGACGGACGGACATGGCTAGATTGTCTTGGATTTTTACGCTGATCAAGAATATATATACGTTATAGGGTCGGAAATGGGTATTTCGATGTGTTGCAAAGGGAATGACAAAACGAATATACCCCGTCTTTCGGTAGTGGGTATAAAAATTAAAGTGGAACCTCAAGTGCCTTTGTAAAGTGCAACATACCAAACCAATATCGGTCAAAATTTCAATAAATAACAAGTTAAAGCGTGCTAAATTCGGCCGGGCCGAATCATATACACCCTCCACCATGGGTCGCATTTGTCGAGTTTTTTCCCGGCACCCCTTCATAGGCAAAACAGGATATAAGAAAAGATTTGCTCTGCCATTAGAGTGATATCAAGATATGGTCCGGTTTGGACCACATTTAAATTTTTAAATTATTGTATATGATGGAGACCTGTGCAAAATGTCAGTCAATTCGAATAAGAATTGCGCCCTTTGGCGGCACAAGAAGTAAAATAGGTTGATCGATTTATATGGGAGCTGTATCAGGCTAAAGTCCGATTCAGGCCATAATAAACACGTATGTTGAGTGTGAGTTGAGTCATGAGTGGATCCGTCGTGCAAAATTTCAGGCAAATCGGATAATAAATGCGACCTCTAGGGACTCAAGAAGTCAAGATCCCAGATCGGTTTATATGGCATCTATATCAGGTTATGAACCGATTTTGACCATACTTGGCACAGTTGTTGGATATCATAACAAAACATTTTATTCCAATCGGATAAGAATTGCGCCCTCTAGAAGCTCAAGAAGTCAAGTCCCTAGATCTGTTTATATGACAGCTATATCAGGTTATGAACCGAACCTTATTTGATACAGTTGTTGATTGTAAGAATAAAATATTTACGTCATGCAAAATTTCAGTCAAATCGGACCAGAATTGCGCCCTCTAGAGGCTCAAAAATCAACGCCCAAGATCGGTTTATATGGTAGCTATAGCAAAACATGGACCGATTTAAATTATACCTAGCGCAGTTGTCGGAAGTAGTACCAAAACACCACGTGCAAAATTTCAGTCAAATCGGACGAGAATTCCGCCCTCTAGAGAATCAAGAATTCAAGACCCAAGATCGGTTTATATGGCAGCTTTATCAAAACATGGACCGATTTGAACCATATTTAGCGCAATTTTTTGGATATGGTACCAAAACACCACGTGCGAAATTTCAGTCAAATCGGACAAGAATTGCTCCTTCTAGAGGCTCAAGAAGTCAAGACCCAAGATCGGTTTATATGGCAGCTATATCAAAACATGGACCGATATGGCCCATTTACAATTCCAACTGACCTACACTAATAAAAAGTATTTGTGCAAAATTTCAAGGGGCTAGCTGTACTCCTTCGAAAATTAGCGTGCTTTCGACAGCCAGACGGATGGACCGACGGACGGACGGACAGACGGACGGACAGACGGACGGACAGACGGACGGACAGACGGACGGACAGACGGACGGACAGACGGACGGACAGACGGACGGACAGACGGACGGACAGACGGACGGACGGACAGACGGACGGACAGACGGACGGACAGACGGACGGACAGACGGACGGACAGACGGACGGACAGACGGACGGACAGACAGACAGACGGACGGACAGACGGACAGGCAGACGGACGGACAGACAGACAGACAGACAGACGGACGAACGGACGGACAGATGAACAGACGGACGGATATGGCTAGATCAACATAAAATGTCACGACGATCTAGAATATATATACTTTATGGGTCTAAGACGAATATTGCGAGTAGTTACAAACAGAATGACGAAATTAGTATACCCCCATCCAACGGTAGAGGGCAGGATTCACCAATAGAAGGTTAGGTCACATTCGAAAACATAAAGTGAATAGGCCCCATAACATCATTGAGGATGTCAAATGTGCCGATTGGAAATGTCATCAAATGTCAGTAGATTTTTGTTTTCTTTCATTCTCTCCTTCTTTCTCTCCTTATTTCTTTAATATTCTTTTAATAAAACGCGAAATTTTTTGTAGTTTTTCAAATCTTTTATTTTGAAAATTTCAAACGTTTCAAAATTCAAATTTAAATAAATGACATATGCAAACCATCAACGAATGTGAGAATGTAAGCAAAGAGCAAGTTGACATCCTCAATGCCGACTACTGTCAAAAATTCAAAAAATTGTATGTCGGCTGATTGCTTGGCCTAACCTTATTCAGTGAATCCTGGGTAGAGGGTATAAAAATTATAACTCGTTTATCCTCGAAACCAGTCAAGCAAACTTTTTTTGTTAGAATTTATGAGCTCTATCCAAAATGACGAACCATTTTTCGAAATACCGAGGTGACCAACCTAAGGGGCCTGCCAAGAGGCGCCTGGACCATTTAGGGCCTTGAAATTTTGCACACGATCTCCCTAACACCTCAGCTGCAACTACTTCAAATTTCAATGAGATTTCTCTACCCGTTCTAATACGGCATATTTATAACCATTTTTTTCGATTTTCTCCCCCTGTGCGGAACCCCCACTCTAGCAAGCTACCAGGCGGCTTTCCTCCAGTTACTTGACCCAAAGTGTTACATCTACAATACACACTCGGATTTCTCCGACTGTTCTTGCTTATTAACTTTAAATTTGGCTTATAATTGAACTTATTAACCCCACTGTTCTGCTCCTTCTCACATTAAATAATTACAAGTGACGACTATCGTAAAAAAAAATTTCCAAACACCTAAAGGGCAGCGATGTATTGATGCAATTATTATCATTATTTTTATTTAAAAGAGCAATTATAACAATTATCACTACATACTATTGCACTTGAGTAGCACACTTTTGTGACGCCACATCGCAGCCATGCCACAATCCTGCATTATAGACAGGCCCAAAATTCATGATGCGCTTTTTACATTTTTCTTGCCTGCCATTTTCAAGTGCCTGCCGCTGCATCGGTGCGGTGGGAGTGCTCCAACAATTGGTATTTTCATTGGTAATTATGGTTAATCAAGAGATAATTATTGCTAAAAACAAAAACAGCCAGGCAGGCCGACTGGCTGGCAGGTAGGCGAATATGTAATAATTATTATTTTTTTATTTGTTCACTTATTTTACGCTTCTTGTTAATCACATTTTCAAATTTCACTTTCAGTGGACTAAACCACTGAAAATCACTGAGCAAACCGCCAATCCATATGGGCCACCTAAAACTCCCACAGATAATTATCACTGCAAGCGTCAATAATCGTTTAGCATTGATTGTCGCCTGCATTGGGAAGGCAGGGAGCTTGAATCGGAACTCTAAGCTAGTCCAGACCCCATCCATTTAGAATTGGTTGGTGGTGGCTATGTCTTATTTGAAATGATTAACTCTAATTGCAAATCGGAAGTATATTTAAGAAATTAGTTTAATTATGGCCATTGTTACCAATGCTGAGAGGCTCATCCCCCCTTCCCATGCCAGTCATCCCCCCCAATCGTGGAGAGGAAAACAAACTTATTTAGCGATTAACATTAATTTACTGCATCGTTATAATTGTACAAAATAATGTGGCAAATATGATGGAAAACAGAAGACCAAGAATCAGAGAATAAAAACACTGCTATTACTTACCCAAAACATTGGCCCCCAGATTGTTCAGCATATTTGCCGAAAAATTTCTTATCGATAATGTCGACAGTTTGTCGTTCTTGTTGTTACTTCTTGGAGAGTATGTGGACGCAGGTGATTTCTCTAGCACGAACAAGTTTTACTTTCGTTGAGAAAACCCTTTTGTAAAAATCGTATACCTTTCTATCACAGAACGGAAATTTATGTTTAGCTTTTAAAAAGTCATTTCATTTAGTGGTCAGGTTGCAGCATGTGTACAGGGTGGCCATATCTGAAAAAATTAAAAAAAAATAATAATTCTGATTTAATATATGAATGAATTTAATATAGAACAAACAAGTAAAAAGGCTTTAAAATCGGCCTGGTCGAACTTTGGATACCCACCACCTTTCGTTAAAATCATGTGAAAAATGCATACCTTATGTCCCATAGCAGCTATATCAAAATATGTTCCAAATACTAATAAGACTTAAAATCGAGATATCAGTCTATATGACAGCTATATCCAAATCTGGACCGATCTGAGCCAAATTGAAGAACGATGTCGAAAGTCTTAACACAACTCCCTGTCCCAAATTTCGGCGACATCGGACAATAAATGCGCCTTTTATTGGCCCAAAACCTTAAATCGAGAGATCGGTCTATATGACAGCTATATCCAAATCTAGACCGATCTGGGTCAAATTGACGAAGGATGTCGAAGGGCCTAACACAACTCACTGTCCAAAACTTCGGCGACATCGGACAATAAATGCGCCTTTTATGACCTCAAAACCTTAAATCGAAAGATCGGACCGATCTGAGCCGAATAGAAGAAGGCTATCGAAGGGCCAAACACAACTCACTGTCCCAAATTTCAGCAAAATCTGATAATAAATGTGGCTTTTATGGGCCTAAGACCCTAAATCGGCAGATAGGTCTATACGGCAGCTATATCCAAATCTAGACCGATCTCGGCCAAATTGGTAAAGGATATTAAAGGCCCAATACAACTTACTGTCCCAAATTTCAGCAAAATCGGATAATTAATGTGACTTATGGGCCTAAGACCCTAAATCAGCAGATCGGTCTATATGGCAGGTATATCAAAATCTGAACCGATCTCGGCCAAATTGGTAAAGGATATCGAAGGGCTTAACACAACTCACTGTCCCAAATTTCGGCGAAATCGGACTATAAATGCTCCGTTTAGGGGACCCTGACATTAATTCGAGAGATCGGTCTATATGGCAGCTATATCCAAATCTAGACCGATCTGGGCTAAATAGAAGAAGGATATCGATGGGCCTAACACAACTCACTGTCCCAAATTTCAGCAAAATCGGAAAATAAATGTGGCTTTTATGGGCCTAAGACCCTAAATCGGCAGATCTGTCTATATGGCAGCTATATCCAAATCTGGACCGATCTCAACCAAATTGGTAAAGGATGTTGAAGTTCAGTCCCAAATTTAAGCGAAATCGAATAATAAATGTGGCTTTTATGGGCCTAAGACCCTAAATCGGCAGATGGGTCTATATGGCAGCTATATCCACATCTGGACCGATATCGGCCAAATTGGTAAAGGATATCGGAGGGCCTTACATAACTGACTGTCGCAAATTTGAGCGAAATCGGATAATAAATGTGGCTTTTATGGGCTTAAGACCCTAAATCGGCGGATCGGTCTATATGGGGGCAATATTAAGATATATTCCGATTTAGCCCATCTTCGAACTTAATCTGGTTATGGACAAAAAAACACTCTGTGCAAAATTTCAGCTCAATATCTGTATTTTTGAAGACTGTATCGTGATTTCAACGGACAGACGGACGGACATGTCTAGATCGTCTTAGATTTTTACGCTGATCTAGAATATATATACTCTATAGGGTCGGAAATGGAAATTTCGATGTGTTGCAATTGGAATGACAAATTGAATATACCCCCATCCTTCGGTGGTGGGAATAAAAAGTAATGTAAGGTAAAAGATAGAGATTGAGAATTCGAAACTTCGGATTAATGCCGTCAGCTTCAAATTGGTATAGATTTGGATATAGCTGGATAAGGCTTTGGGGCCATAAAGGGCGCATTTATGGCGCCTTGTTATTGAACAAGCTTAAAATATTGTTGAAAGTTATGAAATTGACCTTGGGATAAGATAACAATGAACTGTAGTTAAAGACGCAAAACAGTATTACAAACAAGTAAAAGCGTGCAAAGTTCGGCCGAGCCGAATCTTGGGAACCCATCACCATGGATTCTGCACAAAATGTATACAAAATAAATTTAGTTGAAGGGCATAATTTTATTCTACATACCAAACTTATGCCAAACCAGCAAAAATTAAAGCTTCTAGGAACCGAACACGGCTGATCGAGGAACCGCTTTACATGGGAGCTATGGCAGGTTATAGACTGATTTGGACCGTATTTGGCACAGTTGTTGGAAATCATAGCAGAACACTACATGCAAAATTTCATCCAAATCAAACAAAAATTGCGGCTTGTAAGGGCTCAAGAAGAATAAAATAGGGAGATCGGTTTATATGGGGACAATATCAGGTTATTGACCGATTTGGACCATACTTGACAAACTTGTTTGAAGTCATAACAGAACACTACATGAGAAATTCCAAATCGGAGAATGATTGCGGTTTCCAGGGGCTTAAGAAGTCTAATCGGGAGTTCGGTTTATATGGGAGCTATATCTAAATCTAAACAAATATGGCCAATTTGTAATCCCCAATGACCTACATCAATATTTGTATGTATTTGTGTAAATTTTTAAACGGCTAGCTTTACGCGTTCGAACGCTATCGTGATTTCGACAGACAGACGGACATGGCTAGATTTACTGCCCCTTATACAGACACAATTTATAATTTTAAACTGTGTTAGTGTCCTCATCACTGTCCTAAACTAATCATCGAAATCGAAGTATACCCTCAAAAACCTTTCATTTGTGCTCTATATTATTTAGCTACATATAGCTATAGCTATATTATATACATAAAAGTTCCGTCAAGTAGTAATTTAGCGCTCACATACTTGACTTTATATTGAAATTTCAGGTGTAAAGTACAATAAGTACCTCTTTGGGATTATTGTAGGTGGACAGAACAAAATTGTACCCTGTTGCCATAAACCCTATATTTGAGTCCCATATTGCCTCACGGATTACATGTCTACTTGGGGAAGAGGACGGGCTTTCATGTTTGAGTGATTGTTTGAGGCCTAGATTGGCATACACATGCTTCATTTCCCATTGAGGAGGTTTGCCGGCCCTTAAGATACCTAAGGCCCGTCGAAACTTAAATCCATATTTTAATGTAAGGTTCATTGGGAGAGGTTGGGATGACCCCCTGTCAGTCACATCACACTTAAAGCCATATTAATAGATCAGATACCTTTCATCTGAGACATCGTTTTGCCGTGATCGCATTACACATCCCAAAGTGGACCACTACTCTTTGGGGTTGTTATGGTAAAGGAAACCTCTCACAGATCCCTTTATTCATCACGGATTCTTTCTTCACTGCTAACATTTCAAGGAAATTGGTTTGCGTTTTTGTAGTTTCTTTATGGACAAAAAAAAAACAAAACGAAATTGAGAGATAGAAGAAGGAAGAGACATAGACCCATTGATAAGTAAAGGGTGATTTTTTTGAGGTTAGGATTTTCATGCATTAGTATTTGACAGATCACGTGGGATTTCAGACATGGTGTCAAAGAGAAAGATGCTCAGTATGCTTTGACATTTCATCATGAATAGACTTACTAACGAGCAACGCTTGCAAATCATTGAATTTTATTACCAAAATCAGTGTTCGGTTCGAAATGTGTTCATTCACCGTTCAGCGATGAGGCTCATTTCTGGTTGAATGGCTACGTAAATAAGCAAAATTGCCGCATTTGGAGTGAAGAGCAACCAGAAGCCGTTCAAGAACTGCCCATGCATCCCGAAAAATGCACTGTTTGGTGTGGTTTGTACGCTGGTGGAATCATTGGACCGTATTTTTTCAAAGATGCTGTTGGACGCAACGTTACGGTGAATGAACACATTTCGAACCGAACACTGATTTTGGTAATAAAACTCAATGATTTGCAAGCGTTGCTCGTTAGTAAGTCTATTCATGATGAAATGTCAAAGCATACTGAGCATCTTTCTCTTTGACACCATGTCTGAAATCCCACGTGATCTGTCAAATACTAATGCATGAAAATCCTAACCTCAAAAAAATCACCCTTTATAACGATAGACTCAGAAACACTTTCTGTCCATGTTACAAAGTGCAAGACGAAATTTTTGTCCGATCGTCTTAAAATTTGGTATAGGCATGTTTTTCAACCTAGAGCTGAAGTCTACTGAATTTGGAAAAAATCGGTTCAGATTTGGATACAGCTCGTATATTTATGTTCGTCCGATTTGCACTAATATTGCAATAATGAGGTGATTTGTTAACCGATTCTCCCGAAATTTGGCAGGAAGAATTTTCTTTTAACTCTCAACATTACTGGTGAATATCATAGAAATCGGTTAAGATTTAGATATAGCTCTCATATACATATATAGCCCGATTTTCACTCAAAGAGTCACTGCAAGCACATTTATTGACCAAAACTTGCCAAAACTCTTTCCAAAATACTTAACTCGACAACTACCACAATAAAGTTTGGTCGAATTCGGTTTAGATTTAGTTATAGCTCTTATATTGGGTTGCCCAAAAAGTAATTGCGGATTTTTCATATAGTCGGCGTTGACAAATTTTTTCACAGCTTGTGACTCTTTAATTGCATTCTTTCTTCTGTCAGTTATCAGCTGTTACTTTTAGCTTGCTTTAGGAAAAAAGTATATTTGATTAAAGTTCATTCTAAGTTTTATTAAAAATGCATTTACTTTCTTTTAAAAAATCCGCAATTACTTTTTGGGCAACCCAATATATATGTTCGTCCGATTTTGAGAAATGTTGCAATTAAGTGCTCATCTGTTAACAGATTTCCTCGAAATTTGGCAGGAATGATTTTCTTATGACTTTAAACATTACTGTTGGATTCCATAGAAATCGGTTCAGATTTAGATATATCTGCCATATATGCATATAGCCCAAATTTCACTTCTAGACCCACTGCAAGCGCATTTATTGGCCAACCTTGCCAAATTTTTGCACAACACTTTCCTCGACAACTTCCACAATATCTTAGGAGTTTGGTCGAAATCGGTTTGGATTTAGATATAGCTCCCATATATATGTTCGTCCGATTTTGAGAAATATTGCAATAAAGTACTTATCTGCTATCAAATTCTCTCGAAATTTTACAGGAATGATTTTCTTGTGACTCTTAACATAACTGTTGGATTTCATAGAAATCGGTTTAGATTTAGATATAGCTGCCATATATGCATATCAACCGATTTTAACAGCTAGACCCACTGCAAGCTCATTTATTGGCCAATCTTGCCAAACTTTTGCAAAACACTTTTCTCGACAACTACCACAATATCTTAGGAGTTTGGTCGAAATCGGTTTAGATTTAGATATAGCTCCCATATATATGTTCCTCCGATTTTGAGAAATTTTGCAATTAAGTGCTCATCTGTTAACAGATTCCCTCGAAATTTGCCAGGAATTTTTTCTTATGACTTTTAACATAACTGTTGGATTTCATAGAAATCGGTTCAGATTTAGATATAGCTGCCATATATGCATATAGTCCGATTTTTACTTCTAGACCCACTGCAGGCGCTTTTATTGACCATTCTTGCCAACATTTTGCACAACGCTTTCCTTTACGACTACTACAATATGGGAGAAGTTTACTCGAAATCGGTTCAGATTTAGATATAGCTCCCATGTTCAGATTTTGTTCGTCAGATTTTGGGTCATTTGTAATAATGTTGTCATTTGTCAACATGGCTATGACAGAACATTTGTTCCACTAGCCGAAGGTAAAATAGCGTTCCAAGCGCAGCGATTTTCTGCGCTCATTCTAAAATCTCTGACACTAAGTTTCGAGGTGTCTCCCACCACTTGATCTTTCATTTGGGCTTTTGGTCTTCCCGGTTTGCGTGTACCATCGTGTTTGCTTTCAACAGACTTCTTTGCTGGAGCTTCTTTGTCCATTCTGACAACATGACCTAGCCAACGCAGCCGTTGTATTTTGATGGGTGTAACTATGCTATCGTTGTCATGCAGCTCATACAGCTCGTGGTTCATACATCGCCTATATTCTCCATTAACGCAAACTGGTCCACATATATTTAACGAAGAATCTTTCTCTCAAATACTCCAAGTACTGCTTCATCTACTTTCACAAGTACCCATGCTTCAGAACCATATAACAACACGGGTAGTATCAGTGTCTTGTATAGTGCAATCTTGGTCTGTCGAGAGGTGGCCTGCTTACTTAGTCCAAAGTAGCATCTGTTTGCCAGGATTATTCTTTGCTTTATCACAAATCTGGTGTCATTCGTTTCGGTTACAACGGTGCCGAGGTAGATAAAGTTACCGACTATCTCAAAGTTGTGGTTCCCAACTTTCTCCATTTTCTTTATCTGCTCGGTTGTACAAGGCGTTTTGAGAGTTGAAACCATCCATTTCGTCTTATCTCCATTTGCTGCCAGACCCATTTTCACTGACTCTCTTTCGATTCTTTCAAAGGCAGCAGTTTGAATATATTTGCTAAAAATTTGGTATGGACTGTTTAATAACCCATCTGAAAACATCCGAGGAGGTCCATCAAAATTGGTTCATAATTGGATTTAGCTCCCACATAGCACTTGTAGGCAGTCGGCACAGCCCGACTTTTGCCCTTCCTTACTGGTTGTTATATGTCAATGTTAGGCCTATTAAAATACCCACATAATATGACTTGATTGATTTGCTTTTAAATGTTGCCCAAAACCTTAAGCAAGGCATTGGCAAATGAAATTCGAAATTCCAGTTTATTAATACCAACGGTAAATGCAACATGATGCATGACTTTAAATTCCTCTTCCTTCAGCGCCATCTGACTTTCCGCAAAGATATTTTGATTTTCATTCACAAAATATTTGAACTACTTTACTCATGGTTAGGTTAGGTTAAAGTGGCAGACTTATTCCTAAACAGACTCACACAGACTATTTTAGTAAATTGTGATACCACTGTAGCGAAAGACCAGGCATTTGGTCCATGAGCTCCTCACTGGCACGCTACCAACTCGGATGCCGGGCGACCTACTATACTCATACCCCACTATTGTCAAATTTTTTCAACTTTCAAAAAACCTCCGACGGCATATGTTTTTGAAGTTTCTCTTTTTCTTTCTACTCTTCAATGTGCCAACACTTATGATGGGCCTCCAAAAAAGAATACAAACAAAATATTTTTGGGTCATTAAAACTTACCTTTTGCATTGATGAGAAACGTTTAAGCCATATTGAAGAAAATCCATAAAAAGTAACAGCCAAATAAATAGAAATAGTGGCTGTGGCAGCAGTAATGGTGCCAAAGATATCTGAGTTGTGTAAACACCAGCAGCAGTCGTTATGGTAGGCTGGAGGACAGGCAGGTAGTTTAAGAAAAGTGCCGACAGTAGAATAAGAAGCACGAAGAATTAATTAAATCAAATGTTCTCGTTTTTATGGCCCAAAGACCAATTCAAAGTCCATAAAGGGACATTAAAGTCCAGAAATGAAAATACTTTGGAGTTCACCAAGCAGTGGCAGAAGTAGCAGTCATAGAAAAAGTAGACTTTCTGTCTGTCTGTCTGCTTGTTGGCCGTTTTGCACACCTACACTTAACTGCACACACACACACTCGCTCACACACAAGCTGACATGCATAGACACTTGCAGTAAGTTATGCTATTTTAGAGCAGCAAAGGACGAGGCGCTTCCAGTCGAGTCATTCAGCTATACACACTCACACACACACACACATAGGGATAATGGTTTGTATAGATATCTACACCCACTTTGGGATTATTCCAGCCGATTGAAGAAATGGAGAAGTGTGGCTTTTTTGTTGTTTGTGTTGGGGTGTTTTTTAAATGTTATACACTCACACTCTGCTTGGGCGCAAACACACACACACAACACTTATGGTCTATGCTAGACAATAACAGGTATTCTTGCACATAATTACATCAGTTTTCTGCTAATTATCAGAACCAAGGAATATGGTGAGAAAAACTATAACAAAACACTTGATTTGTATGTAAAAGAGGTTTTTATTCGTTATTGAGCTTTATTTTTTCAATTTTAGCACATTTTATTCTTTTCGTTTTTCCTTAGTATTTTCTTATGCTTTTGCTAGAAGAAAAATTTCTTAATTTTTGCTTTGTTTATTTTGGCGGCGACTGCCTAGCCCTGGGGATTTTATGTGGTGTTATCATAGTTTAAGCTGTTATTATTTTGTTTTTTTTTTCGTTCGCTTATTAAGCTCACTTCCGTTTTATTACTATTTTCGCTTTGGTATTTATTTTTTTAGATAGCATATTCTTGATGTTGGCATTGGTGTGTGTTAGACAATGTTCTTGGCTTTCGTGGCGGCCGTGGTGCGTTAAAACCGCGCGTTATGCTCGCAATGCAGACAATTCGCATTTGACAGTGAAGCCTTCGAAAAGATATCGCAACGACAACGCAATGCCCCTTCAATAAAATCGTCTAGGTCGCAGTCACAGCAGAAGCTAACCCACAACAACAAAAGCTACACCAACGAAAACAAGCAAATAGTCAATCGTTTTTGCAACCCCCTCACAAAAGCACTCATCCCATGCCTAACACAGCCACCCACTTCCCTCCCCAAGCGCACAGGTTATAGTTTCTTCGTTGAACCCACCCCATTTTTATGGTCCAGGACTAGGTGGCGGCATCTCTGGGCAATCGGAAATACGCGAAAATAATCTTTTTATGGCTTTTGGATAAGCTGCTCGCAAAGAGTATCTACAATAAAAACAACAATAACACAGTCAAGAAAAGCAGTGACTCGTTTGGCTTGTTTTTTGTTATTTTTGCACTTGATGCTGACTTCAGTCCGTTTCTGTCTAAAACATTTGCCCCAGCATAGAGCAGGCCTCAACTCTAATCATTGTCTGTCGCCTCTAAGGCAAGCCTTCTCCCCCATTAGTAAGAAAAAGACAAAACATAAAGCCAGACAACAGTAACTCCATTGAATTTCCCACCCAAATTGGCTTTGTCCCATCATCATCATCAACAGAGGGTGGGGCTCACTCTGTTTACACAAAAGCAGAGTTACTGAGATTTTATCTCATTTTCAGTTGACAACGCCATCAAAGTACCAGACACCCGCAGCAGCAGCAACAGCATGAGCAGGTTGTGTGTGCTTTGGCCATCTTAGTCTGACCGTGTTGTCACTCTCTGGCATGCATTATTAATGATGCTGCTCACTCACTCATATCAATAGAAGAGGCGTGGCCTAATACATTTTTCTTCTTGAGTTGTTTTGTTGATTCTCTCATTGTTTTGCGACTTACGCTCTCTCTCTTTGAACAAGTGTATTATAGCTATTGTGAATGATTTGGCTATTGTTCCTTCCTTTACACCTGTTCACTTGTTTGTTTTGAATGTTTTGTGATTTGCTATCGACCTGGTCATGCATACCTTAACATTATTCGCATATTCTCTAATATTTTCACAGTAAACAGAATTGTCGGGAATTGTGAATCATTTATTTGCCATGTGTAGTGAATAAATTGTTCACTTCATTGATGAGTATGTCCACCATTTTCATGTGAATAATAATATAAATAAAAAGCATGACCAGTAAGCCTAAAATTCTTTAATTAAAGCAAATGCTATGTAACCGTTGAGAACCAAAGATTTGAACTATTAACAGAGTATGAATGAGAGATTTTACCTGATTTGGCAGAAATTTGGTACGAAAAGTGTCACCAAATTTGCCCATGAACATTCCATTAAGGAACTGGGGCAAACTTCTCACAAATCAATAAGTGCTGTCCGATTCAATTTTAAACTTTTTATAACCGAGTTCGAACGGCGTACCGCAGAGCGACACCTTTTTGGGGAGAAGTTTTTACATGGCAAAGTACCTCACAAATGTCGCCAGCATTAGGAGGGGATAACCACCGATTTAAAGTTTTCTGATGTTCCTGCCAGGATTCGAACCCAGGCGATCAGCGTCATAGGCGGACATTCTAATCTCTGCGCTACGGTGGCCCCCACTTAAAGTATATGTAAAGTATACATTCACACATATGTCCTTCAACTTAGTCCATTTATGAACATTTTTAGTAGAATCCACTGTGGTGGGTTCCCAAGATACGGCCCTCCCGAATATATAACGTTTTTACTTGTTTTAAAATAGGAGATAGGTTCTATGGTAGCAATTTCCGGTTATAGATCGCTTTCGACCAGATTGAAGTCATAAAAAAGTATCACAAGCAAACTGAGATGATAATTGCTGATGCTGTCCATTCCTGACAAAGACGTTGGAGGTGATTGTAAAAGTCAGGGTAAACAGTTCGGACTTTTGATTTCCTTGGGGTTTGAGGAGGAGGAAATTTCTTAAACATTTGTTCGCAATTCAGTTTCTTTGGAAAATCCCATCAGTATTTTTGTTATCGAAAATTTTTATCAAATTTTTGTCTTAATGGAAAAAATTTTAATCAAAACTTTTTGCGAAAGATACATTTCATCCAGGAAGGGATTTGAACCCGTCTGCTATGTAGACGATGTTGTAATACTTCTTAGGGGTAAGGATCAGAATCAGCTATGCAGAAGGGCCGATAAGGTCTTGCATATGGCATATAACTGGGCTAGACCCCGGGGTCTCAATGTTAACCCAGAGAAGACTGAATTATGCCTGTTCACGAGGAAGACGAAGGTGGGTCAATTTGATGCACCACGTTTTCTCTACAAAACTTTTTCGATATCTGACAAGGTCAAATGCTTAGGAGTGATCTTGGATAGCAAACTGAATTGAAAGTGTCACATTCAGGAGCGTACTGAGAAGACTCACAGATGTTGGATAGTCCACTAGGTCTACAGGATCGTGATTAGACCAATTAGTTTGGTGGACTGCTATGGAGATAAAGTACAACATAAGGTCCATACAACAGGTTCAGAGAACATGTTGTCTTAGCATAGGCGGAGTGATGAGGACCATGCCCACTAGCGCACTGGAGACTAATCTAGATATCAGATCCATAGACATACAGATTAAGTGCGAGGCAGTCACTGCGGCCTGGAGACTTAAGGCAATGGGAGAATGGATTGAGGATGGGAGCAGCTCATACCATCGTGGTATAATCGAGGCGACGATAGGAAACCTGGAAGGAGGGTAGGGGTTTCCGATTGGATACTTGGGACGACACTTGAGGTGGAGTGTGAGACACTGCTGCCAGCGGCACAGTCGTGGATTAATGGAACCCTTATATTGACATCTGGAAGATCATGTTACACAGATGGATCAAAGTTAGGGGACAGAGTGAGTCTGGGGGTCTACACTGATAGTAAAAAATATGTTCCAAAATCATGCACCAACGTTATCATTATCATACACGGGAGTTGTTGGAAATATTGTCAACAAGCATGGATGATTTTGTGAACACGCGTTGTTGTTTCATGCACTCACTGTTGTGAACATCATCCGTATTAAATGTGTATGCATACTAGCCTTAAGTTTAAATGACTCTTAAACATTGTATGTGTATAGCCGGCCGTGGTGTAATGTGGTAAGGCGTTTGTAAACAAACAATGGGATTGATGAAACCCTCATCGCAACACAAAATCATTTTCCAATCTTTGAAAAACTGTGCACTAGGGGTTGTCAGAATGTGAACGGCTGTTGACAGTTTTGTTCAACATAATTGTTGTTGGTTTAGAAATATTTGTGGTTGATCTAATAACATCTGCGTGTTGATTCACTTTTATGAACGAATGTGGTCACTTTGTCAACGCCGTGTTTGATTTTTTCTATGGGTGTACAATGAGAACCCAGGTACTGATATCTGTTTTAGACTGCCTGACCATAATACGGTCTTGCAGGCGGAGATCCGGGCGATCACGGAATGCGTGAGGTAGTGTGGTGCTAGCGCGAGGTCGTCGAGTGTGAACAACTTTACAGTAAAATTACTATAAGGACAATAACAACCAGGACGGTAAGGTCACAATCAATCTTGCAGTGTAAGAAGGAGATTAACGCCTTCTCTGAGGATGGCAAAAACCATATCGTTTGGGTAGCAGGCCATAACGGAGTAAGGGGGAATAAAAGTGGAGACCATTTGGCAGTGAAGGCGAGAGAACTGCCGTCGATAAACTTGGTTAACCCGAAGCCTTTCGGGTCGATGCAGTCCGATTTAAGGGAGTGGGCGACAAACGCGCATGTACTACTGTGGAACAGCGAAGCAGTCGGTAGGACGGCGGACGGATGATGACCCGGATTGTGAAAGGACGAGTCTATTACTGAAAGGAAGTAAGAGGGAGGACAGTATAGCTTTTGCTATCATAACGGGATACATAGGACTACCTGCTCACTTTTGCAAAATCGGTGCGTCAAGTAATAACATGTGTAGGGCAAATGGGGAAGATGACGAGGCGTTGGAGCATTTCCTATGCCATTGCCAGGCTTTCGGGGCTAAAAGACATAGGGGAGTGGTCTGGAAAACAATTAAGGATTTTGTAAGTCACATGTAAATCCTAACTTAAAATTTACTTTTTCGAGGTTACTTTGTAGTTTTTAGAGCGCATACCAATCCGATTACTGGGTTAGGTGTCTATCCATAGTGGCATGGGGCGGATTAATATCCTCACCCTCTTTTTAACCTTACCTAACCTAATCTACAATTCATATTTTTTGTGATACTCATTATTTGGTTTTTTTATTTTGTCGTTGGATTTTTTTCTTTTTTCCAGCTGAAATTGACTGATGATGAAGCTTGATTAGCTTCGAAACCCCGGTCTGCATAACCTGCTTTATGCATTAATAGAAATCACATTTTGCCTACAACTTTTTAAAAAATGGGTTTTATTTGGCTTTCTGTTGTAAATAGAAAGAAAAACGAACCCCACTGGTTTCAGCTGGAGAAAAGAAAGATAAATTAAAAAAAAAATGGGCCAAATCGGTCCATGGTTTGATATAGCTGCCATATTAACCGATCTTGGGTCTTGACTTTTTGAGCCACTAGAGGGCGCAATTCTTTTCCAATTGCATCCACATTGGATAAGAATTGCATTCACATTGTATAAGAATTGGATTGCATCGAAATAGGTGTTTCGTTTTGACTTCCAACAACTCTGCCAAGTATGGTTCAAATCTGTTTAGAATCTAATATAGCTCCCATATAAACCGATCTTGGATCTTGACTTCTTCAGCAGCTAGAGGTCGCAATTATTATCCGATTTGGCTGAAATTCCCATGAAATATTTTGTTTTATCTTCCAGCAACTGTGCTGAGTACGGTCCAAATCGGTTCATGGCCTGATATAGCTCTCATATTATAATTCGATCTCGGAGCTTGACTACTTGAGCCGCTAGAGGGCGCAATTCTTATCGGATTTGGCTGAAATTTAGCATGTAGCGTTTTGTTATGACTTTTAACAACTGTGCTAAGTATGGCTTAAATCTGTTTATAACCTGATATATCTCCCATATAAATCGATCTCGGATCTTGACTTCTTGAGACGTTAGGGGTCGCAATTATTATCCGATATGGCTGAAATTCCCATGAAATGTTTTGTTATAACTTCCAACAACTGTGCTGAGTATGGTCCTAATCGATTCATTACCTGATATAGCGGCCATATAAATCGATCTCGGAAATTGATTTCTTGAGCCGCTAGAGGGCGCAATTCTTATCGAATTTGGCTGAAATTTAGCATGTAGTGTTTTGTTATAACTTTTAACAACTGTTTTAAGTATGGCTCAAATCTCTTTATAACTTGATATAAACCGATCTTGGATCTTGACTCCTTGAGCCACTAGAGGGCGCAGTTCTCATACGATTTGGCTGAAATTTTGTATAAAGTGTTTTGTTATAATTTCGAACAACTTTGTCATGTATGGGTTAAATCTGTTTATAACCTGATAAAGCTCCCCTATAAACCGGTCTTGGATTTTGATATCTTATGCCACTAGAGGGCGCAGTTCTTTTCCGATTTTGCTGACATTTTGCATGAAATGTTTCGTCATAACTGGCAATAACTGTGTTAAATATGGTTCAAATCGGTCCATAGCCTGATATAGCTGCCATATAAGGCGATCTGGAATTTTGACTTATTGAGCCACTAGAGGGCGCAATTCTCATACGATGTGGCTGAAATTTTGCATGAAGTGTTTTATTATGATTTTCAACAACTTTGCCAAGTATGGTCTAAATCGGTTAATTACCTCATATAGCTCCCAATTAAACCAATCTCCCGGTTATACTTCTTTAGCCTATAGAGGATGCAATTCTTATCCGATTTTGCTGAAATTATGACTTCCACTTTGGTCTCCAACACCCAGACCAAGTTTATAACAAGGTATGGCTCCAATATCATAGCAATTCCTATCCATTATCCTATGTTTGCCTATAATCCATAATCCGATCCATGATGGAGGGTATATAAGATTCGGCCCGGCCAAACTAAGCAAGCTCTTACTTGTTTTAAAATGGTATAGTTCCTCACAAATGTCGCCAGCATTAGGAGGCGATAACCACAGCTGAAAAATTTCTGTCATAGACGGACATGCTTATCTCTGAGCTATGTTGGCCTCCACCCTTAACAAACAAATTTGCAATTATGCCAAGCAAGCTTAGTAAAAATTTCATAGGTATACCATACCATAAGGTTGTATATAGCCTAGTATGGGTTTGGTTGTAGTTTCCATTAAATATTTTTGCCTCATTGCCTTGACAATAGTTTTCATTTTATTTTCCCATCTAAGGAATTCGTTTCATTTGAACTTTCTTTTCGTTTGTTTCCGTCGAAAGGTGTGCAATATAAGATCATCGAATATTTTTCGTTGTTATTAAATTCTGAACGAATGCAGATAAGCGTGCAACCACTTGACTGTTGCTGCCAGGTGAACACATTCAACATAACTCTCTATCAACGGCAAAGAGCAACGGCAGCAGTAGCAGCATCAAAATTAAAACAATCGCCAAGGATAACCAAGTTGGCTAACGACGAACACATTTTCAACTGTCTGCAGAGAAAAACAAAAACAAAAACCAACGAAAACCTGCTACACTCCACTCACAAGTAAAAACTTCAGAGTTTTTTCCAAGACCACATCACAACAGGTAAGGCTACCATGAATTGGAATACCCACTTGTCCGTACACACCTACACCATAGCAAGCACATGTTGGAGAGGCACCAAGCATCAGCACCAGGACGTCTGCTCGATGCTGGCGCGTGTTGTTTTCTTGTTCGGCTGATTGGATGGTTGTCATGATGCACATCCTGTATTTTGGCTTTTCAGCGGAAAAGGCAGTTATTTCTTTTGGTTTCATCCAGTGCCGTTTGTCAAGTCTTTTTTGATTTTCGTTTTTTTTTTCATACTCATTTTGCTTTCTGGGCTCATGGTCACCTTGACAACTGGCAGAAAGTACTTTTGCAGACTGAGCGTGGGCTGAGGCATGGTATTACGGCAGCCAAGCGATGTTCGTTGTCTGGGCAGGACGCGTGCCTTTGGCATCTGTGATATTATTTTTTTAAATCATTTTTTATTAAAATAATAAATATTTCTTTTTGTCTGCCTCTCGTTGTCTTTGTAGATTTCTCATTTGTCCATGTAAAGGGTGATTTTTTTTCAACCAGAAATGAGCCTCATCGCTGAACAAAATTTGTCAAAATTTGAACACATTTCGAACCGAACACTGATTTTGGTAATAAAATTCAATGATTTGCAAGCGTTGCTCGTTAGTAAGTCTATTCATGATGAAATGTCAAAGCATACTGAGCATCTTTCTCTTTGACACCATGTCTGAAATCCCACGTGATCTGTCAAATACTAATGCATGAAAATCCTAACCTCAAAAAAATCACCCTTTATTATGCAAACAAACAAAAAAACCTGGGAAAAGTCATGCAAAGCGCTGGCACTGCCCACGAATTCCAAGGATGGACACCCAAATATGTCTTTGTCTCTACGAAATTTTCTTATAAAATTCCAATAATATTTCATGAAATATTTTCCTTTTGTATGAACTTAATTATAGAATGCACACGACAGAGTTGTGGCTATATAAGGGTGTGCCGAGAAAACACACGTGTAAATCAATGTAAATATTAAGCTGAGATTTGACACAAAACCAATTTTTTAAAGGGAACACATCAAACTATGCTTGTATATGGCCCCCATAAAGGCCGATATCACTATATAAGGTCTTGAGCAGATAAAATACGCATTTATGACCAGATTTCACTGATATTTATATACTCTGGATGCACTTCACCAATTTTGTTATTCAAAACAGCATAAATGTTTGCTAAAACAGCAGTTTTTGTCTGCTGAAAATGGGAAAGCAGACATTACTGTTGTTTCAGCAAACATAGGGATACTGTATTAGCAAACATTTCTTACTGCTATTTCTGCTGTATTGAGTACACAAGTAGCAGCCATTTTCATCAAACAACAGACTTTTCAGCAGTAAGCCTGCTACTCTGAAATTGCTGTAATAGCAGAACTACTGTTACAATAGCAGCAAAATTAACAACTGATATTCACCAGACATTATTTGCTATTTTCAGCAATTTTTTTCTATGAGTGTGCCTATCCAGATGTGACTATATATGTTAACATCAAAGATGTTTGCTGGGATGTCAGCCAAACAAAAAATTCTTTATATTGGATTTCGATACCAAAAAATTGCTGATTCTATTGATTAATTCATTGACCGCTGTCAGTCAACATTGTCCGCCTGCAACAACAAACAGTGAACCATCATGATTTGTAAGCAACAATATGAAATGGTAATGGTAATGAAATGTAAGCATTTCTACAGCTAACGCAAGGGTCAACAATCCGTATCCACCAGTACCGCAGATCAACAGCAAACACAGCAAAGCGGGTAACCTGACACCTCATGACGACAACAATAACAAAATCGTCAATCAGCAAGAAACCAATAGCAGCACCAGCAACAGCACCAACCAACAGCAGCAGCGCCAACAGCAGCACCAACCAACTTCAACCTAAGTTTAAGATTTTTGATTCAGTTCTGTAAAAGCACTCAAATTAATAAAAACAGAAATGTAGTAACTGTTAACTGGCGCCCAACAATCCATCAACGCACCCGGAGGCTGTGACCAAGGACCAAAAAAACACCCTAGAAGACCACAGAGGCTGTAGCTACAACTACCGGCTCAACACACGTCAACAAGTAAGCGGACGATTCTCCAAGTAGATTTAACGAAAGGACAACGAAATCGCCTCTATGGACGTATGGAAAATCTTTATAGGGATACATTTGTAAGTAGGCAGTGAACACAAAAAAAAATTTTGTGAATCGTAGATTTAATAATTAAGAAGAATTTAAGTACAAAAGTGAAAAAAATGTGAAAACTCTGGTAGAGAAAAAATTTTGGTGAATAATTAAAGAATTTAAAAATTGTAACTTCAGGAAATAGAAAAATCAATAGAATTAAGAAAAGTTGGAAAAAGTTAGATTTAATAATTAAGAAGAATTTAAGTACGAAAGTGAAAAAAATGTGAAAACTCTGGTAGAGAAAAAAATTTTGGTGAATAATTAAAGAATTTAAAAATTGTAACTTCAGGAAATAGAAAAATCAATAGAATTAAGAAAAGTTGGAAAAAGTTAGATTTAATAATTAAGAAGAATTTAAGTACGAAAGTGAAAAAAACGTGAAAACTCTGGTAGATAAAAAAAAAAAAAAAAAAAAAAAAAAAAAAAAAAAAAAAAAAAAAAATAATAGGCAGGTTGTAATAAATAATCTGTCTCTAAAAAAAATAGATGAACTCACAGAAAATACCAACAAAATTATAAAAATTGTAAAAACCAATGAAAATTTTATAACCATGCTCAAAATGAAAATTGACCTTTTAAAGGAAGAAATTGTTAATGTAAATTATGCCATTCACTGGGCAAAGTCCGGCATAATAAATTCATTTGTATTGTCGAACACTGAAGTGAATATTGCAAAAGAGCTTTTCGAGAAAGATTCAATTCCCTTTGTAAACATAGAAGAAATATTCGAATTCTCTGAAGTAAAAATTGCATCAAATGAAAAATCACTTATTTATATCGTCAATGTACCGACTACGAATTTAGATTCCTGCAGTAAACTCTTGATTAAACCCACTAAGAGTGGGGATCTTATTAATAAAATTGATTATAATGAAATACTAGTTTGTAAAAATGAATCCTATGGGATCCTTAAACCATGTAAATCTTTCAATAATCTGACTGTTTGTAATTTAAATAATGTCAAAAGAATAGAAAAAGAAAATTGTTTGTTAAATCTTTTAAAAAGCGTAGAAGCAAACTGTACTTTATTGAGACATAGCACCACCCCTACAGTAGAGGAAGTCTTGCCTGGGATGATTCTACTAAATCAATTCGATGGTACCATTCTCATCAACGACGAGCAGTACAATCTTACGGGAACCTTCATAATCAAGTTTCAAAACGCTTCCATAACAATTGACAACGAGACATACAACTATTTCCAAACAACGTATGCCGAACCATTACCTGCAATCCTACAACCTAGATCTCCTGGATCAAAAATAGAAGAAGTAACCACTTTGGAATTTGTAAAAAGGATCCATCTAAACAATACAAAAGCGATAGAACTGTTGAACATTAAAAACAAATGGAGTGCGGCCGTGCATTTACTCACAATAGCTGCAGCTCTCATTCTGGTATTGTTCTTGATAAGAAGAAAGCAGCGCCCATTGATTGAAACCGTTAATCTAGCACCTCCCAATCAACTATCAGTTCCGACATCGAATTCAACAAACTTTCCAAGAGACGTACCAAGATTATCTCAGATACCTTACTTCTAACGGTATTACGATCGAGGACGCTCGTAACTAAGAGGGGAGGTGTTAACATCAAAGATGTTTGCTGGGATGTCAGCCAAACAAAAAATTCTTTATATTGGATTTCGATACCAAAAAATTGCTGATTCTATTGATTAATTCATTGACCGCTGTCAGTCAACATTGTCCGCCTGCAACAACAAACAGTGAACCATCATGATTTGTAAGCAACAATATGAAATGGTAATGGTAATGAAATGTAAGCATTTCTACAGCTAACGCAAGGGTCAACAATCCGTATCCACCAGTACCGCAGATCAACAGCAAACACAGCAAAGCGGGTAACCTGACACCTCATGACGACAACAATAACAAAATCGTCAATCAGCAAGAAACCAATAGCAGCACCAGCAACAGCACCAACCAACAGCAGCAGCGCCAACAGCAGCACCAACCAACTTCAACCTAAGTTTAAGATTTTTGATTCAGTTCTGTAAAAGCACTCAAATTAATAAAAACAGAAATGTAGTAACTGTTAACTTATATAGGTACAGCTGTCATGAAGACCAACTTCTGACTTAAGATCTATCTATTATATATTCCTCATCATGCGTATAAAATTTTCCACCCCTACGAGCTAGGTGTATTTTTTATACCCACCACCATAAGATAGGGGGTATATTCATTTAGTAATTCCGTTTGCAACACATCGAATTATAAATTTCCGACCCTACAAGGTATATATATTTCGGATCGTCGTAAAACTCTAAGACGATTTGTGTGTGTCTGCCCGTCTGTCCGTCCGTCTGTTGTAATCACTCTTAAGTCTTCAAAAATAGAGATATTGAGCTGAAATTCGGCACAGATACGTCTTTTTGATGCACGTTAGTTAGGTTCTTGACCATCGGACCATATTTGGATTTAGTTGCTTTATAGACCGATTTTCCGATAAAGGGTCTAATGCCCATAAAACCTTTATTTTTCATCCGATTTTGTTGAAATTTGAAGCAGTGAATAGATTTAGGCCTACCAACAACTGACCCTAATATGGTTCAGATCGGACTATATTTGGATATAGCTACCCTATCGACCGATATCCCGATAAAGGGTCTGAAGACCATAAAAGTTTTATTTATTACCCGATTTCGCTGCAATTGAAAACGGATGGTTATTTTAAGCCTTCCGACATTTGACCCAAATATGGTACAGATCCGACTATATTTAGATATAGCTACCATATAGACCGATCAGCCGATAAAGCGTCTGAGAGCCATAAAAGCTTTATTTTTTATCCGATTTCGCTGAAATTTAAAATAGTGAGTTAGTTTGAGCCTACCAACGTCTGACCTTAATATGGATTAGATTGGTCCATATTTCGATGTAGCCGCCATATAGACCGATCTCCCGATAAAGGGTCTGAAGGCCATATAAGCTTTATTTATTACCCGATTATGCTGAAATTGAAAACAGAGGGTTATTTTAAGCCTCCCGACATCTGACCTAAATATGGATTATGTCGGACTGTATTCAGATATAGCTGCCATATAGACCGATCTCCCGATAAAGAGTCTGAAGTCCATAAAGTCTTTATTTATTACCCGATTTCGCTGAAATTTTAAATATTGAGTTACTTTAAGCCTCCCGACATCTGACCTAAATATGGTTCAGATCGGACTGTATTTAGATATAGCCGCTATATAGACCGATCTCCCGATAAAGGGTCTGAGGACAATAAAAACTTTATTTTTTATCCGATTTCGCTGAAATTTGGAATAGTACGCAGTTTTAAGCCTTCCAACATCTGACCCAATTGTGGTACAGATCCGACTATATTTAGATATAGCTGTCATATAGACCGATCTGCCTATAAAGGGTCTGAAGCCAATAAAAGCTCTATTTTTTACCCGATTTCCCTGAAATTTGAAACAGTGAGTAGGTTAAGACCTCCCAACATCCGACCTAAAGATGATTCTGATCGGACTATATTTAGATATAGCTGCCATATAGACCAGTCTGCCGAAAAGGGGACAGAAGCCCATAAAAGCTTTATTTATTATCCGATTTCGCTGAAATTTGAAACAGTGACTTTTTCTGTGCCTCACGATATCCGACCTTAATATGGTTCAGATCGGTTTATAATTGGATATATCTGCCAAAAAGACCAATATTTTGTTCTACAAAATTTAACAGTGACATATATTGGGTTGGCCAAAAAGTAATTGCGGATTTTTCATATAGTCGGCGTTGACAAATTTTTTCACAGCTTGTGACTCTGTAATTGCATTCTTTCTTCTGTCAGTTATCAGCTGTTACTTTCAGCTTGCTTTAGAAAAAAAAGTGTTAAAAAAGTATATTTGATTAAAGTTTATTCTAAGTTTTTATAGAAATGCATTTACTTTCTTTTAAAAAATCCGCAATTACTTTTTGGGCAACCCAATATATTAGACCACTCAATGTCCGTGCCGAATTTGGGTGTTTAAGTTATCCAATTTTCACCGGATTGTGACGAAATAGGGTTTACATATATACCCAAGGTGGTGGGTATGCAAAGTTCGGCCAGGCCGGACTTAATGCCATTTTACTTGTTTTTGTTCATAAATATTCTCTATAAAAAATTAAGCATTAAGTCGGCACAACCCAATACATTCTTTCTCCCTTGTTTACATAAGTAAGTGCCATAGCTCTTATGCAAAGGATTCTTTAACTTTAAAAGATGGATTTTGCCTTTTGAGTCAATATCGTTGTTTTCCTTTGTGGTGTCTTTTTCATGCCTCCCTCTACTTCCCTTGAAGCGGAACGAGGGAAAACCGTAAACGAGTTGACCTGACCATAACTTAATTGCACATTTGTCACAAAGAAACCAATGATACTTCGCCAAAAGTTGATATTTTCTTTAATTAAATGATGGATGATTTGGTTTTTGTCGTGTTAGTTACCCTCATTGGTCAAATGGATGGAGGAGGATTGTTTGGAATAAGGGGTATAGTCAAACGAATAATAGCATCCGCATTGAACATGTGATAAAGGTTGGGCAAAGAAAAATATAAAAGTTGAAGGGGGCATTGGCGTAGAAACGAAGTGGTTACAATAGTACTGTGGTTTTTTTCCAAAAGGGGAATAAGAAGTTCTTAAAATTTCGGGCGGCTTCACTCATAGAAAAAAGCATGCTGTTAGAAGCAAACACTGTCTGCTGGCCGTTAGTAGTTAATTTTACTGCTATTACAGCAGTAGATCTGCTGTTATAGCTAAACATTTGCAATTTCGGAACAGCTGTATAATTGCTGAAAATCTTTTGTTTGCCGAAAATAACTGCTGCTTAATTTATGATGGGGTTCTTGGGGTAAAATAAAATAAAATGAAAGAAATTGCTAGCAAAAAATGCCAAATATAATCGAAACGCATGCTCAGTAGCAACAGGCCAACATAAATAATTGGTCAATATTCCACAGATCACTCATTCGAGTGATGAAATATAGCAATAAAAAGGGGTTTCAAACAACAACACCCAATGAAGAATGAAAATAAAAAGAGGGTCTTCAAATAACAACATCCAACAGCAGGGGATAGAAAGCAAGGGAAAACTATGTTGTTGTTGCATTGCACACAAATGCTGTTTTGTACTAATTGTCAGCAACGAACAAATAATGTTGTGGTACGTAGCCCAAAAGTGGGAAAAATTTTATCACAGGCAGATTTAAGGAAGTTTCATGAATGAGATATTTCCTAGTACGGAAACGGAGATATGGATGGGTCTGCAGCAATAAAACAAAATTTAGGAAGTTGCACGACAGAGATGCTAACCACTAGGCTAATGGAAATGTGTGTCTCAGTGTTAAAGCAAATCTGCCCACGAACATTCCATAAAGGAATAGGGGCAATTTTTATTCCATATGAAACAGCTATAAGTAGCATAGACAATTACGAGTATATTAGCAGTGAAATTAAATTAACGAGCGACTTTAGCCACCCACCAATGAATGCGATATCATGTGTACAAGGAATCTGTTGATCAGGTAATTCCTTCTAATAGACAAAGATACTCGTTAATCTTCTTATATACAACAAGTAAGAAGGCGTTAAGTTCGGCCGGGCCGAACTTTGGATACCCACCACCTCGGGTATATATGTGAACCACATTTCGTCAAAATCCAGTGAAAAATGCATACCTTAAGCCCCATAGCAGCTTTATAGATATCATCCGATTTAGACCAAATGCTTATAACTACAAGTCATTGTTCAACCGAGAGATCGGTCTATATGGCAGCTATATCCAAATCTGGACCGATCTGAGCCAAATTGAAGACAAATATCGAAGGGCCCAACACAAGTCATTGTCCCAAATTTCGGCGACATCGGACAATAAATGCGCTTTTTATGAGCCCAAAACCTTAAACCGAGATATCGGTCTATATGGCAGCTATATCCAAATCTGAACCGATCAGGACCAAATAGGAGAAAGATATCGAAGGGCCTAAGGCAAATCACTGTCCCAAATTTCAGCAAAATCGGATAATAAATGTGGCTTTTATGGGCCTAAGACCATAAATCGGAGGATCGGTCTATATGGCAGCTATATCCAAATTTGGACCGATCTAGGCCAAATTGACGAAGAATGTCAAAGGGCTCAACGCAACTCACTGTCCCAAATTTCAGCAAAATCGGATAATAAATGTGGCTTTTATGGGCGTAAGACCATAAATCGGAGGATCGGTCTATATGGCAGCTATAGCCAAATTTAGACCGATCTGGGCCAAATTGACGAGGGATGTCGAAGGGCTCAACGCAACTCACTGTCCCAAATTTCAGCAAAATCGGATAAAAAATGTAGCTTTTATGGGCCTAAGACCATAAATCGGAGGATCGGTCTATATGGCAGCTATATCCAAATTTGGACCGATCTGGACCAAATTGACGAAGTATATCGAAAGGCTCAACGCAACTCACTGTCCCAAATTTCAGCAAAATCGGATAAAAAATGTGGCTTTTATGGGCCTAAGACCATAAATCGGAAGATCGGCCTATATGGCAGCTATATCCAAATCTTAACCGATCTGGGCCAAATTGACGAAGGATGCCGAAGGGCTCAACTCACTGTGCCAAATTTCATCCAAATCGGATATAAAATGTGGCTTTTATGGGCCTAAGACCCTAAATCTGAGGATCGGTCTATATGGCAGCTATATCCAAATTTGGACCGATCTGATCCAAATTGACGAAAGATGTCGAAGGGCCCAACGCAACTCACTGTCCCAAATTTCAGCAAAATCGGATAATAAATGTGGCTTTTATGGGCCTAAGACCCTAAATCGGCGGATCGGTCTATATGGGGGCTATATCAAGATATAGTCCGATATAGCCCATCTTCGAACTTAACCTGCTTATGGACAAAAAAAGAATCTGTGCAAAATTTCAGCTAAATATCTCAATTTTTAAAGACTGTAGCGTGATTTCAACAGACAGACGGACAGACGGACAGACGGACGGACATGTCTAGATCGTCTTAGATTTTCACGCTGATCAAGAATATATATACTTTATAGGGTCGGAAATGGATATTTCGATGTGTTGCAAACGGAATGACAAAATGAATATACCCCCATCCTTCGGTGGTGGGTATAAAAATCAATTTGTGTTTGTTTGTATGTTCGTGTGTTCCTTATAGACTCAGAAACGGCTGAACCGATTTTCTTGAAATTTTCACAGATGGTGTATAATGATCCCGTGGTAAAAATAGGGTACTACGTTTTTTGATATCTGAAGGGGGGTGCGGACCCTCCCCCTTACCCAAATTTTCAGAAACGCCAGATCTCGGAGATGGGTGGTGCGATTTAAGCGAAATTTTGTGTGCACTCATATAGTACACTAAAAGTAAAAATTTGGTTTCCAAATTTCGGATGGGGTACCTAGGGGGGCCGCCCCACCCTAAAAGCTACCAAACATACATTCAGACCAATTACGACAATATGGGACTCAAATGAAAGGTATTTAGGATAAGGAAACGTATCTGATATCCAATTGTCGAACCAAGTGCTAGGGGAACCACCCCAACCCCCAAAACACCCCTAAATCGGACATATTTACCGTTCATGGCAATATGGGACCCAAATGAAAGGTATTTGCGACTAGAATACGAATCTGATATCCAAAGGTGGGACCACGTTTCTGGGGTCCACCTCTTCCCCAAACAAGACTTATTTACTGACCATGGGAATATGTGTCTTAAATAAAAGGTATTTGAGTGTAGAATTAGAATCTGATATCCAAATATGGGACCAAGTGTTTTGGGGGCCGCCTCTCCCCAAAAAACATCCCCCAAAGGGGACAAATTTATGACCATAGCCATATTGGGCTCAAATGAAAGGTCTTTGCACGAGTAATGCACAAATCTGATATCAGTATTTGGGGAAAGTGTCTATGGGGCCAACCCACTCTCCCAACACCACCCAAATTTAAGTAAGTATTTGCTGACTTTTGCAATATGGGGCTCAAATAAGAGGGTTTTTAGAGTGGAACATGAATCCCATATATATTTCAAGGCAAACTCACTGAGTGGCCGCCCATGCCTCAAAACACCCCCCAAGCTGGTCATGTTTGCCAAATTTTGGCAATATCGGACAATAAATGCGCCTTTGTGGGCCCAAAACGTTAAAACGAGTGATAGGTCTATATGGCAGCTATATTCAATTATGGACCGCTCTGTGCCATATTGCAGAAAGATATCGAGGGGCCTAACTTAACTCACTGTCCCAAATTTCGGCGACATCGGACAATAAATGCGTCTTTTATGGGCCCAAAGCCTTAAATCGATAGATCGGTCTATATGGCAGCTATATCCAAATCTGGATCGATCTGGACCAAATTAAAGAAGGATGACGAAGGCCTAACACAACTCATTGTCCCAAATTTGAGCAAAATCGGATAATAAATGTGGCTTTTATGGGCCTAATACCTTAAATCAGCGGATCGGTCTACATGGCAGCTATATCCAAATCTGGACCGATCTGAGCCAAATTGTCCAGGGATTTCCAGAGGCTTAATTTAACTCACTATCCTAAATTTCAGCAAAATTGAATAACAAATGTGGCTTTTATGGGCCTAAGACCCTTTATCGGACGGATTTGACTTCGTGAGCACGTTTTACACCCTACACCAACAGTGTGGTACAAGGTATTATAAGTTTGTGCATATGTTTGCAACACTAAGAAGGAGAAGAGCTAGGCCCATAAGTATACCGATCGACTCAGAATCATTTTCTGATTCGATTTAGCCATGACCGTCTGTGCGTCCTTGTATTTTTGTAATCAAAGATCGGGTCATATTTATTGTCCAATCATCACAAAATTTTTCACATATAACTTTTTTGCCCAAGGACAAACGCTACTGATTTAGGTAAAAATCGGTTCAGATTTAGATAAAGCTCCCATATATATGTACTGCCCGATTTTTACTTAAATGGCCGTAGAAGCTACAATTTTTGATCGATCTGCACAAAAATTCGCAAGGACTGTTTTATTACTGATTCCAACATATCTGCAAGATTTCATCAAAATCGGTTCAGATTTGGATATAGCTCCCATATATATATTTCGCCCGATTTGCACTTAAAAGGCTGAAGTAGCTACAATTTTCGACCAATCTGCACAAAATTTGGCACGGACTGTTTTATTACTGATCCCAACATATCTGCAAGATTTCATCAAAATCGGTTCTGATTTGGATATAGCTCCCATATATATGTATCGCCAGATTTGCACTTTAATGGCCGTAGTAGCTACAATTTTCAACCGATCTGCACAAAATATAGCAAGGACTGTTCTATTACTGATCATAACATATAAGCGATATTTCATCAAAATCGGTTCAGATTTGGATATAGCTCCCATATATATGCATCGCCCGATTTGCACTTAAATGACCGAAGTAGCTACAATTTTCGACCGATCTGCACAAAATTTGGCACGGACTGTTTTATTACAGATCCCAACATATCGTCAAGATTTCATCAAAATCGGTTCTGATTTGTATATAGCTCCCATATATATGTATCGCCCGATTTGCACTTTAATGGCCGTAGTAGCTACAATTTTCGACCGATCTGCACCAAATTTGGCACAGATTGTTTTGCTACTGACCTTAACATATCTTCGAGATTTCACTAAAATCGGTTCAGATTTGGATATAGCTCCCATGGATATGTATCGCCCGATTTACACTTATAAGGCTGTAATAAACACAATTTGTAACCGATTTACACAAAATTTGGCACGGATTGTTTTGTTGCTGATCTTAACATATCTGCGAGATTTCATCAAAATCGGCTCAAATTTGGATGTAGCACCCATACATATTTGTCGCCGGATTTTGCACTTATATGGCCATAGTAAAAACAATTGCCTGAATTTATAATTGTAGGGTAATGTGCCTGAATTTATAATAGTAGGGTAGGTGTAGGGTATGATATAGTCGGCTCCGCTCGACTTTTGCCTTTCCTTACTGGTTTGTAATGTAATATAGATTTCCATATATATACCAATACCGGTACGCTGTGCAATTCCCATGTAGTGGAGATTTTTTTTAGTAATTTGCTATTGTTTTATTTACCCTGTTTCCTAGAAAGCTAAGACATAAAAGCAACCTTCAAAAGTATGGCATAATTGACCAGAGAAACATGCTCTAGAATATAAATTTGAAGCATTCAAAGAATTGGCCTTGCAAATCGATTTTCCAATGTGGCTGTATCCCAATCAAAATAATTTACTCTACAGCGAAGCTATACGGATATTCCTCTGTGTATGGTTCAACATTGATTCATTTCATCGGTTCATTCATTTCGACCACCAATGAAATGTTTATTTTTCATTATACTGGCATAAAAGCTAAGCTCGCATTTGTAGTAGGTAATCTGCACATAGTTAGGCCCACTTAAATAATTTGAACAAAACACCCAACGCCCGTACCCATCAAATGGGTGAATTCATTTCAAATAGCACCAAACAGAAACAGCGTGTAGAGAGAGAGAGAGAAAAAAAGGGGGCAAATGATGAGGAGTAAAAGCACAAATAGATTTATGCGTCTAATCAGTCAAAATTTATGACACAACACAATATCAACCAAGCACACAAACACACACACACACGCGGTTATTAGCAGCAAGCGAATGGCCTTAATTGAGCCTTGAAGCCTAAATACAACATCAACAACACAGCAAGGACATTATCATCATCAAGCAAAACACACTCATACACTCACACTCAATCACACACCAACACATGCACGTATGAATGGATGAGTTTCAAAGTGGTATATTTGAGTTGGCCTAAGTGGAAAGTATCTGCCTTAATTAGTTTAAGTCCTGGGAAAAACCAAAGACCATTGTCTTGTTTCGAAAGAAGGAAATCTGTGGTCGTCAAGCATAAGGGTTCCTCCCCCAATATTAACACCCAAAGATTTGTCATAATTTTAAAGAGTTTCGTTTTGGGTTCCCTCTCGTATCATTTGTTAGAAAATCTCAATAAGACTCGAAAAAAAATCAGCCGTCCATTCCTTTAAGCCTTTACGAAGCACCAACAAAAATTTCTAAAACAAAACACAACTCACAACAAGGTTCACATAGAGTAATTTTTCAAATCTTTGCTTACGCTTTTTATCACACTGAGCTAGCTAGCTATGTATTCCAAGTCATTTATCTAAAACGAGGACAGGCAGTTGACAGTCTTTGGTTGTTTTTGCTGTGTTTTTTTTTGCCCTTCTTCCTATGACTCGCTGTTGATGTACATGGCCTTTCTTCATTGGGAATAGTACATGATATCTACATACAATGGAAGATTGTTTGAAGGCTAACAGCAAAAATTTCTTAGCTTAAGTGAATAAATCCTTAAGTGAATAAAAGCCATACCAGGTTATAGACTCGTTGGGTTTTGATATTTGAAGTAATGCAAAAAAATTCAAATTTTGCCCATAAATATTCCACAAAGGAACAGGGGCAAACTTCTTACATATCAATGAGTGCAGTCCGATTCAAGTTTAAGCTCAATGATAAGGGGCCTTCTTTTTAAAGCCGATTCCGAAAGGCGTGCCGCAGTGCGACACCTCTTTGGGGAGAAGTTTTTACATGGAAAAGTACCTCACAAATGTTGCCAGCATTAGGAGGGGAAAACCACCACTGAAAATTTTTTCTGATGCCCTCGCCAGGATTCGAACCCAGGCGTTCAGCGTCATAGGCGGACATGCTAAGCTTTGCGCTACGGTGGCCTCTAGCTACAATAAATACCGATCTTCCCAAATAAAGTTCTTGGAACAATAATAGCACGTTTATAACTCTACATCGCTGAAATTTGATGCAATGGGCTGAATTAGGCTCTTCGACATTCGTGTTCAAAATGGGTCAGATAGGTGTCTATTTGGATATAGCTGGCATATACATACATATACCGACCTTCCGATTTAAGTTCTTAGGCCCATAAAGGTTTCATTTTTTAACTGATGAATTTGGTACAATGAGCTATGCTAGATCCTTACTGAATATGGTGAAGATCGATGATGCCTTTTACTTGTTTCTCATCTCAAGTGATGGTATAGGCAGCTGTGATCGCTGAAGACTGCTTTCCAATCGCTCTCATCGAGTCTGGGGTCAAAGTGAATGCGACGTATTATCGCGAAAACATTTCGGAAGCTGCTTTGGTGTCGTTAGCCCGCAAATATTTCGGCTGTAGACAAGGACGTACTAACTTGACTCGGCAGCGTCACATAGCGTCACGTGGAATAAACCAATCCAACCATTGGTTTACACGTGATATGAGCAGCTACTTTCCATTTTCGACTATTCTACCACCTTGCGCTTAGAAAAGATAACTTTGATAGGTGATTAATATGGGGTACTGGTATGATGAAAGACTTCGACCACGGTGTTTGGCAAGATCGTAAAACAGGCCGGAGGCGAAATCACGAGAGCGTTGAGATCCACACTGCAGTCTGGTTTGGAAGCTATACTGAATATGCAGCCTATTGAGGTCTATATTCGGAACTGTATCGCCAAGGAAGTGCATAGGCTGTGAGATCTTTAGGTTGAAGGAGAACTGGATAGATTACATATCCTTTCGGGATACTATTGATGAGGAAGGTTGATCCAGGAAGGTCTCAGACTACCTGGCAATGAGACAAATGCGTGATAAGAACTTCAGAGGTCGCTTTCCCTAAAGAGAGGCTTGGGGGACGAATGCTGTATATTCAATGATGACTCCAAAATGAAGTCAGGGATTTGATTGAGAGTCTTTTCTGATGCACCTGCCATAGACAATTCGCTGTGATTGACGGACAAGTATACGGCCTTTAATGCGGACATCTGTGCCATTACAACAGCCGCAGTTGAAGTCCTGAAATGGAATTTGACGCCCCCCGAGACTCTGGATTTATGTGAAGGCATTAGATTCAAGGATAATTAGGACGAAGTGCCTTTCGAAATTTTAACAATCCCTGAATAAACTCTGTGCTCATGATCATAAAAATTCGGTTTCAGGATATGTGAAGGAGGACCAATGTACCAGAAGTGCTTATCCATTTGGAGTAAACCAGTCACTGATCCTGCATGCATAAATTTTTTCGAGCTACTACACATAGTAGATGGATGGCTAGTTCGGAGTCGGTAGCAAAATGGGAATCTGAACATAGATGATGACGCCCCAGGACTCTTTGACGTCCAGTCGAACGAAGAAGGACAAATTATTTGCTGCATTTGATAAAAGGTCACTGAGCTTTCTGGAGGAGAATGAGGAATAGCCGATTGAGGATTGTGTTTTGTTCGTGTTCATGTTCGGGGCACAAGCATTCCATTTTGGGGAGGAGGGTTTTCTCTGATCTGGGTAATATTTTCACAGGTATTTCTCAACTACCCACGGAGACAGGAAGGGATGATTCCGATAGGGTACGCGATGGGATGCCACAAGCGAGTTTGGGTGCGCAGAGGCGTAGTACAGGTTGGTACACACTTAGTGAACATTGAGGTGGGCTTGGGCCGGTGCTTCTTCTGGGGTTACACTAAGACAATCATCTTCAACATAATCTAATAATAATGTAATAAGTATATCAGTAAGGTTTACTCATCTGAAGAGCTCTGTCATAGTCAATTCAATGTAGTAGAATATTAAGATACATCCCAATATAAATTTTTAGCCAAGAGTATTTCATAATCAGCACCCATCAATTTTTGCTTCTCCTTACTTGTTTCAATTATATTTAAATTTGCAGCTTCTCCTTTAAAAAAAGCTATCTTACACTGTGCTGGTGTACACAGTGACAAAGTGACAAAACTCTTGATGGACTCTCTCGCTGGTAATTTGTCTATTTCTTGAAGTAACATTTTTTGCAGAAGCATTTTTGGTTGAAGCTGTTGTGATTTCTTTTGTTTTTTTGTTATTTTTTGCTTTTGTTGTGGTGGATCATCACAGAGCATTTTTTATGCTTCAAAAAGATGGCGAAAAAATAAAATTCGTTGCTTTGTATATTCGGTATGACAACGAAAGTACATTTTCCATTTTACTATATTCACTGAAATTGAGGCTGAAGCGGATGCGGCTTCTGCGAATGCCATAGATGCTGTAGTAGAACATTTTCGTTGTAATACAAATCAAAGCAAAAACAATGTCAATGCAGGGGAAACGAAATAAAACGAAAATATTTGTTTAAATAAAACATATTCTGCCATTATTTTAACCAACCATTTGGAAAAACAGTCAAGCATTCAACAACAACAACAGCAAGAACGGCACTACAACATCTCGCATAGAAGATACAACAATCACAAAAAAGGACTCTCAAACACACTCACACATACTCATACACCATGAATTTCGAATTTATAGTGCACTTTCGTGTATCGCATTATTCTTGTTTAACGTTCAGATGGCAGTGCCTGCCAACTGTATTCGGTGATGGAGGACTCACCGAGTGAGTAAATGCAGAGGAAAAACGACCAAAAAAAAAACCATGAAAACTCTTAGAGCACGAAACAAATTTCAAGATTTCACATTCCGCTGGCCATTGACACACTCACAAACAAATGCTGAAAATGGCCATAAGCCAAATCAGCTCGAATTCTACCCATTACTTTGCAGGAAACGAAAATGCACAACATGACATTGATGGGCAGTATTGTCTTGGCAGAACTATACCTCTAAAAAGAAGAAAACTTAAAATGAAAACAAAAGGCTAACAATTATATAGGGGTCAAATTAGGGTGGGCTGTATTTTATGTATCGTGTATCAAGTAAGTTACCCTATATCATGTAACCTATACCAAGTAAGTTTATAAGTAAGCAACTAAGTAAGATAGTAAGTAAGTCAGTAAGTAAGTTAGTAAGTTAGTGAGTGGGTAAGTGGGTAGGTAAGTCAGTAAGTAAGCAAGTAGGTTGGGTAAGAGTGGTAGCTCTTTAGAGACTTACTTAGACACTTTTTCAGTCCATAGTGATACCACAGTATCGACAGACATCTAGTGGGAATCGAACCCACGACCCCCGCTCTGGCAATCCGAGAACACTACCAATTCGGTTACCGGGTCACCTAGGTAAGTAAGTAAGTTAGTAAGGCCGAAACTGTCTTGAAGATGGCACATGGCTGGGCTACACTGAGGTGACTGAATTTAAGCCAAGCACAAGCACACTACCAACTCGGCTACCGGGATGCCTAGGTAAGTAACTAGTTTGTTTGTCAGAAAGTAACCCCGAAAGGGTTTTGAAGATAGCATATGGCTGGGCTATACTTATATATCTGAATTTAAACCTAGAGAAGACTAAGATAGACGAAAGCGAGCCATTTTGAGGCACCATAATACCTCAACGGAACGATTTCGATTTCCGACAAGGCCAAATACCTGGGAGTGATCTTGGATAGGAAATCGAACTGGAAGCTCTACATACAGGAACGTACTGAAAAGGCTCAGAAAAAAAAAACTAATAAAAACAAGTTATGGTTCATTTCGGACCATAGTTGAACTGAATATTGGAGACTATAGTAGAAGTCATTGTGTAAAATTTCAGCCAAATCTAGTAAGAATTGCCCATTTTAGGGGCTGAGGAAGTAAAATAGGGAGATCGGTTTATAGGGGAGCTGTATTAGGCTATAAACCGATGTATGCCAAACTCGACACGTATGTTAAAGGTCATGAGAGAAGCCGTTGTACAAAATTTCAGCCAAATCGGAGAATACTTGCGACCTCTAAAGGCTCAAGAAGTCAAGATCCCAGATCGGTTTATATGGCAGCTATATCAAGTTATGGACCGATTTGAACTATTCTTGACGCAGTTGTTGAAAGTCATAACAAAACACGTCATGCAATATTTCAGCCAAATCGGATAGGAATTGCTCCCTGCAGAGGCTCAAGAAGCCAAGATCCCAGATCGGTTTATAAGGCAGCTATACCAAGTTATGGACCGATTTGAACCATACTTAGCGCAGTTGTTGGAAGTCATAACAAACCATGTCATACAATATTTCACCCTAATCGGATAGGAATTGCTCCTTCTAGAGGCTCAAGAAGTCAAAACCGCAGATCGGTTTATATGGCAGCTATATCAAGTTATGTACCGATTTGAACTATTCTTAGCACAGTTCTTGAAAGTCATAGCAAAACACCTAATGCAAAATTTCAGCCAAATCGGATGAGAATTGCGCCCTCTATTGGCTCAAGAAGTCAAGACCCCAGATCGATTTATATGGCAGCTATATCAGGTTATCGACCAATTTCGGCCATACTCAGCACAGTTGTTGGAAGTGATAATAAAACACCTCATGCAAAATTTCAACGAAATCGCATAGGAATTGCGCACTCTAGACGCTCAAGAAGTCAAAACCCTAGATTGGATTATATGACAGCTATATCAGGTTATGGACCGATTTCAACCGTACTCATCACAGTTGTTTGATCAAGATCCCAGATCGGTTTATATGGCAGCTATATCAGGTTATGGACCGATTTCAACCATACTCACCACAGTTGTTGGAAGTCATAATAAAACACTTCGTGCAAAATTTCAGCCAAATCGGATAGGAATTGCAAAACTTCAAGCGACTTCTTCGAAAGTTAGCGTGCTTTCGACAGACGGACGGGCGGACATGGCATAAAATGTCATGACGATCAAGAATATATATACTTTATGGGGTCTTAGACGAATATTTCGAGGAGTTGCAAACAAAATGACAAAATTAGTATACCCCCATCCGATGGGAGAGTTGATAAAAGATAGGTGCAGGTCAAACCATAGCGGGTTAATCGAGGCGACGTTGGTAAACCTGGATGGATTGGAAGAGGTTTCAGATCGAATACCTGAGTGCAAGACACTATTACCACTGCCTTGGATTGACGAGACTCTCGAATAGATTTAAGCTAGAGGACAGAAAATATCTGGGAGACTGTGTTCTGTTTTAGACTGCCTGACCGTGACAAGGTTATGCAGGAAGATAATAGAATGCGGGAGGTGGAACGGGCTTAACCCTAGGATGTCGAGGAAAGTAATTCGGTCATTAGGGCTATAAAAATAAGGGAGGTCTTGGCATGTAGAAATGAGAATAAAGCCTGCTCTAAGTATGACACGATCCGCATCGTCTGGTTGCCGGGTCATAGCGGAATAAGCGCCAATAAAAGGGCAGACGATTTGGAGAGTACTTTCATAAGAGAATAGAAACCTTTCAAGGTGACGTAGTCACAATTATGGGCGTGGGATATGAGCACTCATATATCACTGTAGAATATTGAAACGGTTAAAAGAATAATCCTATGGAAATCCGACTCGTAAAAAGACCAGTCAATTACTGAGAGGCCACCGTAGCGCAGAGGTTAGCATGTCCGCCTATGACGCTGAACGCCTGGGTTCGAATCCTGGCGAGACCATCAGAAAAATTTTCAGCAGTGGCTTTCCCCTCCTAATGCTGGCAACATTTGTGAGGTACTATGCCATATAAAACTTCTCTCCAAAGAGGTGTCGCACTGCGGCACGCCATTCGGACATGGCTATGAAAAGGAGGCCCCTTATCATTGAGCTTAAAAACTTGAATCGGACTTCACTCATTGATATGTAAGAAATTTTCCCCTGTTCTTTAGTGGAATGTTCATGGGCAAATATTTGTTTTTTTTTTATTACTGAGAGGAAGCAGGAAGCAGGTCAGCATGGCTTTCGGTATGATAAAGACACACAAAGGACTACGGGCGTAATTTTGCAGAATAGTTGAAGCAAATGACATCTTTTGTAAGACAACCGGAACATTTCGTATTCCGTAACACGGTGTTCGCGGCTAACAGACTCGGGCACTTGGGTGCTGATGTGATATCAGACGTGAACCATCTTAGAAGCATGGAATACTGAACGGTTTTTTTGCGGTTAGTATCGGCATTTAGAGAGCATATAAAGCTAAACGCCTGGGTTCGAATACTGACGAGACCATCAGAAAAAATTTTCAACGGTGGTTTTCCCCTCCTAATGCTGGCAACATTTGTGAGGAACTATGTCATGTAAAACTTCTCTCCAAAGAGGTGTCGCACTGCGGCACGCCGTTCGGACTCGGCTTTAAAAAGGAGGGCCCTTATCATTGAGCTTAAAAACTTGAATCGGACAGCACTCAGTGATATGTGAGAAGTTTGCCCCTGTCCCAGTAGTGGAATATTCATGGAAAAAAGTTGCAATTAGTCTATTGCTTAGGTGAATGTTCATACTGGCAAGCGGTAGATTATGATCCGTAACTTCTTCTTCAATTTAATCTAACTTAACCTTTTGTAAGGACTTCGAGAAGAATCACACAACACCGAATCGTGTAAAGAAATTAATTTCAATCGCCCATGGAATCATAGATCTGTCTCTCTGGCCACCTAAGTAAGTAACTAAATAGCAACATAGCCATGATATGTTGCAAACAAACTGACAAAATTATGTTTCCCTACTTCCATGGAGAAGGTTGAAAAGTTAATTTTCAAGCTCTGTCATTGCAACCAAACCCTACCAAACACATTGTGATGCTGTATTTAAGAGTTTCATGTGCAAACATTCAAAATGTTAAAATTCCAAAATCCTTTTCTCTGATGTGCTGGCGAAAACGCTTAACACTGCTAAATCTTGGCTGTTGATTTATGTTGGTTTTCACAATTTTTATATTTTGTTGGTGTCGCATTGTTATCCCCTTAAACATTAAGATCACAATAAGTCCCCTCAAGGATTCGACACATCACGATTCCTTTGAAAGCGCCACATTTTGCCAGAGACAGACACGTACTTGTCGAGAACGCATGGATTTTTATGTATTTCTGCAGTAAATCCTATGGTGGTTTGAGCTTGAGTTTGTTGTGGCATACACGTATTTTTAAATGGAGTGTGAGACAAAAGTTGAAACTCTTTGGCTACATTACTAAAGTAAGAGTATGCAATTTTAAAGCAACAGTTGAAGCCTAAGGATGACTATGGAAAAGATTGGTATAAAAATTTGATTTGTAATTAAAATTTAAAATATTTTTTTTTAACAAAAACATTTTTTTAGGGTGTGCTTGATTGCAATTGTCCGGTAAAATCGAAATCTGTCCCAAAACCGCATTAAGTATGTGGGTATACCAATAAAAACCTGTGTTTATAGGTAATGATTACAGTTTAATACCTCCTTTGTTAAACACCTGCTTTAGTTATACAAAAACTTTAATAAATTATATAGCATATAGTCCATACTTACTTTAAGTTTTCTTCATTTAAAACATTTAAAGTCTGCATTTAAGATTCGTATATACAAACAACAGAGGCTCTTTCTTAATCCATTCAATATAAGCACGCACCCCCAGCGCATGTCCTCTGCCATAGCAAAAGGACAGCATCAAACAACTGCTTGTTGATATTCAGCTCATGATGATAGTATGATTATGTATTTTGTTCCAGGATGTCAGTGGATGATATCCTGGCGCATTTAGCTTAAGTGATTTATGTGTGACTTCGATTTTGGCTTATGTGCTTGAACGGAAAAGCCCTTCGAATACGCTACCAATTGTGTTTCATTTGGTGTGCTTAAAAACAAACAAAAAAAACAAGTGAAAAAGTGTTAAGTTTGGCCAGGGCGAACTTTAGATACGAATTTACTCACAGTACATCTCTTTAAGGAACAGGGGGCAAACTTCACATATATCAAAGAGTGCTGTCCGATTCAAGTTTAAGAATAATGTTAGGAGACCTCTTTTAATAGCCTAGACCGAACGGCGTACCGCAGGGTGACCCTCTATAGGGAGAAGTTTTTACGTGGCTTTCTATGCCATGTAGACATGACATAGCAGCTCTCATAGGTCGCCAGCATTAGGAGAAGATAATCAAATACAAACAACAAATTTTGCCAATGAACATTTCACTAAGGAACAGCGGCAAACTTCTCACACATCAATGAGTGCAGTCCGATTCAAGTTTTAAGCTCAATGATAAGGGGCCTCCTTTTTATAGCCGTGTCGGAACGGCGTGCCGCAGTGCGACACCTCTTTGGAGAGAAGTTTTACATGGCATAGTACCTCACAAATGTTGTCAGCATTAGGAGGGGAAAACGACCACTGAAAAATTTTCTGATGGTCTCGCCAGGATTCGAACCCAGGCGTTCAGCGTCATAGGCGTACATACTAACCTCTGCGCTACGGTGGGGAAGATAACCGGCGATGAAAATTTCGGATTCGGACCCAGACGTTCAGCGTCAGAAGCGGACATGCGCCTCGGTAGTCTCCTTGTTGCCCACTTCAATATTGTATTCTGAAAAACAAGTAAAAAGGCATTAAGTTCGACCGGGCCGAACTTTGAATACCCACCACCTCGAATATATATAAAGGGTTTTTCAAAAGGAACGCTACTAAAAAAGACCGACAGCGACAACAAACGACGCCATATTTCTTGCCGCTCTTTTGGCATTTCTCTTCAGTAAGGTTTGCCATTTCATGAAAGATATACGAGCCTACAACAAGTCGAAATTATTAAAATTTACTACCGAAAGTTGGAGTCAGTGGCCTCAACGTTAGGAGCGCTACGTCCAAAGCTGATTTTTGACTGAATGGCTTCGTCAATAATCAGAATATTAGTTATTGATCAGACGGCAATCCACACGTACTCCATGGCTCATCAATGCCTCATTGCAAAATTACGGTTTAGTGCGGTTTATGGGCCGGCATCGTCATTGGGCCGTACTTCTTTCGTGATGATCAAGGCCGGCACGTTACTGTGAGTGGGAATCGATACCGTTCTATGGCACCAATTGAATGTTATGGACTTGGAGGATATGTGGTTCCAACAGGACGGTGCCACAAGCCACGGAGCGAATGTCACAATCAATTTATTGGAAACCAAGTTTGGAGAATGTATTATCTTACGAAATGGTCCAATCGATTGGCCACCCCGTTCTTGCGGTTTGACGGGGTTCGACTATTTCCTGTAGGTCACGTCAAGCCTATAGTCTATGCCAAAACGCCAGCGGTGATTGATGACCGTCGTATGAATATCGATCACAAAATTGCAGCAGTATCGGCAGATTTATGTTTGAAAACCGTCGAAAATTGGGTACAGCGTCTCAACTTCTGCAAGCGTGCCCGTGGTGGCCATGCATGAGAAATTGAGTTCCATACATAATGGCATCGAACGTACTATCACAGGAATAAAGATTTTCATTGACATCCAAAACCATTTTCGTTTTATTTAAAAAAAAAATTTTGTAGCGCTCTTATTTAAGCCCTGTATTTATGAATCATCTATGAACCCATAGGAGCTATATGTTAATATTGTCCTATCTCCACCTTATTCAGGAAGGCTATAATAGGGTCTAACACTCTTTGTACCAAATTCATTGGTAAAAAATGCCCCTATTATGGGCCTAAAAACATAAATTAAATTACTTTTTGGGCAACCCAATATATAGTGCACTAATATCGAATAGCTTAACAGCGCTCACTGTGCCATATTTCAGCAAAATCGGGCAATAAATGCGTCTTTCATAAGCCCAAGACCTTAATTCGGGAGATCGGTCATATGGCAGATATAGCCAAATCTGGACCTTTCTGGGTCGTATTGAATAAGGATGTCGAGTAACCTAACAAAACTCGCTGTCTAAAATTTAAATGAGCCTTTTATGGACACAAATACATAAAGTGGGAGCTATATCCAAATATATTTCGATCTGAGTATTGAGTATGTCGGTGTTCGGTTCGAAATGTGTTCAAATTTTGACAAATTTTGTTCAGCGATGAGGCTCATTTCTGTCACCAGACAGAGTGAAACAGGGAGTTCCCCAAGGCGGGGTGATATCTCCTGCACTTTTTAACCTGTAACTATCCTACCTACCCTAGGAAAGGGAAATATCTTTGGTCCAACAGTCTGAAAATTTAGCCGTCACGAGATATTGTCTAATAATGGGTTGGTAATATAGACCGATCTTAACCATACTCGATGCGAATGTCGAAGGGTCTAACATAATTGATTGTGCCTAATTTTGGCCCTAAAACTTTAAATCGTCAGTTCGGTATATATGACAGCTTTAACCAAATTTGTACCGATCTATCCCAAACTGGAAAGAAATGTCGAAGGGCCTAACACAACTCACAGTCCCAAATTTCGGGGAAATCGGACAATAAATGTGCCTTTTATGGGTCTAATGCCCATAAATGCTTTATTTTTTATCCGATTTCGTTGAAACTTGAAACAGTGAGTAATTTAAGGCTTCCCAACATCTGACCCAAATATGGTTTAGATCGGATTATATTTAGATATAGCTGCCATATAGACCGATTTTCCGATAAGGGGGTCTAAAGGCCATAAACGCTTTATTTTTTATCCGATTTCGCTGATGTTTGGAATTGTGCGCAGTTTTAAGGGTCTCTACGTTCGACAAAAATATGGTACAGGTCGGACCATATTTAGATACAGCTGCCATATAGACCGATCTCCCGATAATGGGTCTGAAGCCCATAAAAGCTTTATTTTTTTACCGATTTCGCTGAAATGAGTAGTTTTAGGCCACCCAACATCGGACCCAAATATGGTTCAGATCGGACTATATTTAGATATAGCTGTCATGTAGACCGATCTGCCGATAAGGGATCTGAAGCCCATAAAAGCTTTATTTATTACCCGATTTCGCTGAAATTTGACACAGTGAGTTGTTTTGAGCCTCCCGATATCCGACCTTAATGTGGTTCAGATCGGACTATATTATGATATAGCTGTCATATAGACCGATTTATCGAAAAGGGTCTGAAGCCCATAAAAACTTTATTTATTACCCGATTTCGCTGAAATTTGAAACAGTGAGTTTTTCTTAGCCTCAAGATATCCGACCTTAATATGGTTCAGATCGGTTTATAATTGGATATATCTGCCAAAAAGACCAATATTTTGTTCTACAAAATTTAATAGTGACATATATGTTAGACCAGTCAATGACCGTGTCGAATTTGGGTTTTAAGTTATCCAATTTTCACCGGATTGTGACGAAAGGCGGTTTACATATATTGGGTTGCCCAAAAAGTAATTGCGGTTTTCATATAGTCGGCGTTGACAAATTTTTTCACAGCTTGTGACTCTGTTATTGCATTCTTTCTTCTGTCCGTTATCAGCTGTAAGTTTTAGCTTGCTTTAGAAAAAAAGTGTAAAAAAAGTATATTTGATTAAAGTTCATTCTAAGTTTTATTAAAAATGCATTTACTTTCTTTTAAGAAATGCGCAATTACTTTTTGGGCAACCAATATTTCCGAGGTGGTTGTTATCCAAAGTCCGTCCCGGCCGAACTTAATGCTTTTTTACTTGTTTTTTTTTTTTTTTAATAGAGCTTTTTTCTATGCTTGCAAAAAATTTATTCTCCTTTATAGCATGGAACGGTCTAATATGCAGACAATATCTTAAGAGTCATTTATCGGTGCAACGCGCGTTCACAAACTCGTCGTCGCTTGTTGTCAACGCTGGCAACATTGGTGCACGATTTTTCGAAGTCTTTTCTACTTTCAAAAAGTAGAAATTGAAAATCGCTTTATATAATTTTAGCATCGATTTGAATCATACTTTTGTTAAATGTTTGAAATCGTACCGGAATATGACATGTAAAGTTGTACTTCTCATGTTACAATTTTCGGCAAATAGTGAGGAGACAAAAAATCAACAATGGAAAATATAAAAATTTTTTTATATATGAAGCCCAATCCAGGGTAAACCATTACAGGATGGATCTGTATTTCATATTTGAACAAGTAATGTAGATGTAAAATGTAGTTCTCCTTCAGCCGATCTAATTATTCCTAAGCTTTGGTATCTTCATTTCATTGATGTCTTGTTTTTTTTTTATTTTTTTTAAATTCATTCAGTACGGACCTTCAGCCACAATGGTGATATTTACTTTTATTGATACATGCAATTCACCCATGCCATTCATTGTCACGATTTTCGTTTGTTTGAACGTGGAAAATTTTCCATTAAAAAATCAGTCAAACATTTGCTTTAAATTTAGACAACAACTTTGAGAAGGCCTCTCACAAAACATTTTTGTCAACAAGTTTTGAACGAACTTTGAGACAATTCATGTGTGAAGTGAAGATCTTTTATGTAGCTATTATTGAGAAAATACAAAGAAACCACAAAAATGCTCAACCTGGATGTATGGAAGAGATTTGTGAGACATAGACGGGTTTCGATAATTAGCACCATGTTTGCTTTGATATAAAGCATTGTTATAATTGAGGTATATATTTTTTTTAATGAAATCAAATTGGATTTAAAAACTAAGATGACGTTTTTGCCAATGGCATTCAACGTCAAGAATGATATTTCGCCGTTTCTTTATTACACAAACTATGAAGCAGGTGCAGGCATTTTTAAGTTTGAAACAAAATTTTTGAATTTTTAATAAATTTGCATCAAAAACGTCCACTTTTAGCCACTTTTCTCAGGTCGATAGCGTTAATGACGCCGCCAAGAAGAAAAAGTTTCTCTCAACAACCCATGTCCAAACTGAAACGTTAGTAGACAACATAGGAGTGAGAGCAAACGGAGGACATGTTGAGAATTTTGATGAAAACGCATTTTCCATAGGACCAACAGAGACACCGGAATCTTGGAATAATGAGGTTGATCGAATGCTTATCATCACAGAATTTATGGTCAAGGAAGCTTTGAGGAGCTTCAAACCATTTAAGTCACCCGGACTTATTACAGAAGAAGGCGGACTATCTGCCGCCCCTTCTGGTCTGTATTTTCACAGCATGCCCAGGACTTGCATATACTCCGAAAGCCTGGCAGGAGGCAAGGGTGGTATTTAAACCCAAGCCCGGCAAAGCAAGTTTTGCGACACCAATGGCCTACAGACCTATAAGCCTTACGTCCTTTCTACTCAAAACCATGGCAGGTATTGTCGATACCATGATAAAAAGTAGGACATCCAGCGAACTGCTGAAATACAAACAATGCTATTGTCAAGGGAATGTAGGTGGAGACTGTCCTGCAGGAGGTTGAACATAAAAGAAAAGAAGAATCCTTCAATGACAAGACGTACACATTGGCGGTTTGCATTGACATCGAGGGGGCGTTTAACAATGTGCGGACCGACACATTGATCCAATCCTTAGACCAGTACCGGGTGGATTAGGCCCTTAGAGACTGGATAAACGATATGCTAAGGAACATGAACAGATGGATAAATTGCGGTCCCATGACATAAATATAAGGAAGAAAGAGGCACAAGTTACGGCACAGGCACTACTTTGGGTGACCACCATAAATAACCTATTACGGATGCTGACTGAGGAGGGTTTTGACCCCGTCTGCTAAGCAGACGATGTTATAATACAGCTCTAAGGGGTAAAGAAACCAAACCAGCTATGCAGAAGAGCCGTAAAGGTCTTGCATATGGCATATGACTGGGCTAGACGCAAGGGTCTCAATGTTAAACCAGAGAAGACTGAAATACGGTCCCATGACATAAATATAAGGAAGAAAGAGGCACAAGTTACGGCACAGGGGGCATTTTATCCCCACGACTTTGGGTGACCACCATAAATAACCTATTACGGATGCTGACTGAGGATAGATTTGAACCCGTCTGCTATGCAGGCGATGTTATAATACCTCTTAGAGATAAGGATCCAAACCAGCTATGCAGAAGGGCCGAAGAGTCTTGCATATGGTATATGACTGGGCTAGACGCAAGGGTCTCAATGTTAGCTCAGAGAAGACTGAAATGTGCCTGTTCACAAGGAAGACGGAGGTGGGCCAATTTAACGCACACGTTTCCTCAATAAGACGATTTTAATATCTGACAAGGTCAAATATTTAGGTGTGATCTTGGACAGGAAACTGAATTGGATGTGTCACATTCAGGAGCGTACTGAGAAGGCTCACAGATGTTGGGTACTATGTAGATGGGCCTTAGGCTCGAAATGGGGCCAGAATCCGAGGACAGTCCACTGGCTCTACAGTAGCGTGATTAGACCAATACTTACCTACCCCTCAGTAGTTTGGTGGACTGCTATGGAGAAAAGTGCAATATAAGGACCATACAACAGGTTCAGAGAACATGTTGTCTTGGCATACGCGGAGCGATGAGGACCACGCCCACTAGGGCACTGGAGACTATTCTAGATATCCGACCCATTGACATACAGATTAAGTGTGAGTCAGCCACAGTGGCTTTGAGACTTAAGGCGATGGGAGAATTGATTGCGGATGGGAGCTGCTCATATCATCGCGGAATAATGGAGGCACCGATAGGAAACCTGGAAGTAATGGAAAAGATTTCCGATCGGATACCTGAGATAAACCTTGAGGTCGAGTGCGAAGCACTGCTGCCAGCGGCTCAGTCTTGGATTGACGGTACCCTAGTATTGGCATCTGGAAGATCATGTTACATGGATCAAAGCTAGAGAACAGATTGCGCCTGGGGTCTACATTGAGAACCCAGAGCTGAGATCTGTTTTAGATTGCCTGACCATAATGCTATCCTGTGGACGGAGATCCGGGCGATCATGGATTGCGTTAGGTGGTGTGGAGTTAACACGAGGACGGTGGTGTGGAGCTAACATCTCTATGGCCATAAGGGCAATAACAACCAGGATGGTAAAATCACGAACAGTCTTGGAATGAAAGTGGAGATTATTAAGTGGCGGAATGTAAATGGAGATTAACGCCTTCTCTGAGGATGGCACAATCCGCATCGTTTGGGTGCCAGGCTAAACGGAGTAAGAGGCAATGAATGGGCAGACGCTTTGGCGGTGAAGGCTAGAGGAATGCCGTCAATGAACTTTGTTAACCCAATGTCTTTCTAGTCGACGCAATCCGATTTAAGGATGTGGGCGACGTTACGCTGTGGAACAGCGAAACAGTCGGTAGAATGGTGAAAATCCTATGGGATGATCCAGATCGTGAATGGACGAGGCTATTACTGAAAGGAAGTAATAAGGAGGGCAGTATAGCTTTTGGCATCATAACGGGAAACATAGGACTAAAAGCTCACTTATCTTAAATCGTTGAGCCAAGTGGCAGCATGTGTAGGGCATGTGTGGAAGATGATGAGACGTTGGAGCATTTCCTATGTCATTGCCCGGCTATCGAGGCTAAAAGACAACAGTACTTAGGTGGGGACACAATATCAGACATGAACCAACTTGGGGGAGTGAGTGATATGGAAAACAATTAAGGATTTTGTAAGTATCACCGAATTTCTGACTTAGATTTTCTTTTTCGAGGTTCCTTTTTTAGTATTTAGAGCGCACAACAAGCCGATTTCTGGCTCTTTTTCAACCTAGCCTAACCTAGCCACTTTTCAATCCTAATATACTTAAGGACATACATTCAAGCACAGTGAAGGAAGATCCAAACTTTTTAAATTTTTGACTTCCATTAAAAATTACGATTCTTTGCCTATTTAAGGGGCCTATGCACCCCAAACAAAATTTTAGTTGTCATAAAAAATGCATTGACATTGAAATTTTCGGTTTAATTTGTGTTACAGGGTGACATTGAAAGCATTGAATGTTTTTTTTTTCATTGCAAGAAAGCTATGGCTTAATTTTGGTAAATGAGAGCTTAATCGGAAAACAAGTAAAAGCGTGCAAAGTTAGCCCGGGCCGAATCTTATATACCCTCCACCCTTGAGGGTGAACGCGCAATTCTCATCCGATTTGGCAGAAATTTTGCATGAGGTGTTTTGTTATGACTTTCAATAACTGTGTTAAGTATGGCGCAAATCGTTACATAACCTGATATAGCTGCCATATAAACCGATCTGGGATCTTGACATCTTGAGCCTCTAGAGGGCGCAGTTTCCATCCGATTTGGCAGAAATTTTGTACAGCGGCTTCTCTCATGACCTTTAACATACGTGTCTAATATAGTCTGAATCGATCAATAGCTTGATACAGCTCCCATATAAACCTATCTCCTGATTTTGCTTCTTGAGCCCTTTACAAGGCGTAAGAACTCGACAAATGCGACCCATGGTATATAAGATTCGGCCTGGTCGAACACAGCAAGCTCTTACTTGTTTTTTTATACCCACCACCGTAGGACAGGGGGTATATTCATTTAGTCATTCCGTTTGCAACACATCGAAATAACAATTTCCGACTCTATAAAGTATATATATTTCGGATCGTCTTAAAATTCTAAGACGGTTTAACGATGTCCATATGTCAGTCTGTCTATCCGTCTGTCCGTCTATCCGCCTGTCCGTCCGTCTCTTGTAATCACTCTATAACCTTCAAAAAATTTAGATATTGAGCTGAAATTTGTCAAAGATACGTCTTTTTGATGCATGCTGGTTAGGTACTTGAATGGGCCAAATTGGACCATATTTGGATATAGCTGCTATACAGATCGATCTGACGATAAAGGGTCTAATGCCAATAAATTCATTATTTTTTATCCGATTTCGCTGGAATTTGAAACAGTGAGTAGTTAAAGGCCTCCCGACATCTGACCCAAGTATGGTCCAGATCGGACTATATTTAGATATAGCTGCAATATAGACCGGTCTGGCGATAAAGGGTCTGAAGCCCATAAAAGCTTTATTTATTACCCGATTTCGCTGAAATTTGAAATAGTGAGTAGTTTATGCCTCCCAATATCTGACCCAAATATGGTCCAGATCGGACTATATTTAGATAGAGCTGCCATATAGTAATTCGTGATCGTTTCCAAAATTTGCAATTTTTAGTTGGAAACCTTAAAATGGCCATATCTCCTAAACTAAGCGTCCTACAGCAAAACTAAGGTTAATTCGTGATCACCTCCAAAAATTCGAAATTTTCAGTTGGAAAACTTAAAATCGCCATATCTCCTAAACTAAGCGTCCTACAGCAAAACTAAGGTTAATTCATGATCGCTTCCAAAAATTCCAAATTTTTAGTTGGAAAACTTAAAATGGCCATATCTCCTAAACTAAGCGTCCTACAGCAAAACTAGGGTTAATTCGTGATCACTACCAAAAATTCGAATTTTCAGTTGGAAAACTTAAAATGGCCATATCTCCTAAACTAAGCGTCCTACAGCAAAACTAGGGTTAATTCGTGATCACTACCAAAAATTCGAATTTTCAATTGGAAAACTTAAAATGGCCATATCTCCTAAACTAAGCGTCCTACAGCAAAACTAAGGTTAATTCATGATCGCTTCCAAAAATTCCAAATTTTTAGTTGGAAAACTTAAAATGGCCATATCTCCTAAACTAAGCGTCCTACAGCAAAACTAGGGTTAATTCGTGATCACTACCAAAAATTCGAATTTTCAGTTGGAAAACTTAAAATGGCCATATCTCCTAAACTAAGCGTCCTACAGCAAAACTAGGGTTAATTCGTGATCACTACCAAAAATTCGAATTTTCAGTTGGAAAACTTAAAATCGCCATATCTCCTAAACTAAGCGTCCTACAGCAAAACTAAGGTTAATTCATGATCGCTTCCAAAAATTCCAAATTTTTAGTTGGAAAACTTAAAATGGCCATATCTCCTAAACTAAGCGTCCTACAGCAAAACTAGGGTTAATTCGTGATCACAATTCGAATTTTCAGTTGGAAAACTTAAAATGGCCATATCTCCTAAACTAAGCGTCCTACAGCAAAACTAGGGTTAATTCGTGATCACTACCAAAAATTCGAATTTTCAGTTGGAAAACTTAAAATGGCCATATCTCCTAAACTAAGCGTCCTACAGCAAAACTAAGGTTAATTCATGATCGCTTCCAAAAATTCCAAATTTTTAGTTGGAAAACTTAAAATGGCCATATCTCCTAAACTAAGCGTCCTACAGCAAAACTAAGGTTAATTCGTGATCCCTTTCAAAAATTCCAAATTTTTAGTTGGAAAACTTAAAATGGCCATATCTCCTAAACTAAGCGTCCTACAGCAAAACTAAGGTTAATTCGTGATCACTTCCAAAAATTCCAAATTTTTAGTTGGAAAACTTAAAATGGCCATATCTCCTAAACTAAGCGTCCTACAGCAAAACTAAGGTTAATTTGTGATCACTTCCAAAAATTCCAAATTTTTAGTTGGAAAACTTAAAATGGCCATATCTCCTAAACTAAGCGTCCTACAGCAAAACTAAGGTTAATTCATGATCACTTCCTAAAATTCGAAATTTTCAGTTGGAAAACTTAAAATGGCCATATCTCCTAAACTAAGCGTCCTACAGCAAAACTATGGTTAATTCGTGATCACTTCCAAAAATTCGAATTTTCAGTTGGAAAATTTAAAATGGTCATATCTCCTAAACTAAGCGTCCTACAGCAAAACTAAGGTTAATTCGTGATCACTTCCAAAAATTCGAATTTTCAGTTGGAAAACTTAAAATGGCCATATCTCCTAAACTAAGCGTCCTACAGCAAAACTAAGGTTAATTCGGGATCACTTCTAAAAATTGGAAATTTTTAGTTGGAAAATTTAAAATGGCCATATCTCCTAAACTAAGCGTCCTACAGCAAAACTAAGGTTAATTCGTGATCACTTCCAAAAATTCGAAATTTTCAGTTGGAAAACTTAAAATGGCCATATCTCCAAAAATTCGAAATTCTCAGTTGTAAAAATTAAAATGGCCATATCTCCTAAACTAAGCGTCCTACAGCAAAACTAAGGTTAATTCGTGATCACTTCCAAAAATTCGAATTTTCAGTTGGAAAACTTAAAATGGCCATATCTCCTAAACTAAGCGTCCTACAGCAAAACTAAGGTTAATTCGGGATCACTTCTAAAAATTCGAAATTTTCAGTTGGAAAACTTAAAATCGCCATATCTCCTAAACTAAGCGTCCTACAGCAAAACTAAGGTTAATTCATGATCACTTCCAAAAATTCGAAATTATCAATTGGAAAACTTAAAATGGCCATATCTCCTAAACTAAGCGTCCTACAGCAAAACTAAGGTTAATTCGTGATCACTTCCAAAAATTCCAAATTTTTAGTTGGAAAACTTAAAATGGCCATATCTCCTAAACTAAGCGTCCTACAGCAAGACTAAGGTTAATTCGTGATCCCTTTCAAAAATTCCAAATTTTTAGTTGGAAAACTTAAAATGGCCATATCTCCTAAACTAAGCGTCCTACAGCAAAACTAAGGTTAATTCGTGATCACTTCCAAAAATTCCAAATTTTTAGTTGGAAAACTTAAAATGGCCATATCTCCTAAACTAAGCGTCCTACAGCAAAACTAAGGTTAATTCGTGATCACTTCCAAAAATTCCAAATTTTTAGTTGGAAAACTTAAAATGGCCATATCTCCTAAACTAAGCGTCCTACAGCAAAACTAAGGTTAATTCATGATCACTTCCAAAAATTCCAAATTATCAGTTGGGAAAATTAAAATGGCCATATCTCCTAAACTAAGCGTCCTACAGCAAAACTAAGGTAAATTCATGATCACTTCCAAAAATTCGAATTTTCAGTTGGAAAACTTAAAATGGTCATATCTCCTAAACTAAGCGTCCTACAGCAAAACTAAGGTAAATTCGTGATCACTTCCTAAAATTCGAAATTTTCAGTTGGAAAATTTAAAATGGCCATATCTCCTAAACTAAGCGTCCTACAGCAAAACTAAGGTAAATTCGTGATCACTTCCAAAAATTCGAATTTTCAGTTGGAAAACTTAAAATGGCCATATCTCCTAAACTAAGCGTCCTACAGCAAAACTAAGGTTAATTCGTGATCACTTCCAAAAATTCGAATTTTCAGTTGGAAAACTTAAAATGGCCATATCTCCTAAACTAAGCGTCCTAAATTCTCAGTTGTAAAAATTAAAATGGCCATATCTCCTAAACTAAGCGTCCTACAGCAAAACTAAGGTTAAATCGTGATCAATTCCAAAAATTCGAATTTTCAGTTGGAAAACTTAAAATGGCCATATCTCCTAAACTAAGCGTCCTACAGCAAAACTAAGGTTATTTCGTGATCACTTCCAAAAATTCGAAATTTTCAGTTAGAAAACTTAAAATGGCCATATCTCCTAAACTAAGCGTCCTACAGCAAAACTAAGGTTAATTCATGATCGCTTCCAAAAATTCCAAATTTTTAGTTGGAAAACTTAAAATGGCCATATCTCCTAAACTAAGCGTCCTACAGCAAAACTAAGGTTAATTCGTGATCCCTTTCAAAAATTCCAAATTTTTAGTTGGAAAACTTAAAATGGCCATATCTCCTAAACTAAGCGTCCTACAGCAAAACTAAGGTTATTTCGTGATAACTTCCAAATATTCGAAATTTTCAGTTGGAAAAATTAAAATGGCCATATCTCCTAAACTAAGCGTCCTACAGCAAAACTAAGGTTAATTCGTGATCACTTCCAAAAATTCGAAATTTTCAGTTGGAAAACTTAAAATGGCCATATCTCCTAAACTAAGCGTCCTACAGCAAAACTAAGGTTAATTCGTGATCACTTCCAAAAATTCGAAATTTTCAGTTGGAAAACTTAAAATGGCCATATCTCCTAAACTAAGCGTCCTACAGCAAAACTAAGGTTAATTCGTGATCACTTCCAAAAATTCCAAATTTTTAGTTGGAAAACTTAAAATGGCCATATCTCCTAAACTAAGCGTCCTACAGCAAAACTAAGGTTAATTCATGATCACTTCCAAAAATTCCAAATTATCAGTTGGGAAAATTAAAATGGCCATATCTCCTAAACTAAGCGTCCTAGAGCAAAACTAAGGTTAATTCGTGATCACTTCCAAAAATTCGAAATTTTCAGTTGGAAAACTTAAAATGGCCATATCTCCTAAACTAAGCGTCCTACAGCAAAACTAAGGTTAATTCGTGATCACTTCCAAAAATTCGAAATTTTCAGTTGGAAAACTTAAAATGGCCATATCTCCTAAACTAAGCGTCCTACAGCAAAACTAAGGTTAATTCGTGATCACTTCCAAAAATTCGAAATTTTCAGTTGGAAAACTTAAAATCGCCATATCTCCTAAACTAAGCGTCCTACAGCAAAACTAAGGTTAATTCGTGATCACTTCCAAAAATTCGAAATTTTCAGTTGGAAAACTTAAAATGGTCATATCTCCTAAACTAAGCGTCCTACAGCAAAACTAAGGTAAATTCGTGATCACTTCCTAAAATTCGAAATTTTCAGTTGGAAAATTTAAAATGGCCATATCTCCTAAACTAAGCGTCCTACAGCAAAACTAAGGTAAATTCGTGATCACTTCCAAAAATTCGAATTTTCAGTTGGAAAACTTAAAATGGTCATATCTCCTAAACTAAGCGTCCTACAGCAAAACTAAGGTTAATTCGTGATCACTTCCAAAAATTCGAATTTTCAGTTGGAAAACTTAAAATGGCCATATCTCCTAAACTAAGCGTCCTACAGCAAAACTAAGGTTAATTCGGGATCACTTCTAAAAATTGGAAATTTTTAGTTGGAAAACTTAAAATGGCCATATCTCCTAAACTAAGCGTCCTACAGCAAAACTAAGGTTAATTCGTGATCACTTCCAAAAATTCAAAATTTTCAGTTGGAAAACTTAAAATGACCATATCTCCAAAAATTCGAAATTAAAATGGCCATATCTCCTAAACTAAGCGTCCTACAGCAAAACTAAGGTTAAATCGTGATCAATTCCAAAAATTCGAATTTTCAGTTGGAAAACTTAAAATGGCCATATCTCCTAAACTAAGCATCCTACAGCAAAACTAAGGTTAATTCATGATCACTTCCAAAAATTCAAAATTATCAGTTGGGAAAATTAAAATGGCCATATCTCCTAAACTAAGCGTCCTACAGCAAAACTAAGGTTAATTCATGATCGCTTCCAAAAATTCCAAATTTTTAGTTGGAAAACTTAAAATGGCCATATCTCCTAAACTAAGCGTCCTACAGCAAAACTAAGGTTAATTCGTGATCACTTCCAAAAATTCCAAATTTTTAGTTGGAAAACTTAAAATGGCCATATCTCCTAAACTAAGCGTCCTACAGCAAAACTAAGGTTAATTCATGATCACTTCCAAAAATTCCAAATTATCAGTTGGGAAAATTAAAATGGTCATATCTCCTAAACTAAGCGTCCTACAGCAAAACTAAGGTTAATTCGTGATCACTTCCAAAAATTCGAAATTTTCAGTTGGAAAACTTAAAATGGCCATATCTCCTAAACTAAGCGTCCTACAGCAAAACTAAGGTTAATTCATGATCGCTTCCAAAAATTCCAAATTTTTAGTTGGAAAATGGCCATATCTCCTAAACTAAGCGTCCTACAGCAAAACTAAGGTTAATTCGTGATCCCTTTCAAAAATTCCAAATTTTTAGTTGGAAAACTTAAAATGGCCATATCTCCTAAACTAAGCGTCCTACAGCAAAACTAAGGTTAATTCGTGATAACTTCCAAATATTCGAAATTTTCAGTTGGAAAAATTAAAATGGCCATATCTCCTAAACTAAGCGTCCTACAGCAAAACTAAGGTTAATTCATGATCACTTCCAAAAATTCCAAATTATCAGTTGGGAAAATTAAAATGGCCATATCTCCTAAACTAAGCGTCCTACAGCAAAACTAAGGTTAATTCGTGATCACTTCCAAAAATTCGAAATTTTCAGTTGGAAAACTTAAAATGGCCATATCTCCTAAACTAAGCGTCCTACAGCAAAACTAAGGTTAATTCATGATCACTTCCAAAAATTCCAAATTATCAGTTGGGAAAATTAAAATGGCCATATCTCCTAAACTAAGCGTCCTACAGCAAAACTAAGGTTATTTCGTGATCACTTCCAAAAATTCGAAATTTTCAGTTGGAAAACTTAAAATGGCCATATCTCCTAAACTAAGCGTCCTACAGCAAAACTAAGGTTAATTCGTGATCACTTCCAAAAATTCGAAATTTTCAGTTGGAAAACTTAAAATGGCCATATCTCCTAAACTAAGCGTCCTACAGCAAAACTAAGGTTAATTCGTGATCACTTCCAAAAATTCGAAATTTTCAGTTGGAAAACTTAAAATCGCCATATCTCCTGAACTAAGCGTCCTACTTCCAAAAATTCGAAATTTTCAGTTAGAAAACTTAAAATGGCCATATCTCCTAAACTAAGCGTCCTACAGCAAAACTAAGGTTAATTCGTGATCCCTTTCAAAAATTCCAAATTTTTAGTTGGAAAACTTAAAATGGCCATATCTCCTAAACTAAGCGTCCTACAGTAAAACTAAGGTTAATTCGTGATAACTTCCAAATATTCGAAATTTTCAGTTGGAAAACTTAAAATGGCCATATCTCCTAAACTAAGCGTCCTACAGCAAAACTAAGGTCAATTCGTGATCACTTCCAAAAATTCGAAATTTTCAGTTGCAAAACTTAAAATGGTCATATCTCCTAAACTAAGCGTCCTACAGCAAAACTAAGGTTAATTCGTGATCACTTCCAAAAATTCGAAATTTTCAGTTGGAAAACTTAAAATGGTCATATCTCCTAAACTAAGCGTCCTACAGCAAAACTAAGGTAAATTCGTGATCACTTCCTAAAATTCGAAATTTTCAGTTGGAAAACTTAAAATGGCCATATCTCCTAAACTAAGCGTCCTACAGCAAAACTAAGGTTAATTCGTGATCACTTCCAAAAATTCGAAATTTTCAGTTGGAAAACTTAAAATGGTCATATCTCCTAAACTAAGCGTCCTACAGCAAAACTAAGGTTAATTCATGATCACTTCCAAAAATTCGAAATTTTCAGTTGGAAAACTTAAAATGGCCATATCTCCTAAACTAAGCGTCCTACAGCAAAACTAAGGTTAATTCGTGATCAATTCCAAAAATTCGAAATTTTCAGTTGGAAAACTTAAAATGGCCATATCTCCTAAACTAAGCGTCCTACAGCAAAACTAAGGTTAATTCGTGATCACTTCCAAAAATTCGAAATTTTCAGTTGGAAAACTTAAAATGGCCATATCTCCTAAACTAAGCGTCCTACAGCAAAACTAAGGTTAATTCGGGATAACTTCCAAATATTCGAAATTTTCTGTTGGAAAAATTAAAATGGCCATATCTCCTAAACTAAGCGTCCTACAGCAAAACTAAGGTTAATTCGTGATAACTTCCAAATATTCGAAATTTTCAGTTGGAAAACTTAAAATGGCCATATCTCCTAAACTAAGCGTCCTACAGCAAAACTAAGGTTAATTCGTGATCACTTCCAAAAATTCAAAATTTTCAGTTGGGAAAATTAAAATGGCCATATCTCCTAAACTAAGCGTCCTACAGCAAAACTAAGGTTAATTCGGGATAACTTCCAAATATTCGAAATTTTCAGTTGGAAAAATTAAAATGGCCATATCTCCTAAACTAAGCGTCCTACAGCAAAACTAAGTTTAATTCGGGATAACTTCCAAATATTCGAAATTTTCAGTTGGAAAAATTAAAATGGCCATATCTCCTAAACTAAGCGTCCTACAGCAAAACTAAGGTTAATTCGTGATCCCTTTCAAAAATTCCAAAATTTTAGTTGGAAAACTTAAAATGGTCATATCTCCTAAACTAAGCGTCCTACAGCAAAACTAAGGTTAATTCGTGATCACTTCCAAAAATTCGAAATTTCAGTTGGAAAACTTAAAATGGCCATATCTCCTAAACTAAGCGTCCTACAGCAAAACTAAGGTTAATTCATGATCGCTTCCAAAAATTCCAAATTTTTAGTTGGAAAACTTAAAATGGCCATATCTCCTAAACTAAGCGTCCTACAGCAAAACTAAGGTTAATTCGTGATCCCTTTCAAAAATTCCAAATTTTTAGTTGGAAAACTTAAAATGGCCATATCTCCTAAACTAAGCGTCCTACAGCAAAACTAAGGTTAATTCGTGATCACTTCCAAAAATTCGAAATTTTCATTTGGAAAACTTAAAATGGCCATATCTCCTAAACTAAGCGTCCTACAGCAAAACTAAGGTTAATTCATGATCACTTCCAAAAATTCCAAATTATCAGTTGGGAAAATTAAAATGGCCATATCTCCTAAACTAAGCGTCCTACAGCAAAACTAAGGTTAATTCGTGATCACTTCCAAAAATTCGAAATTTTCAGTTGGAAAACTTAAAATGGCCATATCTCCTAAACTAAGCGTCCTACAGCAAAACTAAGGTTAATTCATGATCCCTTCCAAAAATTCCAAATTATCAGTTGGGAAAATTAAAATGGCCATATCTCCTAAACTAAGCGTCCTACAGCAAAACTAAGGTTAATTCGTGATCACTTCCAAAAATTCGAAATTTTCAGTTGGAAAACTTAAAATGGCCATATCTCCTAAACTAAGCGTCCTACAGCAAAACTAAGGTTAATTCGTGATCAATTCCAAAAATTCGAAATTTTCAGTTGGAAAACTTAAAATGGCCATATCTCCTAAACTAAGCGTCCTACAGCAAAACTAAGGTTAATTCGTGATCACTTCCAAAAATTCGAAATTTTCAGTTGGAAAACTTAAAATGGCCATATCTCCTAAACTAAGCGTCCTACAGCAAAACTAAGGTTAATTCGGGATAACTTCCAAATATTCGAAATTTTCAGTTGGAAAAATTAAAATGGCCATATCTCCTAAACTAAGCGTCCTACAGCAAAACTAAGGTTAATTCGTGATAACTTCCAAATATTCGAAATTTTCAGTTGGAAAACTTAAAATCGCCATATCTCCTAAACTAAGCGTCCTACAGCAAAACTAAGGTTAATTCGTGATCACTTCCAAAAATTCGAAATTTTCAGTTGGGAAAATTAAAATGGCCATATCTCCTAAACTAAGCGTCCTACAGCAAAACTAAGGTTAATTCGTGATCACTTCCAAAAATTCGAAATTTTCAGTTGGAAAACTTAAAATGGTCATATCTCCTAAACTAAGCGTCCTACAGCAAAACTAAGGTTAATTCATGATCACTTCCAAAAATTCGAAATTTTCAGTTGGAAAACTTAAAATGGCCATATCTCCTAAACTAAGCGTCCTACAGCAAAACTAAGGTTAATTCGTGATCAATTCCAAAAATTCGAAATTTTCAGTTGGAAAACTTAAAATGGCCATATCTCCTAAACTAAGCGTCCTACAGCAAAACTAAGGTTAATTCGTGATCACTTCCAAAAATTCGAAATTTTCAGTTGGAAAACTTAAAATGGCCATATCTCCTAAACTAAGCGTCCTACAGCAAAACTAAGGTTAATTCGTGATCAATTCCAAAAATTCGAAATTTTCAGTTGGAAAACTTAAAATGGCCATATCTCCTAAACTAAGCGTCCTACAGCAAAACTAAGGTTAATTCGGGATAACTTCCAAATATTCGAAATTTTCAGTTGGAAAAATTAAAATGGCCATATCTCCTAAACTAAGCGTCCTACAGCAAAACTAAGGTTAATTCGTGATAACTTCCAAATATTCGAAATTTTCAGTTGGGAAAATTAAAATGGCCATATCTCCTAAACTAAGCGTCCTACAGCAAAACTAAGGTTAATTCGGGATAACTTCCAAATATTCGAAATTTTCAGTTGGAAAAATTAAAATGGCCATATCTCCTAAACTAAGCGTCCTACAGCAAAACTAAGGTTAATTCGTGATCCCTTTCAAAAATTCCAAAATTTTAGTTGGAAAACTTAAAATGGTCATATCTCCTAAACTAAGCGTCCTACAGCAAAACTAAGGTTAATTCGTGATCACTTCCAAAAATTCGAAATTTCAGTTGGAAAAGTTAAAATGGCCATATCTCCTAAACTAAGCGTCCTACAGCAAAACTAAGGTTAATTCATGATCGCTTCCAAAAATTCCAAATTTTTAGTTGGAAAACTTAAAATGGCCATATCTCCTAAACTAAGCGTCCTACAGCAAAACTAAGGTTAATTCGTGATCCCTTTCAAAAATTCCAAATTTTCAGTTGGAAAACTTAAAATGGCCATATCTCCTAAACTAAGCGTCCTACAGCAAAACTAAGGTTAATTCGTGATCACTTCCAAAAATTCGAAATTTTCAGTTGGAAAACTTAAAATGGCCATATCTCCTAAACTAAGCGTCCTACAGCAAAACTAAGGTTAATTCATGATCACTTCCAAAATTTCCAAATTATCAGTTGGGAAAATTAAAATGGCCATATCTCCTAAACTAAGCGTCCTACAGCAAAACTAAGGTTAATTCGTGATCACTTCCAAAAATTCGACATTTTCAGTTGGGAAAATTAAAATGGCCATATCTCCTAAACTAAGCGTCCTACAGCAAAACTAAGGTTAATTCGGGATAACTTCCAAATATTCGAAATTTTCAGTTGGGAAAATTAAAATGGCCATATCTCCTAAACTAAGCGTCCTACAGCAAAACTAAGGTTAATTCGGGATAACTTCCAAATATTCGAAATTTTCAGTTGGAAAAATTAAAATGGCCATATCTCCTAAACTAAGCGTCCTACAGCAAAACTAAGGTTAATTCGGGATAACTTCCAAATATTCGAAATTTTCAGTTGGAAAAATTAAAATGGCCATATCTCCTAAACTAAGCGTCCTACAGCAAAACTAAGGTTAATTCGGGATAACTTCCAAATATTCGAAATTTTCAGTTGGAAAACTTAAAATGGCCATATCTCCTAAACTAAGCGTCCTACAGCAAAACTAAGGTTAATTCGTGATCACTTCCAAAAATTCGAAATTTTCAGTTGGGAAAATTAAAATGGCCATATCTCCTAAACTAAGCGTCCTACAACAAAACTTGGGAAAATTAAAATGGCCATATCTCCTAAACTAAGCGTCCTACAGCAAAACTAAGGTTAATTCATGATCACTTCCAAAAATTCCAAATTATCAGTTGGGAAAATTAAAATGGCCATATCTCCTAAACTAAGCGTCCTACAGCAAAACTAAGGTTAATTCGTGATCACTTCCAAAAATTCGAAATTTTCAGTTGGAAAACTTAAAATGGCCATATCTCCTAAACTAAGCGTCCTACAGCAAAACTAAGGTTAATTCATGATCACTTCCAAAAATTCCAAATTTTCAGTTGGAAAACTTAAAATGGCCATATCTCCTAAACTAAGCGTCCTACAGCAAAACTAAGGTTAATTCGTGATCACTTCCAAAAATTCGACATTTTCAGTTGGGAAAATTAAAATGGCCATATCTCCTAAACTAAGCGTCCTACAGCAAAACTAAGGTTAATTCGGGATAACTTCCAAATATTCGAAATTTTCAGTTGGGAAAATTAAAATGGCCATATCTCCTAAACTAAGCGTCCTACAGCAAAACTAAGGTTAATTCGGGATAACTTCCAAATATTCGAAATTTTCAGTTGGAAAAATTAAAATGGCCATATCTCCTAAACTAAGCGTCCTACAGCAAAACTAAGGTTAATTCGGGATAACTTCCAAATATTCGAAATTTTCAGTTGGAAAAATTAAAATGGCCATATCTCCTAAACTAAGCGTCCTACAGCAAAACTAAGGTTAATTCGGGATAACTTCCAAATATTCGAAATTTTCAGTTGGAAAACTTAAAATGGCCATATCTCCTAAACTAAGCGTCCTACAGCAAAACTAAGGTTAATTCGTGATCACTTCCAAAAATTCGAAATTTTCAGTTGGGAAAATTAAAATGGCCATATCTCCTAAACTAAGCGTCCTACAGCAAAACTAAGGTTAATTCGGGATAACTTCCAAATATTCGAAATTTTCAGTTGGGAAAATTAAAATGGCCATATCTCCTAAACTAAGCGTCCTACAGCAAAACTAAGGTTAATTCGGGATAACTTCCAAATATTCGAAATTTTCAGTTGGAAAAATTAAAATGGCCATATCTCCTAAACTAAGCGTCCTACAGCAAAACTATGGTTAATTCATGATCACTTCCAAAAATTCCAAATTATCAGTTGGGAAAATTAAAATGGCCATATCTCCTAAACTAAGCGTCCTACAGCAAAACTAAGGTTAATTCATGATCACTTCCAAAAATTCCAAATTATCAGTTGGGAAAATTAAAATGGCCATATCTCCTAAACTAAGCGTCCTACAGCAAAACTAAGGTTAATTCGTGATCACTTCCAAAAATTCGAAATTTTCAGTTGGAAAACTTAAAATGGCCATATCTCCTAAACTAAGCGTCCTACAGCAAAACTAAGGTTAATTCATGATCACTTCCAAAAATTCCAAATTATCAGTTGGGAAAATTAAAATGGCCATATCTCCTAAACTAAGCGTCCTACAGCAAAACTAAGGTTAATTCGTGATCACTTCCAAAAATTCGAAATTTCAGTTGGAAAACTTAAAATGGCCATATCTCCTAAACTAAGCGTCCTACAGCAAAACTAAGGTTAATTCATGATCACTTCCAAAAATTCCAAATTATCAGTTGGGAAAATTAAAATGGCCATATCTCCTAAACTAAGCGTCCTACAGCAAAACTAAGGTTAATTCGTGATCACTTCCAAAAATTCGAAATTTCAGTTGGAAAACTTAAAATGGCCATATCTCCTAAACTAAGCGTCCTACAGCAAAACTAAGGTTAATTCGTGATCCCTTTCAAAAATTCCAAATTTTTAGTTGGAAAACTTAAAATGGCCATATCTCCTAAACTAAGCGTCCTACAGCAAAACTAAGGTTAATTCGTGATCACTTCCAAAAATTCGAAATTTTCATTTGGAAAACTTAAAATGGCCATATCTCCTAAACTAAGCGTCCTACAGCAAAACTAAGGTTAATTCATGATCACTTCCAAAAATTCCAAATTATCAGTTGGGAAAATTAAAATGGCCATATCTCCTAAACTAAGCGTCCTACAGCAAAACTAAGGTTAATTCGTGATCACTTCCAAAAATTCGAAATTTTCAGTTGGAAAACTTAAAATGGCCATATCTCCTAAACTAAGCGTCCTACAGCAAAACTAAGGTTAATTCATGATCCCTTCCAAAAATTCCAAATTATCAGTTGGGAAAATTAAAATGGCCATATCTCCTAAACTAAGCGTCCTACAGCAAAACTAAGGTTAATTCGTGATCACTTCCAAAAATTCGAAATTTTCAGTTGGAAAACTTAAAATGGCCATATCTCCTAAACTAAGCGTCCTACAGCAAAACTAAGGTTAATTCGTGATCAATTCCAAAAATTCGAAATTTTCAGTTGGAAAACTTAAAATGGCCATATCTCCTAAACTAAGCGTCCTACAGCAAAACTAAGGTTAATTCGTGATCACTTCCAAAAATTCGAAATTTTCAGTTGGAAAACTTAAAATGGCCATATCTCCTAAACTAAGCGTCCTACAGCAAAACTAAGGTTAATTCGGGATAACTTCCAAATATTCGAAATTTTCAGTTGGAAAAATTAAAATGGCCATATCTCCTAAACTAAGCGTCCTACAGCAAAACTAAGGTTAATTCGTGATAACTTCCAAATATTCGAAATTTTCAGTTGGAAAACTTAAAATGGCCATATCTCCTAAACTAAGCGTCCTACAGCAAAACTAAGGTTAATTCGTGATCACTTCCAAAAATTCGAAATTTTCAGTTGGGAAAATTAAAATGGCCATATCTCCTAAACTAAGCGTCCTACAGCAAAACTAAGGTTAATTCGTGATCACTTCCAAAAATTCGAAATTTTCAGTTGGAAAACTTAAAATGGTCATATCTCCTAAACTAAGCGTCCTACAGCAAAACTAAGGTTAATTCATGATCACTTCCAAAAATTCGAAATTTTCAGTTGGAAAACTTAAAATGGCCATATCTCCTAAACTAATCGTCCTACAGCAAAACTAAGGTTAATTCGTGATCAATTCCAAAAATTCGAAATTTTCAGTTGGAAAACTTAAAATGGCCATATCTCCTAAACTAAGCGTCCTACAGCAAAACTAAGGTTAATTCGTGATCACTTCCAAAAATTCGAAATTTTCAGTTGGAAAACTTAAAATGGCCATATCTCCTAAACTAAGCGTCCTACAGCAAAACTAAGGTTAATTCGTGATCAATTCCAAAAATTCGAAATTTTCAGTTGGAAAACTTAAAATGGCCATATCTCCTAAACTAAGCGTCCTACAGCAAAACTAAGGTTAATTCGGGATAACTTCCAAATATTCGAAATTTTCAGTTGGAAAAATTAAAATGGCCATATCTCCTAAACTAAGCGTCCTACAGCAAAACTAAGGTTAATTCGTGATAACTTCCAAATATTCGAAATTTTCAGTTGGGAAAATTAAAATGGCCATATCTCCTAAACTAAGCGTCCTACAGCAAAACTAAGGTTAATTCGGGATAACTTCCAAATATTCGAAATTTTCAGTTGGAAAAATTAAAATGGCCATATCTCCTAAACTAAGCGTCCTACAGCAAAACTAAGGTTAATTCGTGATCCCTTTCAAAAATTCCAAAATTTTAGTTGGAAAACTTAAAATGGTCATATCTCCTAAACTAAGCGTCCTACAGCAAAACTAAGGTTAATTCGTGATCACTTCCAAAAATTCGAAATTTCAGTTGGAAAAGTTAAAATGGCCATATCTCCTAAACTAAGCGTCCTACAGCAAAACTAAGGTTAATTCATGATCGCTTCCAAAAATTCCAAATTTTTAGTTGGAAAACTTAAAATGGCCATATCTCCTAAACTAAGCGTCCTACAGCAAAACTAAGGTTAATTCGTGATCCCTTTCAAAAATTCCAAATTTTCAGTTGGAAAACTTAAAATGGCCATATCTCCTAAACTAAGCGTCCTACAGCAAAACTAAGGTTAATTCGTGATCACTTCCAAAAATTCGAAATTTTCAGTTGGAAAACTTAAAATGGCCATATCTCCTAAACTAAGCGTCCTACAGCAAAACTAAGGTTAATTCATGATCACTTCCAAAAATTCCAAATTATCAGTTGGGAAAATTAAAATGGCCATATCTCCTAAACTAAGCGTCCTACAGCAAAACTAAGGTTAATTCGTGATCACTTCCAAAAATTCGAAATTTTCAGTTGGAAAACTTAAAATGGCCATATCTCCTAAACTAAGCGTCCTACAGCAAAACTAAGGTTAATTCATGATCACTTCCAAAAATTCCAAATTTTCAGTTGGAAAACTTAAAATGGCCATATCTCCTAAACTAAGCGTCCTACAGCAAAACTAAGGTTAATTCGTGATCACTTCCAAAAATTCGACATTTTCAGTTGGGAAAATTAAAATGGCCATATCTCCTAAACTAAGCGTCCTACAGCAAAACTAAGGTTAATTCGGGATAACTTCCAAATATTCGAAATTTTCAGTTGGGAAAATTAAAATGGCCATATCTCCTAAACTAAGCGTCCTACAGCAAAACTAAGGTTAATTCGGGATAACTTCCAAATATTCGAAATTTTCAGTTGGAAAAATTAAAATGGCCATATCTCCTAAACTAAGCGTCCTACAGCAAAACTAAGGTTAATTCGGGATAACTTCCAAATATTCGAAATTTTCAGTTGGAAAATTAAAATGGCCATATCTCCTAAACTAAGCGTCCTACAGCAAAACTAAGGTTAATTCGGGATAACTTCCAAATATTCGAAATTTTCAGTTGGAAAACTTAAAATGGCCATATCTCCTAAACTAAGCGTCCTACAGCAAAACTAAGGTTAATTCGTGATCACTTCCAAAAATTCGAAATTTTCAGTTGGGAAAATTAAAATGGCCATATCTCCTAAACTAAGCGTCCTACAACAAAACTTGGGAAAATTAAAATGGCCATATCTCCTAAACTAAGCGTCCTACAGCAAAACTAAGGTTAATTCATGATCACTTCCAAAAATTCCAAATTATCAGTTGGGAAAATTAAAATGGCCATATCTCCTAAACTAAGCGTCCTACAGCAAAACTAAGGTTAATTCGTGATCACTTCCAAAAATTCGAAATTTTCAGTTGGAAAACTTAAAATGGCCATATCTCCTAAACTAAGCGTCCTACAGCAAAACTAAGGTTAATTCATGATCACTTCCAAAAATTCCAAATTTTCAGTTGGAAAACTTAAAATGGCCATATCTCCTAAACTAAACGTCCTACAGCAAAACTAAGGTTAATTCGTGATCACTTCCAAAAATTCGACATTTTCAGTTGGGAAAATTAAAATGGCCATATCTCCTAAACTAAGCGTCCTACAGCAAAACTAAGGTTAATTCGGGATAACTTCCAAATATTCGAAATTTTCAGTTGGGAAAATTAAAATGGCCATATCTCCTAAACTAAGCGTCCTACAGCAAAACTAAGGTTAATTCGGGATAACTTCCAAATATTCGAAATTTTCAGTTGGAAAAATTAAAATGGCCATATCTCCTAAACTAAGCGTCCTACAGCAAAACTAAGGTTAATTCGGGATAACTTCCAAATATTCGAAATTTTCAGTTGGAAAAATTAAAATGGCCATATCTCCTAAACTAAGCGTCCTACAGCAAAACTAAGGTTAATTCGGGATAACTTCCAAATATTCGAAATTTTCAGTTGGAAAACTTAAAATGGCCATATCTCCTAAACTAAGCGTCCTACAGCAAAACTAAGGTTAATTCGTGATCACTTCCAAAAATTCGAAATTTTCAGTTGGGAAAATTAAAATGGCCATATCTCCTAAACTGCGTCCTACAGCAAAACTAAGGTTAATTCGGGATAACTTCCAAATATTCGAAATTTTCAGTTGGAAAAATTAAAATGGCCATATCTCCTAAACTAAGCGTCCTACAGCAAAACTAAGGTTAATTCGTGATAACTTCCAAATATTCGAAATTTTCAGTTGGAAAACTTAAAATGGTCATATCTCCTAAACTAAGCGTCCTACAGCAAAACTAAGGTTAATTCATGATCACTTCCAAAAATTCCAAATTATCAGTTGGGAAAATTAAAATTGCCATATCTCCTAAACTAAGCGTCCTACAGCAAAACTAAGGTTAATTCGTGATCACTTCCAAAAATTCGAAATTTTCAGTTGGAAAACTTAAAATGGCCATATCTCCTAAACTAAGCGTTCTACAGCAAAACTAAGGTTAATTCGTGATCACTTCCAAATATTCGAAATTTTCAGTTGTAAAACTTAAAATGGCCATATCTCCTAAACTAAGCGTCCTACAGCAAAACTAAGGTTAATTCGTGATCACTTCCAAAAATTCGAAAATTTTCAGTTGGAAAACTTAAAATGGCCATATCTCCTAAACTAAGCGTCCTACAGCAAAACTAAGGATAATTCGTGATCACTTCCAAAAATTCGAAATTTTCAGTTGGAAAATTTAAAATGGCCATATCTCCTAAACTAAGCGTCCTACAGCAAAACTAAGGTTAATTCGTGATCACTTCCAAAAATTCGAAATTTTCAGTTGGAAAACTTAAAATCGCCATATCTCCTAAACTAAGCGTCCTACAGCAAAACTAAGGTTAATTCATGATCACTTCCAAAAATTCCAAATTATCAGTTGGGAAAACTAAAATGGCCATATCTCCTAAACTAAGCGTCCTACAGCAAAACTAAGGTTAATTCGTGATCACTTCCAAAAATTCGAAATTTTCAGTTGGAAAACTTAAAATGGCCATATCTCCTAAACTAAGCGTCCTACAGCAAAACTAAGGTTAATTCGTGATCACTTCTAAAAATTGGAAATTTTTAGTTGGAAAACTTAAAATGTCCATATCTCCTAAACTAAGCGTCCTACAGCAAAACTAAGGTTAATTCATGATCACTTCCAAAAATTCCAAATTATCAGTTGGGAAAATTAAAATGGCCATATCTCCTAAACTAAGCATCCTACAGCAAAACTAAGGTTAATTCGTGATCACTTCCAAAAATTCGAAATTTTCAGTTGGAAAACTTAAAATGGCCATATCTCCTAAACTAAGCGTCCTACAGCAAAACTAAGGTTAATTCGTGATCACTTCCAAAAATTCGACATTTTCAGTTGGAAAACTTAAAATGGCCATATCTCCTAAACTAAGCGTCCTACAGCAAAACTAAGGTTAATTCGTGATCACTTCCAAAAATTCGACATTTTCAGTTGGAAAACTTAAAATGGCCATATCTCCTAAACTAAGCGTCCTACAGCAAAACTAAGGTTAATTCATGATCACTTCCAAAAATTCCAAATTATCAGTTGGAAAACTTAAAATGGCCATATCTCCTAAACTAAGCGTCCTACAGCAAAACTAAGGTTAATTCGTGATCACTTCCAAAAATTCGAAATTTTCAGTTGGAAAACTTAAAATGGCCATATCTCCTAAACTAAGCGTCCTACAGCAAAACTATGGTTAATTCGTGATCACTTCCAAAAATTCGAAATTTTCAGTTGGAAAACTTAAAATGGCCATATCTCCTAAACTAAGCGTCCTACAGCAAAACTAAGGTTAATTCGTGATCACTTCCAAAAATTCGAAATTTTCAGTTGGAAAACTTAAAATGGTCATATCTCCTAAACTAAGCGTCCTACAGCAAAACTAAGGTAAATTCGTGATCACTTCCAAAAATTCGAATTTTCAGTTGGAAAACTTAAAATGGCCATATCTCCTAAACTAAGCGTCCTACAGCAAAACTAAGGTTAATTCGTGATCACTTCCAAAAATTCCAAATTATCAGTTGGGAAAATTAAAATGGCCATATCTCCTAAACTAACCGTCCTACAGCAAAACTAAGGTTAATTCGTGATCACTTCCAAAAATTCCAAATTATCAGTTGGGAAAATTAAATTGGCCATATCTCCTAAACTAAGCGTCCTACAGCAAAACTAAGGTTAATTCGTGATCACTTCCAAAAATTCGAAATTTTCAGTTGGAAAACATAAAATGGCCATATCTCCTAAACTAAGCGTCCTACAGCAAAACTAAGGTTAATTCGTGATCACTTCCAAAAATTCGAAATTTTCAGTTGGAAAACTTAAAATGGCCATATCTCCTAAACTAAGCGTCCTACAGCAAAACTAAGGTTAATTCGTGATCACTTCCAAAAATTCGAAATTTTCAGTTGGAAAACTTAAAATGGCCATATCTCCTAAACTAAGCGTCCTACAGCAAAACTAAGGTTAATTCGTGATCACTTCTAAAAATTCGAAATTTTTAGTTGGAAAACTTAAAATGTCCATATCTCCTAAACTAAGCGTCCTACAGCAAAACTAAGGTTAATTCGTGATCACTTCCAAAAATTCGAAATTTTCAGTTGGAAAACTTAAAATGGCCATATCTCCTAAACTAAGCGTCCTACAGCAAAACTAAGGTTAATTCGTGATCACTTCCAAAAATTCGAAATTTTCAGTTGGAAAACTTAAAATGGCCATATCTCCTAAACTAAGCGTCCTACAGCAAAACTAAGGTTAATTCGTGATCACTTCCAAAAATTCGAAATTTTCAGTTGGAAAACTTAAAATGGCCATATCTCCTAAACTAAGCGTCCTACAGCAAAACTAAGGTTAATTCGGGATAACTTCCAAATATTCGAAATTTTCAGTTGGAAAAATTAAAATGGCCATATCTCCTAAACTAAGCGTCCTGCAGCAAAACTAAGGTTAATTCGTGATAACTTCCAAATATTCGAAATTTTCAGTTGGAAAACTTAAAATGGCCATATCTCCTAAACTAAGCGTCCTACAGCAAAACTAAGGTTAATTCGTGATCACTTCCAAAAATTCGAAATTTTCAGTTGGAAAACTTAAAATGGCCATATCTCCTAAACTAAGCGTCCTACAGCAAAACTAAGGTTAATTCGTGATCACTTCCAAAAATTCGAAATTTTCAGTTGGAAAATTTAAAATGGCCATATCTCCTAAACTAAGCGTCCTACAGCAAAACTATGGTTAATTCGTGATCACTTCCAAAAATTCGAAATTTTCAGTTGAAAAACTTAAAATGGCCATATCTCCTAAACTAAGCGTCCTACAGCAAAACTAAGGTTAATTCGTGATCACTTCCAAAAATTCGAAATTTTCAGTTGGAAAACTTAAAATGGTCATATCTCCTAAACTAAGCGTCCTACAGCAAAACTAAGGTAAATTCGTGATCACTTCCAAAAATTCGAATTTTCAGTTGGAAAACGTAAAATGGTCATATCTCCTAAACTAAGCGTCCTACAGCAAAACTAAGGTTAATTCGTGATCACTTCCAAAAATTCGAATTTTCAGTTGGAAAACTTAAAATGGCCATATCTCCTAAACTAAGCGTCCTACAGCAAAACTAAGGTTAATTCATGATCACTTCCAAAAATTCCAAATTATCAGTTGGGAAAATTAAAATGGCCATATCTCCTAAACTAAGCGTCCTACAGCAAAACTAAGGTTAATTCGTGATCACTTCCAAAAATTCGAAATTTTCAGTTGGAAAACTTAAAATGGCCATATCTCCTAAACTAAGCGTCCTACAGCAAAACTAAGGTTAATTCATGATCACTTCCAAAAATTCCAAATTATCAGTTGGGAAAATTAAAATGGCCATATCTCCTAAACTAAGCGTCCTACAGCAAAACTAAGGTTAATTCGTGATCACTTCCAAAAATTCAAAATTTTCAGTTGGAAAACTTAAAATGGCCATATCTCCTAAACTAAGCGTCCTACAGCAAAACTAAGGTAAATTCGTGATCACTTCCAAAAATTCGAATTTTCAGTTGGAAAACGTAAAATGGTCATATCTCCTTAACTAAGCGTCCTACAGCAAAACTAAGGTTAATTCGTGATCACTTCCAAAAATTCGAATTTTCAGTTAGAAAACTTAAAATGGCCATATCTCCTAAACTAAGCGTCCTACAGCAAAACTAAGGTTAATTCGTGATCCCTTTCAAAAATTCCAAATTTTTAGTTGGAAAACTTAAAATGGCCATATCTCCTAAACTAAGCGTCCTACAGCAAAACTAAGGTTAATTCGTGATCACTTCCAAATATTCGAAATTTTCAGTTGGAAAATTGAAATGGCCATATCTCC